>NC_135659.1:71008696-71326581 GCF_964188315.1 Podarcis muralis | reverse complement strand
CCTCCAACAATGGAGGTTTGAACACCTTCTCCTCTTCTTTGCTACACATACCCACTGTCCAATTGTAATTCTGATTTGTAACTGTATTTCTCTGCATTTCTTTAGCAGACATCTTTAGTGTCACAGGAAGAAGGTAGCATTCTAATAGTCTGAGAGTCCTTAACCAAGAAGGCAATGAAACCAGAAAGTAAGCTCAACCTTTACAAAAACAAACGCCTGTGAGAATCAGAGGGGCTTGCAGAAAATAATGGAGCACAGCACAACCCCTTTCTTCCCAAAGGCACGCTCTCATATGCCTGCACGCTACTCAAAATCTAAGAGGACTATTGCAGACTATTGCCCCCAAGCAAACAGTATACACCAACCTTGGAAAATGTGGAGCCTTTCCCTTCAGTCTGGATAGTGATGGTCTGCGTTCTGCGTTGCAGTATTTGGTCAATATCTTCCTCACAGAACTTGGAGCCTTCGTCTTCTTCATCCATCAAAGCCCCATAAGCGCCTTTTCGCAATAAATCTTCGACCTCCATTTTTGAGAGCTGCTGCACCTTCCAAAGAGACAAACAAAAAGAAAAGAGAACCCCACCTTGGACAGCGAACAGGAAAAAAAACTGGCAACTTCAAAAAGTAGGTCCTGGGATAGCTCAGTCAGTAGAGCATCAGACTCTTAATCTCAGGGATGTGGGTTCAAGCCCCACGTTGAGCAAAAGATTCCTGCATTGCAGGGGATTGGACTAGATGATCCTCAGGGTCCCTTCCAACTCTGTGATTCTATGAAGTCTACAGAAAGGTATGAAAATTAGCAGATGCAAAGGTCATGGTTCCAAAAGGCCTCCTTACCCCATTGTTGCTCCCCTTGCGATTTATGTCCTGCAGCACCGCTTTGTCCAAGCCTAGCTTCAAGCTGGCCTTGTCAAACATCTCCCGCTCGTAAGAGTTCCTAGTGATGAGGCGATAGACCTTCACGGCCTTGCTTTGGCCTATCCGATGGCAGCGAGCCTGAGCCTACAGGAGAGAGACAAGGAAGGCATCACTGGAGAACTGGCAGAACTGGAGGCAGTGGGGGAGCTTTCTCCATCCACATCACCATCAAAATCCTTCCCCCACCACCTCTCTTAACCCTCTCATAACTGCATCTGAACCCATCAGGTGGAGGAAGAACAGCCATGCCAAGGCTTCCCAGTATAAAAGACCGTAATAGACACCACCATAAGACTCACAAACTGTAAGACTCACAAACAACCAAAGCATTTCCAAATCAGGGCATATTAGAGTTTACTTTTATTTTTAGGAAAACTTTTATGAGTACAAAACCCACTGAAAACTAAAAATGCATGTACACCTGAAGCTGGAAAAGATACCCTGTGTCAGGTTCATGCCCCTTCAAGCACACTTTTGCCTTCTGAGCAGTGAGTTCCACATTTTTCATGGTCATTCTACATAGTCTCTGTTCCCACAGACAGCAACAAGCTTTTAGCCAGACCTTTGGACCATGTGGTCCCATCTCAGAGATGTTAGCAATACCTGCAGATCGTTTTGTGGATTCCAGTCCGAGTCAAAGATGATGCAGGTGTCAGCAGCAGTAAGGTTGATGCCCAGCCCTCCTGCCCGCGTACAGAGCAAGAACACAAAGCGGTCTGAATCCGGCTTGCAGAAGCGGTCAATGGCAGCCTGGCGTAAATTCCCACGCACCCGCCCATCAATGCGCTCATAGGTGTATCTGTGTAAACAGGGAGGCATAATAGGTTACATTGGGAATAGTGCAAAAAGGAACAGCACAGAACCAGGACTTCCTGCCTCCAACTGTGGCCAAATTAGCAACAGAGCTGTGTTGGCAAAGCTAAGCAAACCCAGTTTCCTTACTCTGGTGTTGTGGAAAAGAGCAATGGCCATGAAGCAGCCATCCCTGTTTCAAATCTCAGTCTAGCTATGAATTCTTTGGGAGACTTCAATCATGCCAATATCTCTTAACCTTACCCCAATCTCTATAATACGAAGAGAATACTGCTGGCCTATGTTACAGGCTTGTTGCCAGGATTGTTGAGGCATTGTGGATGGAATGCTTTGCGGCCATGCTCTAAAGTGCTAAAATATCATCACCACCATCACCACCACCACCTGTATCTGTTTTTTTTTTAAATAGACATGCATAGGATCTAGGAGTTACTCTGATATCAGCAAATACACCTGGTACTCCAAGACCCCCCTCCTATAACCAAGCTGGTCCCCTATAATAATCCCCCAGTTTCACCCAAAGCCCACTTTTTTCCCAGGGCTTTCTCCGTGAGATGTTCTCTGACACCAATTGTCAAGAAGTAGTAAAGCAACTAGATTACTGTGCAAAGAGCTGGAAATGTATTTCAAGTAGGCACTAGTACTACATGTTAAAAAAAAAAAAACTATTCAGTCTCTTAGGTCCCAGATTAAAGTTCTAAGCACCAGGCAACTTAAAGCCCAGGATTTTCCCAACTGTGATGTGCTACTTCTTGTGTGACTTCTAGCAGCCTTTGTCACATTACAGAAAGCAGCTGGAATAAGATTCGAGATGGTAGCTGCAAGTGTGCTGCTTAGAGAGCGGGTCTCCACCGGGGAGGCACTTTTAAGCCAGCAGCGGCTGGTTCACTCAGAGAAGAAGGTGTGCACTACAGAACTGATAAACTGCAGGAGGGCTGCTGGAGCCATCTAGTCTCACAGTGAGAAAGCAACTACATAGATACAGATCACAGTGAACTGCTATGATTTCCAGAGGGGCTGCCACATTACTCTGTTGCAGCCTTGTGGCAACTTAAGCACTAACTAATGTGTTAGCGCACAAGCTTTCACAGACTGGAGCCCACGTCATAAAAATGGGACTCTACTCCACAAAATCTTATGCTATAATAAATGGGTTAAACCTTTAAGGTGCCACAAGACTTTACTGCATGACAGCGAACTTAAAATGACTGGACTGCTTCTTAATTAGGAACAGAAGAAGCTGCCTTATACCAGATGAAACTATCTGTCTATTTAGCCCCCTACTGTCTATTGTGATTAGCAGTGACCAATCGATCCTATTTTTCACAGGGGATGACAGGAATTGAACCTGGGACTATCTCTATGCAAGGCATGTGTTCTACCACTGAGCTATGGTTCCTTCCCTCTATGGGTACTGAATTCTCAGTAGGGACTGCTATCCCGCATGGTAGTGGGTCAAGGCAGATTGTGACTCAAATGCACAGAGAAGAATGGATCCAGGGAAAGTGAGTTATGACAGCTGCAAGGGATGGAGGGTTTGTGCTTGCTTTCACAACACAGTTGTTCCCTTCCTGCCTCCAAGGGTAAAGGAAGAGAATCTATGGGGAAAGAGAAAAACAATAAGGGGATGAAGGAGAGAATCTAGGCAGACGGGAAAAAGAAAATGGTATATATGAGTGCATTGGAAGATGACAGTAAGGCTAACAGCTTAGCATGCTCTGGAAGGATATCACTGATCCAGGTGATGCTCTGTGGTGCGAGCTCTTGGGCTGTACTGACCGCCTCTGGATGAGATAATCCTCCAGGATATCAAGGCAGCGCACCATCTGGGAGAAGATCAGCACCTTGTGCCCGCCTGCAATCAGCTTCGGCAGCAGCTTATCAATCAACACCAGCTTGCCTGCTGCCTGGATCATCGCCTGTAGCTGGAAGTCAAGAGCATCTGGACTGTGGGTTTTACGGAAATCCTCCAGGATCTTCTCCTCTGCCCCTGGCCCAGAGAGAGAGGGGGGAAATTCACCAGTGGTTCAAGGTTCATAATCAACTCCCAAAGCATCCCTAGCACATTATCGCTTTGTTTTGGTGCTGTTCATTATTTACCATGGAGGCTTTGGTAAAGGAACTGTGATGGGGGTACAGGAGGCAGTCCTTATACCTCTAGGCCAAGGGTGAGGAACCTGTAGTCCTCCAGATGTTGTTGACTAGAACTCCTCCCGTCCCCGCTGTTGGAACCATTGATGGCACCATCACCCCTAAGGAAACACCCGATTCATCTGCTAAAAGGAAGTTGCTACGGTAACTCTTGCCGCTTCACTACGGATGAGGAAACTGCAGCGGCATCACAGGCCAAGTGTGCTGGAGTACCCAGATTCCAGCCCCACCCCTTACCATTGATGAGGTAGGGGTGGTTGCAGCACTTGCGCAGCTCCATCATGGTGTTGATGAGGTTAGGCATGTTGTGCTGGTTAGCACCCTTGGACAGGAAGCTGAAATTCTTCTCCAAGATAGCCCGGTAGTATTTCTTCTGGATGTTGGTCAGTTCTACCTCAATGATGGTCTCCTGTTTGGGTGCTAGGTTCTTTTCCACATCGTCTTTCAGCCGTCTCAACATCATGGGTTTCAGGAGGGACTGGAGCTTTTTTACCTGCCAGGATGAAGAAGAAAGATAATCCATTAACACTGCATGGGATCTCAGCTCAGACAGCAACTCTGGAACTTCACATACAAAGGCTCTCCATATGCCAGACCTGGCATACTGATTAAGTAAGCAACTGCCCAGAACTCAGACATGCAAATTCTAAGATGTCAGGGCAAAGCCTGCTTACTGCTCTTTTGTGAGCCTCAAGCAGGGAAAGTAGCATATGCAACTAATATGCGTAGTTGGGAGAAAGGTAGTACATACTATTACTATTATTACTATAATATATTTTTTATACTCTACTTTCTTCCTGTCAGGGACTCAAGGTGGTTTACAGATAAGAGCAGTTAAAAACATAGGGGGGGGAATCATTAAAACACACACGCCCTACTGAAGTGAGCCCAAGCTCGGCACACCAGCTGAGAGTCAATCCTGCAACCTTTCCTATTTACCTGTTCCTCTGTCTTGAGGTCCCCAAACTCTTCCAGGAAAGCCGTCTCAGATGGGAACTGCTGTGGCTCCAAGAAGTTCAGCAGGCTGAAGAGCTCCTCCACCGAGTTCTGCAAGGGTGTCCCAGTCAGGAGCACTTTGTGTTCCTATTTGCCATGCAGGGAGAGATCAGGACAGGACACTTGCTGAGGCAACAGGATGGGCAGGGCGCTAACTCCTGCATTGTGGCCCTGCAGTGCTTTTGCTTCTGGAGCAGAGGCAGCTGGTGACAGGTCACTCTGCCAGTCAAAGGGTCTACTTTCAGCTCTCAGAGAAGCCAGCTTCTCATAGACCATTCTCACATCTTTACAGCCAGCACCTGCCCTGCCCAAACCATTGCCACCCGAGGGAGAAGCAAACATTCTATTGCAAGCCAGATGGCTCCAAGCCATCTTCCTACAGGAAAGCACTCAACTTCCCAAACTGCCCGCTGTAGAAAATGCTAAGAGTCCACAAGTTTTGACTGATGGTTTCATCCAGACACAGTGACTCTCCTAAGAGTATAACTGGAAAAGCTATGCTATGGTATGCCTCTGGTGTGCATGAGAGACATGCAGCACATAGCTAGAAGGCTGCTAGAAGTTCCCTTTGAGAGCCATGTAGCGACAAAGCACAATTATCTTGGCAAACCTCAGGACATGTGTTGTGCAACTGTGGAGTAGGATCCTGGCCACAGTACAGCAATAGACATAGGTGCGCACTTGCACACCATTCAGTATCCTCGTACCAGGGTTGGATTCCCACAGTACGCAGAAGAAGAAATTCAATTTGGAAAGCCTCACCAGAGACATGAGTTTCAGTCCTTCCAGTAATTTGCAGTTCCTGTTCTTGAGCCGATGGGCCTCATCGATTACCACACAGCGCCACTGGATCTTCTTCAGCTCTGGGCAGTCAGCCAGGATCATCTCAAAGGTGGTGATGACTACATGAAATTTGAAGAGCCCTGAAAGAGGATTGCCCTGGAGATACCAAAAGAAGATGGGAGAGTTTGCTAGCAGCTAGAACTGCTCAGGTAGCAGGAGTCCCTCAAGTTCTTAACTGAGGCACCTGGTGCCTGAAAAGTGCCAGTCAAGCTCAACAGAAGGGGACTTGCAAGCTCCACTTAAAACAGAGGCTATGGAACTACATCACCAGTAATCTTCTACTTACTCAGCAGTTGCCCATACCTAGCATAACTCCACTGTTCACTGAGCATACCCATAAGTAGAGAAGGGGTACTATTAAATGCACCTGGAGTCTGCATCTATAACTGAAGGACAAGCAGCCCTTCCCAGTTAGGTTTCTCCCCCAAGGTATCCAGGTGGTAGAGCCCCACTCTCTGCTTTCTGAAAGTTTTGTTCAATTCTGACAGTGGGGGAAGGTGCAGCCTGAACCTCACTTTCAGAACCTCCCAAATGTGTGCTGCCACTGAGTCACCTGCACCACTCACACTACCCTCAACTACTCTAAATTACAAGTGGACTGGTCATGATAGCTGTGTTTTATTTCCACTGTCAGAGGTAGGTTGTCTCTGAATACCAGTTGTTGCAAATTGCACTCGGGTCCTGCTTGCAAGCTTCCCATAGGTTTCTGGTTGGCCACCATGAGTTCATGAGCTGGGCCTCTGCAGGGCTCTAACATTTTGTTGTTGTTTTTTTTCCCCATGTACTCCTTGGTTTTAGACTCCCCAAAGTAGTAAAGCCTCCCCACCCTGCTCCAGAGCATTGCTGGGAACCCTGCAGGCCACACTCCCAACAGAAGTTAAAAAACACACCCAGGCACAGCAGTAGCAGCAAGGATTCCAGGGGTGCCTGGGGACCAGAGAGCATCACAAACCTGTGGATCTCGGTACACCATCTCATACTGCTGGATCATCTGGCGGCTTATCTGGCTGCCATGGTACACGATGGCATTCATCTCAGTCCACGTGCGGAACTCTCTCTCCCAGTTTGTGATTGTGGAGAGTGGGGCAATGATGAGGAACGGCCCCCGAAGGCCCATCAGATATATCTCAGAGAGGAATGTAATGGACTGGATTGTCTTCCCCAAACCCATTTCATCAGCCAGAATGCAGTTCTTCCTACGGGAAACACCACAAGCAGGCATTACAATCCCTGGGAAGCACACAACTGAGCAAGGCCTCCTCCTGCAGACGATTCCTGGCTTTAACACTGACACAGTGTGTTACCTAGACAAGTTGTTTGAACCTTCTGGTGCGCTTTCCCCCCACCTACTTGCTTCTTAAGAGTTCATGTCTACATCCCACGGAAATGAGTGCCAAATTAACTAGTACTGATGGTAAATAGCCTCAGACATTTGCAGCAAAAGCAACATGTGCACACTGTACGGGGTTAGCTTCCCATGCTGCACGTTTCCAACAGTTACACAGTTCTCCTTCCTCCACATTCCTAGCATAAGTTATAGGCACATTTGCTCCAGCTACCCTGCAAGTGACTAAGATGTCAAGCCAATTAAACTATACACCAAATCAACAAAAAACATCCCCAAACCCCAGCTGAATGCTTGTAGCCTCTGAAATATGCTAACAGCACCCCTTCAAACAACTCCTGTTGTTACTTCATTGTTACTGATGACATTTACCAAAGATGCCCCTGTGCCATCTGCAACTCACCTGTTGTACCAATTAAAGAGCAGCCAATTCATTCCCTCCAGCTGGTACTCCCGCAGTTGGTTGTTGTTCTTATAGTCCCGAGTTTTCACTAACTTTTGCCAGGACTCAGAGGCAGGACGCTCCTGGAGGGGGAAATCAGAAAGGAGTACAGTGACTAGTGCAAAGACTAATCTTATCTTGGGAAAGATATTTTCATAATTGATTAGCACTTCTAACTAGTTCTCACATTCTATAGCAAGCAACAATTTGTGTTTATGGTATGGTACTGGCTATAGTAAAAGTGCCATGCATTCACAGATTCCCAAGGGCTGAAAGGGAAAACCCCATCATCAAATTCAACCCACCTACCCTACAGGCAAAAGGTTTGTTTCGTTTCATTTTTTAAAGCAAGCAAAAAGGGCTTGGGGAAAAACTCCTTACTAACCTATAATATGATACTCATTAGGATCTATAAGACAATGGAACAATACCAAAAACCCATCCACATAAGTCATTCTAGGGAAGCATTTCATTTTTAGCCCTCTGGCACAAACATATCCCACACATGACCCCATCCAGAGTTTTGGATTCCTTTGAGGAAAGCAACATTTGTTTATTTTTATTTATTACATGAAATTGTTCTTCCACCAGCTATTTCAAAGGGTGGGGGAAAGCTGAAAAGAGATATAGACCCATAAGCCATGCTACACAGCAAAGGACATTCAAAGGGTTGGACTTTCTTTAGAAGGCCACTGAAGTAGCCACTGCTCTGCTCAACATCAGCAGCACATTAAGGCACAGCTCCTACTCCATCCAGGTCTTCATAGAAAGGAGACAGAATATGAATCTTTCAGCACAATCCTATGCACGGCTGCTCAGAAGTAAGTCCAGTGGTATTTACTCGAAGGTAAATGTGTACAAGACTGCAGCCAGACAAACTGGTGAATAAATCCTCCCAATGAAGATGAGTGGAACACACTAGGAATTTATCAGAAACATAGAAGACTGCCTCACACCAGGTTGGACTACTCAGCCAACAACAATATTTTTTATTAAATTTATTTCACATCCTTTTGCGAAAATGAGCCCAGGAAACAACAAAGCAATAAAACAACACAATTAAAAATAAAATGAGCAAAAGCATTCCGTTCCCATATAGTGGAAAAGTAGACATCTATAGGAAGCCCAACAATCCAGATGTGAAACAAAAAAATTGTTTCCCTTTGGAGAGTGTCTTGTTTTGTTTTGTGGGACCCAGGTCCTTTCCAATACAGTTTCCGAATTTTACTTGTTTTATCATTGTAATGGCTTATCTCCTTTTTAAAACTGCATATTCTATTGTTGTAACCTGCCCTTGGGAGCTTATGGTGAAGGGCAAGCAAGGAATCACATAAGCAATTAAGCAAAACAGCACTCTCCTATTCCCTTTTCCCAGCAACTGGGACTCAGCACAAGGCCGCTGAAACTGGAGGTAATCTACAGACATCGTGACTATCAGTCAGTCCCCACTTCCATCTTATAAGCCTGGCTGGATTTGTCTACTACAGTCCTCCTGGTTTTCAGGGAAGCTACTACCTATTTTTTATGGGGGTCAGCTCTGTTCATGTCAGTGAGCCATTAGTTACAAACTTATGTACCAAACATGACACCTAGCAAAGCATCTCTGCACCATCCAGCTGGAGCTCACAGCACAAAAGATATGAAGAGCCACTATCAAACAACCACAAAATGATGATAAGCAGCAGATAATAACACTACATGAATAGCCAAGGCTAAACTAGCAGATGCTCTGTGAGACATCTGGATGAAAGTGGGGGGAGGAAGGGCTGGAAAGAGAGGAAGGTTACTGCTGTGAGTTGAAGGGCCTCAGCAAAGATATCAAGAGAAGATAAGGGTAGGAGCAACATCTTAAGAGAGAGTGCCAGGATTGAGAAGAACCTAACGCTAAAATTCTTCAACACACAACATTTCCCTCCTTATTAAACTGAAGTTTCTTTCTTAACTCTTACCAAGGATTTGATTTCTGGTTGGATTTGCAGAGAGAGAAACTCTTTGATCTTTCCAGGGTCGACATCTTCCTCCAGCTCCCAAGTGCTTTCCTCATAAGGCAATGAGCACCATTTCACCAGGTAGTGAGTCACCTCCTGCAATCCATGGAAAACAAAGGAGATGCAGAAAACAAGTGACAAAGCGCAAGTGACAGAACTCCTTCGGGAACCCTATTCTGTACATGTACCAAGAAAGCAAGAGCCTTAAGCAAATGGAAGCACATAAAAATCTGTTGCACAAATCCCTACAGAGAAGGAAACCGAGGATAAGGAAGGTTTGCATCAAGACCGATGGGAACTGAGTGCAGGGGTGCAATGCTGACAGATGCAGCTGTACAACCAGCTATCATAAAAACATTCCTAAGGCAGAGGAGGGGCTGTTTTTTCTAAAAATAACAATAAAAAACTGCACATATATCGTAAATCAGGGGTGAGCAGAAGATCTTGGCCCAGTGATGGACCATTTGGTTAGTTCTTATGTTGAAGAAACATGCATATTCAGAATATTTAAAAGCAATTAGTTATGCCCTCCACAGTGATGAATAAATTGGATTTGCGTTAAACAGCATGACTCAAATTAATCCACCCCACCCCCCAAACAATTAATTCAAAGAAGACGGAAGAGGTGAGTGGGTTGAAGCTGGGACATTTGCATGCAACAGATATGCCCAGCATTAAGTATCAGCACCTGGCATTCTTATCAGTGCCACACTATTCTGGCGCTCACACTGCACACACTCTATGGTCCGTCATGAAAACAAGAGGGATTAATAAGGAGCTGTCAACTGCAAGGAGCAACCATGTTAGAACAACATCTACCTCCCCGGTGTCAGAGTCCTTCGTGTGAGCCACCTCCAAAATTCTATCAACTTCCACGTAGTCTGGGTTGAACATATCTTCATCAGGCTGGCAGAAAAGGATATAAAACAACAGGACATATATCAAGACAGGGTAAAACTTGACTGAACAAAGTAAGCATGAAAACAATAGCTTCTGAAGCCATTAAGCCAGGATCTGTTGGATTATTGTGATAAAAGAAAGCCACACAGGCTGCCACAGGCACTCCCTTTTTTATAAGCCAGTAAAAAAGCATTAGTTGTCCGGTCAGCAACTTTATTTATTTTTAAATACAGGAGCTATATTTTGGACTGAGAAAGGACTGAGGGTTCTTGGGACACTGGTTCTGCCTAATGACTCATTCCTACACAAGCTAAGACACAAGCAAATGAGTCTTCACCAAACTCCTCCAGCATTTCTAACAGAAGCAGCAGAGGCTGCTTACCTCTCCTTACATCCCTCATCTGATGACTCCAATTCATACAGGCAAATGGAAGTACATACCTGAGTGACATAAAAGGGGAGTTCTGCCCAAGCCTCTTTTGATGTTCATACTGGGGAAGAGGGGATTAAAAAGAAAAATGGAAACCAAATCCCCCTACTAAAAAAACCTTTTTCGCTCAGGCTTTCACATTTCTAAAACAGCGAAGGTGCATAAGTTTAGGAGGGGTGTTCTCAGGCTATGCTGAGGTTCGTTTGAGAGATGTGGATGGTATGCGGCAGAGAGAGCTTGAAATGCAAACCCCCCATACTCGGAGTGGGCTGGCCCATTCTGTGCAGGGTCCACCTCCTTTGGGTCAAACTTGAAAGAGGTTCGGGGCCCTGCCTCCAGTGCTAGTTCCTCCCTAAGCCAAAGAAGATTTTACCTTGCGGAAGGAAGTTGGAAGCCCAAAACAGAAAATGACACCCCACACATCATTTACATGACACCCCACACATCATTTACCAGCTAAGAGCCTCTCTTGTCTGAAAAGAAGCTCTCTACTGCCAACGACTGCATCACCACCCTTCCTCAAGGTGGTTTTTTTCTTTTCTTTTTTGTCTGCAGCAGCCTGTGCAGAATTATCAGGGAAGGGAGAGCAGCAGCAACAAACTGAATTAGGTTTCCTGAAAGTCCATAAGGTTTCTGAGTGTTCGACCAGGGCTTAACTGGAAGGGTCTTACACAGATGTAATGGAAAGCCATGAAGGGCCACAATGAATCATCAAGCCATCCTTTTCCTCTTCCTACTTGAGGCGAAAATTCCACAATGCATGCCTAAACACAAGCATGCAAAGGTGTGGCATCCTGTTAAATCTAGCAAGGGGACAGTATGCTATCTGACACAAAGAGAGGAACATCCAAGATCATGTTCCCCCCAAAAAAAGATTCTGGCTACCTTGGTTCTCATGGAACAGTTATGGGGCAAAATGTCACCAAACAGAGCTCTGCCCCATTCAAAATGCAGCAACTTCGCAATTTCAACTATCTGGGCCAATAGACAGGCTATGGATTAACTGACAGCTTATAAATAATGAGCAGGTGGAAACCCGCAGCTCTTTATTCTTGCCAGCGCTTCCTTCCTCTTTCTCTCTGTAACAGAGGTGCTAATTCAGGGAAGAAATGCAGAAATGTGATTGCTTATCACAGCAGTGTCTCTTTAAAAACCTCAATGGTTCTGCCACAAAAGAATATGGAAAGCAGTGTGGGAATTGGCTCTCACACTAGGAGACAGGAGGTGAGGACCCCAGTGCATCAAGCAGAGGAGCAGCTGCTCATCGCAGACAAAAGGGAATGATGTGGCACCTTCCACCAGAAACATTTCACACTCGTGCCAAGAACCTGTACAGACAAAGGGCTCAAAACTCCAAGGATTCGCAGCCGCAGTTAGAAAGCAATTTCAATTTCATATTGCTCTGATTTATACCCACCAGGGATGCATGGAAAAAGCTGCAGGTAGCAAGCCTGGCAAGAGCGATAAATTCATATTAAATTTCATTCTAAGTGAGACCAATCTACCTACAGAGCTCAAGCACATGTGCATATGTAAGTAAGTGGGAGAAGAGGCCTGGTGAAACTCTGGTCATTCCTGGAACCTCCTCTGAGGCAACTGGGTCACAGCAGTGACAATGGGGGCCCTCCATACATGCACACACCTTGGTGATGCTGAGGAAAAGCACCCCTGGGTAATGAAGCCCTGACACACGACATGTCACATATTTCGAGGAGGGAGTGTCAGAGTAGCCCGCCAGGGTCAATGCTCACCTCAGTGAAAATGTGCTTCATCTGGGCCTGCTTATTGCGAAAACGCTTGATCTTCTGGGAGATGCGTGGGTCTTTCTCCAACTCCTCCATTGTGGCCCATTTGCAGTGTAAGTAAGAACTGCAAATGAGCAGAAAACACCATAAAGGGCATGAAGAAACAGAGCTTGACCCCCTACCCCCCAAAGAAAAAACCCTCAAGGGAACACAATTCTAGGACATCATAAAAACAGAGCCATAAAAGCCACAGGGTTGTATCCAATGCAGTGCTTCATAAAATGTCCCATCAGTTCCTACACAACGTAACTTCATCTCCCTCTCCTCCCCTAAACAACCCCTAGATCTGTTCTAGAGGTTCCCACCAACCTTCTGGAACACATATGGGAAGAATGTTGGGGGAGGAGAGGAGAGGAAGCCCCATCATGCCAGTGGAAATCCCTTGTGCTGACAGGATGCATTAGCTGAATACTGCCCATAACCAGAAACTTAATGGGGGAGGGTGAAACAGAACTGCATGGCAGATGAGCAGCACGTGTAAGCAATGGTCAATCTCACTTTCTAATAAAGATCACTCACTTGGGGTGGGGAATAAAAGGGAAGTTCAGGTCAAACTACAAATAAGGAAGTAGGCTGCAAGAAGCAGACCTTCTACCCAAGTGAATTGCGGGGGGGGGGGGGGGGAGAGAAAAATGAAGACTACAGGACAGCAGACCACTGAAGCAGCGAAACCGAAGACAAAGCAAGAAGGTGCAAGGAATTAGCACTTGTTCCCTAAAGACACAGCAGTGAGGTTGGAGTGAGTGGAAGGAACAAATGCATTATCAATGCGTAAACAAGCTTGAAAGAAGAAAAACCACATGCCATACATACAAATTGCGGTACTTTACGTAGAACTCTTCCTGCTCGTAAGTTGCTCCTCCTGGGTAGGTCTGGAACAACAGCAAGTGCTCGGTAAGCCTCGTTTACATGGAAGAGTTACTAGGACCACACTGTACGGCCAGCGTGATCTCACCTGAACCGTTCTGCTCTAATCTAGCAGAACAGAGTGTAACAGACTCAAGCACCTTCCTGCATGATACATGGGAGGGCGGATGCTGGAGCCCAGTTGGCAAGAAGCACAGAGGTGGAGCAAGGGAAGGCAGAAAATTCTGTTTCCATCCCCAATCAGTAATGGAACTCTTGAGACTTTCAATAAACCTAGGCAGCAAGGAAGGACAATGCAGCATACAGGACCTAAGTCCGATACTAAATTTCCCCCATATGCTTCAGCAGCAGACAGCAAAAGGCACACAACACTGTTAATGGACAAGAACTGACCACTGCTAACCCCAGAAAATGCACAGAACAGCCACTCCTGACAACTTTGTAAGAAAAGCCCTATCGCCAAGCAGACTGAAGACTGTCTTTAAAGCACATGCTTTATTCTACAGCAAATGCTGTAACCCACTTGTGACATGGTAAATATTATGTCAGCCCATTTTAATATGGAGTCCCAGATTTTAAAACTCGGCCAGACTATAGTGAGCAAGATGAACCCAAACCTTAAGTAAGCAGCCACATCTCCACCTCCTCCCTTCAACTTGGGACTGGAGATAGGAGGCAGAACAAGTGGGCTTCTCTCTGCACCAAGCTCAAAGCACTCATTGGGTGCAGAGGCGCAGCGAGCCTCTGCCTTCCCTACCTCCAATTCTGAGCTGTTGTGGGCTTGCTTTCTGCCCCTCCCTATGTCTGAGCTGAGAGTTAGATTTTCCTGTGACCTTGGACTCTGTTTCTCAGGCACAGTAAAAGGTCAAGGACAATACCCGGTACAATTGCTTCATCAAAACAACAGGTTGAAAGCCTAACTATTTTGAAAATTCTTTTTTTTTTAATAAATAAATAAATAACTGCAAATCTTGCAGGAAGAATCATTATGTTAACTCCAGCTCCTTTCTCTAAATGTTATATACTCAACCACATGGGTCCACCCATGCAGTTTCTCCTCCTCAACTTCACATCGTATACAGTCTTACCTTGGATCCTGAACGCCCTGGTACTTGAACGTTTTGGCTCCCAAATGCCGCAAACCTGGAAGTGAGTGTTCCGGTTTGCAAACCTTCTGTGGAACCAGAATGTCCAACGAGGCTTCCAATTGGCCAATCAGAATCCGTACTTTGCAAGTCGAACGGGCTTTTGGAATGGATTCTGTTCGACTTCCAAGGTACGACTGTAATTACTCTATGAAGAGTGGATGCCTGATTCAGAAGGACACTTTTCTCCCTTACATGCAATCTCCCCACTCAACTGCACCAACCGCTTCTACTACTAACAGTGCAGAACTTTTGTTTAGGGCCCATAACATGTTATAGCAGTTCATAGAGGCAACGTAGCCCTAGCCCAAAAAGCTTAGTCAGTATGATGTCGAACCCCTACAGCAACCCTACATGGGTTGCCATGGCCTAACTCTACCCACTAGAGACCTTTCGCCCAACAGCCTAGAAAAAGACTGGTTAGGATCTCATGGTAAGAGAGTTACTCACCTCTTTCTGCACCATCCTGGAGGCAAGGATCCTTTCAATGATGTTGGCATCATCCTCGGGGGGCTCCTGTGGATCCCGAGACAGTAAGGTTAGTTATTCTGATACAATAGTGGCATCTGATGCCCCAGAACTGCACAGGTTAAAAAGGAGGAAATCCTCAAGTTCTCAAATCCCAACTCAAGGCCTCTTCTGGAATTAAAAGGCAGGCAAATGTGTATGTCAGGCTTCATCAACCTGGCACCCTCCAGGACTCCAACTCCCATCAGCCTGATGTCATCCAAAACATGTGGAGGGCACCAGGTTAATGAAGGATGTTCTATAGTAATCTGCTCATGTAGGGCCAGGCTGCCCATGAGGTCAGTGGGGGGAGGTAGCTGCCTCAGGCAGCAAAAGCAGGAGCCACCACACCACCCAGCTAAAGGAGGCTGTGGTGTGGCAGTACAGCACGTTCCCCTTTTGCCTCAGGTGGTGCGCTGCTCTTGGCTTAGGTGCTTTGCGGTGTGCTTTGCTATGGCACTACGACTAGGTATATCCACATTCAAATCCCTGCTCAGCCATGAAGCTCACTGGGTGACCTTGGGCTAGTCACGGTGTCTCAGCCTAACCTACCTCACAGTATTTTTGCATGGATAAAATGAGAGAGGATACCATGCATTCCACCTAGAGCTCCTTGAAGGAAAGGTGTGATAGATATGTAATAATAAATTTAAAAAATGTGGAGTCGCCAGTGAATATGCCTGTACAACATACATGCTCACAAATAACTGCATATCAAATCCATGTAACCGTTTTTGTTTTGTTTGTATTAAAAAGTAACACGTCAGGCCCTATTCAGACCACCAATGGAAACAAACTGGGAGCTTAAGAAGTGAAGTTAGTTTACATGTTCTGTTTACTTGTACATAGCATGTTCCATGTTCTTGGACCCTCAATGATATGGCCATAGCACCAGCATATACATGTTTCTGCTCTCAAACCTTTGCCAGTATTAACCCAGACATCCACATGTCATGTTCCTATTACATTTCTCCTCCATATCAGAAAATGATATTTGGATGCAAAGAAGCAAACCTTGTTTCCTCAACAGCACCAGTCTTACCTCTGCCTGCCAGGCCAAGGTAGATGCAGAGAGAGCAGAAGCCCGACCAGCTCCCAGAACAGCAATTGTTTCACCATCATCATCCACCACCTTGAAATCCAGGTCTTCGTTGTACTTCCTGCGCTTCACCTGGCGGCCAGAGCGGCGCTTCTGTGCATCAAACAGAAGCTCCGATAAGAGAAGAGAGATGCACACCTAATTTCCTGACTCAGATCTAGCACTTGCCCAGCTAATACAGAGAGCAGGAACAGGACTCAGAGCTTGGCTGGTACTCTCCCAGCCCTTGCAAAACTAGGGCACTGGGAGGATGAACTAAGCAGTCATTTGAAGGACACAGTCAAATGCCCCCTCTAACCACATGGTCATTTTTATTTATTTAATTTACACGCAAGAGGACAAATGTAATATAGCAAAAACCAGCCCTCCACCAGTACACTATTTTGTGATTTTTTTCAAAGATATCACACCTTACTATTCCATAGAACTATTCATGTATCTCAGTCTGTCATGCATGTTCAAGTATACAGCAATTGTAAAATCTCTGCTTCTTCCTTGCTAACGTTCACCAATGCAAATAACAAGGGTCCTCCCATTCAATCTCTCATCCAAAGTCTTAGGGGAGTGATGCATCCAATTCCATTTGATGCTATGTGGTGTAGCTAATAAAGCTGCAAAAAACTATGCAGAGGTCCATTATGTTTTCCATTCAATTTAAGGGACAACTTCTCTGCCATTGCTATCTGCCATGACCATCATTTCAAGCATCCTACACCAAGGATAAATCTGGAGCCAACTCTTTAACCTCACTACCTCTGGTCCTGGGTGCTGTACACCACAAGACAGGGGAATCTGCTCTTTCACAGTCCTATGCATGTTGAATCCCAGAAAGAAAACCAGCACAAAGCAAACCACAAGGTAGGTTTGACTTACTCTGGTGGCTGAGAATCTGCACTTAGTCAAGTATATCTAAAACCTCATGCCCTTCACTTCAGTTGTTTCCTTCCAACAGCAAGTATCCTTCTGATTTCAACACCATATGCTCCTGGAAATCTTCACTAACTCCATAGGCAGTGTCTCCATAGACAAGTAAAGGAAAGGGAGGCAAATGCCCTTTCTGTTTGGGAAGCTCTAAGCACAATTCAGCTCACTCCACAGAATCACTTTGCTGTTCTGTGTCTTCCCTGGAGCTGCCCTTGAGTAAACCACCACTTACTTCATGCTGCAAATACTCTCCGAGCAAACTCCCTATTAAATTCACAAATCACTGATTTAACAGAACAGCCCCTTCAGCATCCTGTATCTCCTCTTTGCGTCTCCAGCTTTTCTTGACCCATAATCTTATTGGGTCTGTCAAGAAGCAAATTGATCACAGTGCTCCTCTCAGCAAAAGCGGTGCTAGCTACAGAGACAGAGCTGCAGTTCCTATTTAAGGCTCGGTCTGAGGGTGGTAGCTGCTGAAGCAACATCTGAGCTCTGCTCATATGAAGTATTCAGCCTGAGCATGGAGCTGTCCAGGGTACCTGTGACTCAGGTAAGGTCAGCAATTGCAAGAGTAGAGGGAAAAGTTGAGAGGAGAGCATTCTCTTCATACCAGTTGTATCTTGGATGCATGGCCAGATGGTAGGGTCTTGTCATTTTTAAAGGAGGAGATACACGCACAGCACATCCCCCTATATTTCACTATACTGAACAATTAATTCTATACTATTTAGATTCCCACCTCTCTCCAGTACAAGCAGGACCAGGCACAAGACCATGCTATCCATGAGGGGAAGGGGTCACGTAGTATTAAAAAACAAGGCCTTTGCATTTTGGACATACACAGTTTGGCAAATTCCCCCACTTCTGGTTTTGTGCACAAACTGCTATCAAGATGTATCCTTTGGGACTCACATTGTAAGGAACGTATGATTAAAAAATGAGCTCTCCAACTAAATAGGAGGAACATTACTGGAACAGCAACTGGCCATATACCTGAAGAGTCACACACAGAATCCCAATGATAGCAGTCATTCTTTCTCAAGACAGAGCCTCCCATGCCCATAAAGGTGAGAAGCCCAAGCATACCTGGCTGTCAGCTGATTCAGCAGACTCCTCAGGGCTCTGCCCAGACAGTGAAAGGAGGCTTTGATCCAGCTCAAGACTGTCCACTGAAGTGTCATTTTTCCTTTTCCCTTTTTTTTTCTTCTCAACAGGAGTTGGTCCTTGCTCCGTGCTGCAGATATAAATGAGTAGTGTCAGAGGAATATGAAATTGCAGGTACATTTTGAAGGACATCAGCTTGGTGTAATAATTTGCTTGGTGTAATAATTTGTGTTTCTGCCCAAAATGCCTCCCTAAAATGTGTCTCCCTTTGTGCCACTATTCCTTTGAGAGTACTTGGTCGTTTTCAGTCAGGATCAAAAGGGTCACACACAAAACCATGCCTTTGGATGGTTCTCTTCCAATGGCAGTTATGTTCTTTCCAAAAACCACATCTGAATCAAGCCATGTTTTGGTTTAGCATTACATGCATGCCTATTCAGTGTCAAATTAAACAGAACCGTTCTCTGGGCTTCCAAACAATTTTAAAAAACAAACGGGGGTGGGGAAGTAGGGCTAGGAGAGGGTGATGATGTCACATGGCAGTTGGGTATTCTTTGGACAAAGAGAGTCAGGGCTGAACAAGAGCTGTGTTAATTGAATTACAAACTGACTGGTCTTGCTGGTGGAATCAGGTTACACTTTCTCCCTTTCCAGGAACAAGTAAGCAAAAGATGTTTGCAAAATCTTTTCAACACGAAAAGGAGAAAAATACTATAGCAAGCAAATACAGAGACATTTCACTGCACAGCATTTTTTTTTTTTTTATGTCTTGTTTATGAAAAGGCAGCCTCAAAAGTGCCTGTGTTAAAAAAGAGGGCAGCTAGAGTAAGTCATTCAGTAAATCATCCATTCCATGTATCCAAAATCCACATTATGTCAATACCTTTATTAGGTCAACTGAAATGTCACAAAATAATGGCAAGCTTTTCAGTTCCCCACAGCTCTTCATCAGGCTAGGTAGTAAAAATTGCGAAGCGGGTTTCGTTATCAGAGAGGTTATTCCCTCTAACTGCTAGGATAAAGCTACCCAATTTTGTTTCTGTTGACTTTTTTTTTTAACCTAGCATACCAACTAAAATTGATCTCTACCTCTGATAATATTATAACTGCTTAGTTTTTTCTTTATTCCTGTTCTCCACCTGCCAAGGTAACTGTGTGCTTCACCTAAGGACAGAGACAGAACTGGGTAACAGCTAGCAGTTGCAGTTCCAGAGATGGGGAATTAAGCATCATATTTTCTCCTTCCTAGTAGACCTTGGTGCAACATGAAACCTGCATAGCTTCTAAAAGAGCCTCATATAATATACAATGCAGACCTTCAAATAATTGGGGAGTAGGGAGGAGCACACCATGATAGCAGGAATACAATGGATAACCTTTATTTGCTGGAGTTTTGGAAATTTGGTTCCAGCAACACTCAAAGTTTTAAGAATCTGATGAGGGCCTGTTCCAGTTGCTTGGACCATTAGAGATTCAGCCAGTGGCCAAAAGGAGCAGAATTCTTTGCTTTTGCTACTTTCTTGTGCCTTGTTTTCCTCTGCTACAGCTTAACCCAGCCCTTTTCAGTTGTTTTCATGCATCAGATGGTGCTCAAGGTGGCTAACAATACAAATGCAATAAAATACAACAAAAACAACATTAAAATACAAAAACAAGTCAGGTAAAACAGCAAGAAAAACAACCACTTCAAACCAATTTAAACATATTTACAATAGTTGGCTTATGAGTACAGGTCCTGTCTAAATAAAAATCTTCTTGCCTACCAACAGGAGGTCACTAAGAGATGGGAATAGCCAGACCTCCCTTGGCAAGGAGTTCTACAGCAGCCATCAAGAAGGTCCTCTCTTAAGTTCCACCAAATGTAGTTCAGATGTTAGCAGGACTGACAAAAGGACCTCTCTTTGATGATCTTAAAACCTGGACAGCATCATATAGAAAAATGTAACCTTTCAGACAGCCTCGTTCCAAGATGTGTAAGGCTTTGTAGGTAACAGCTAACACTTTGAATTGTGCCCAGGAATGGACTGGTAGCCAGTGAGACTGTTGTAAATGGGGGGGGGGGAGAGTAGCCCCCATAACTGGCCCCATCAATTTATGCCTCCACCAGCTGCAAACCAGACAATGCACAATCAGGCACAGTTCAAGCCAAATTCCCTACGATGTTTCTCAAATTAAAAGTTGACAAACTTCAAACACATAACTTTTTTAAACATAACCCAAAACACAGCTGAGTTTCATGTTCAGGGTTTAATGTCCTTTCCCTATCAATGATGCTTACTTCCAGTGCATTGGTCTCTGCAAAGCACTCAGAGGCACCAGGCAAATACCAGATCAGTTTCACATATCTGGTACCAGCATATACAAATCAAGAGAGTTGTACCAATTTACCAGGTCGAGCGGGGAGGGGTGTGTGGACAGGAATAAGACATCCACAGGGACCACAGAAATCACATTTCAAGTGTATTAGTCCTTACTCAGGGCTGTTTTCATCTAGTTTATTTTTGCTTTTGCCACTCCTTTAATAAGAAATGGTTTGCTTTGGTTTATCTTTCTTTGTCTATTTTAAAATGATGTTTCCGCTGAACCTTCCTGCCCCTGTTTCATGGGAAATTGCTGTTAGCTGGAGGTTGTGCAAAAAAATAATTCTTGCCGACAGCTTTTTCAGGCAGTTGCAATGCAACCACATGCCTGTGAACGAACCAAAAGCTCAGGAAATGCACCGATGCTGTAGCTTCTGCTTCAGTAGCAAGTCCCCAGACATTGATTTTGCAGTCACAATTAACAACGGTTCCATTCATGAATGTTGGAGCTAACTGTGATTAGAAATAATTTAGAGGAGATTATGCCACGATTACCAGCCGCTTAGAGAATTTGCAGCAATTGCTCCATTTGCATGCATGTTTTATACTGTCACTTCAGAAGGAATGCTTCCCTGCTATCTTCTTTTTAAAATGTCTTGTGACAGGACCAATGGACTTGAATCCTTATTGAGAATCTAAGTAGCAAGAATGACCCTTTCATCACAAGCAAGTTGCTCCTAGCCGTGGCTCAAGTCCACAAATTATGAAGAGCAACATAATATGTGGCAGTCACGAGTGTCATTGACAAGAAACCCACCCCCTGGTGAATTTAACATTCTAAAACTCTTCTCCTTTTTGCACTCCTCTCCCACTGTTACCCTACCTGGGTGGACATTTCTCTCATTTTAAAACCCCTTTAAAATTGATCGCTAAAGTCAATCTTATGGCACCTGGTAAAAGTAATTTTTTTTTTCTCTACACTTTTGAGGTCCTTAACAAGAATTCCACAGGACAAATAGGGACAAGGTAGGCCCAAAGATGCAGCACCTTGGAGAGTTCCAAGAGAGCCTGCAAACTGAAGCCTTTCATTCCTCCAGGACCAGATCACAACCTCCCAGGCTCTGCCCCTTCCTAAAGCGATGTTTTTGAGTCCTTTGGCCTCAAGCCTAGCACACCTTAATTCCCTCCAGAATGAGTGACATGGAGACACATAGTGTCTCTGGTGAAGATGAGGATAGGTCCTTTGGGAGGGTGCAGGCCCAGAGGTTGTTGACTGGAGGTGTTAATTCAAGGGTCTCTAGCTCAAGGTATCCAAGTTCAGTAGGTTCTAGCTAAGGAATAGCCATTATGCTGGTGTCTGGGTATTTATCTCCTCCAGTGCTGCTGATCTGACTGCCCACTTCTCAGTCCAGCTGTTCAGGGTGGGGTACATAATAATAATAATAATAATAATAATAATAATAATAATAATAATAATAAATTTTATTTATATCCCGCCCTCCCCAGCCGAAGCCGGGCTCAGGGCGGCTAACAACAATAAAACAGTACAAAAGTACAACATAAACAACATTCTAAAATCATTCATTATAAAAATTAATTAATTCAAGGCACTAGCAACCATTGGGCCAGAGCTCCGCGAAGATTGCCGAGGGAGGGAGTCAGGCTGTGCCCTGGCCAAAGGCCTGGTGGAACAGCTCTGTCTTGCAGGCCCTGCGGAAAGATGTCAAGTCCCGCAGGGCCCTGGTCTCTTGTGACAGAGTGTTCCACCAGACCGGAGCCACAGCCGAAAAAGCCCTGGCTCTAGTTGAGGCCAGCCTAACTTCTCTGTGGCCTGGGACCTTCAAGATGTTTTTATTTGAAGACCGTAAGTTTCTCTGTGGGGCATACCAGGAGAGGCGGTCCCGTAGGTACGAGGGTCCTAGGCCATATAGGGCTTTAAAGGTTAAAACCAGCACCTTAAACCTGATCCTGTACTCCACCGGGAGCCAGTGCAGCTGGTATAGCACCGGGTGAATGTGATCTCGCAGCGAAGACCTCGTAAGGAGTCTCGCTGCAGCATTCTGCACCCGCTGGAGTTTCTGGGTCAGTCTCAAGGGCAGCCCCACGTAGAGCGAGTTACAATAATCCAGTCTGGAGGTGACCGTCGCGTGGATCACATGATAGTTCTTGTGGTCTGTTAGCCAGAAGGCTTATATAGGGTCAGGCTGGCTTAGCTTCAGCCATAGAACTGCATCATCCCAATGCCACACTGAGGTGCGATAACAGGTATGACTTCACATAAACCGATTTCTCTTTTTAAGCATGATGAAATCCACACAGAATTCTCTATCTAATGTGTCATGCTCCTGACCACTAAAGAACAGCAAGTCAAATCTTCAGCCCAGGTGGCAAATGAATGTTGAACACTTTCACAGGTTTCAAGTGAACGCAAAAATAATCACATGCTGGGATAATTAGTCCGCTTTCAGATTAGCCTGGTGCTTGTCCTTTGTTTACCTGCACAAGACCAACCATAACCCCAGGGAAAGCATGGATTGCTGGGGAGTGGAGACTTCACCCCTGGATTCTTAAAGCAAGTGACTCTGTGAAAGCTTTTAGCCAAATCAAAGGGAGAGAGAGCAACAAAGGCAGGAGACATTACCTGCGCCTATCTTCAATTAAGGACACTCTCAAGGGAGATCACCCCTTCTCTCCTGACCAGCTCGTAATTAAAGAAATTAGTTCAGGCAGCAACACAAAGAACCCTAAGACATGCACCCTCGTTTATTACGGTCCAGCACTACAACAGACATAGAAAAACAATCACATGTCATTTTGAGGAAAACGAGCTGTATTCTAGGAAACCCATGTCACATGATAGCTTAAGGAGGGAAATGGGTTCTATTTCTGACTCTGTCACTGATGAACTAGGACTTGCAATTCCCCCCACCCTCCCCTATTCCCACATTCAGTTCCACTTTGTCCCCCAACAAGGATGAATAAAGCTACCAAGAGGTCTAAATTCTTGCCTCATTTATACTTGGGGATTTTTCTATAGAAACTCCCACCACAGACAGATTTCAATTAAGCCACCTCCTATTTACTGCAGCCATTTACTTACTTTTCTTCTCAAACCAAAGTACGTGACATTGGGGGGAGGGGGAGGTATGTGACATCAAAGGGGAAAAAGAAGGGGGAAACTGCCCAACCTCAAACACCAAGTATTACTGCGGAAGGCAGTCAGAACTTGAGATTTAGGTCCCCATTTCATGCAGTCAGAGAGGCACAGGGGCCGTTTCCAAGTTGTGTGAGCCCATTTAGGTTTAGGCTGTGTGTGAATTATCACTTTTAACTACATGTATATCCTTCCCTGCCTCCCAAAGGACTCCAGGGTGATGAATACGATAACAAAACAATTAAAATATATGAAAACAATTCCAAGACAAATGCAGACACTACAATATGGGCAAGGCCAATCACATGGTTTTTCTCCACCTGACCAACTATGGGATCACTTCATAGCACTCCCATACCACTGTGGCTACATTTGACAGGAGCCTTAGATAAATCTAAGTAGGGAACAATAATTTTAACTGCGTTCAACGAAAACAAATTACGCTTCCACGCTGGCACAGAAATGGGAGCTCTTGCAGTTTTAACAACCATACTGAGAAGGCAGACACATGGTTCTGAACAAATTACTATAAATATGATTAATAATGCTTTTGCTAGGTACTAATTTTATGAAACCCCAAAGTGAAAACATACTTTTAAATATCCAGTCCCTCTAACACAGAAACATCAACAAACCAAATAGGCTCTCCATCCCATTTTGCCAAAATCACCAAGCTGCCTTTATTCCACAACAGCATTAAGCAATTTGTTTCCTATCAACATCTGAGCCATTCTCCTATAAGCGGTGGGACTCAATTCTGGGGGGGGGGGGGGGGGAGGACAGGAGCTGCAAAAAAAGTGAGTCTATTGACTGCATTTGACATATACAAAACTATGAACTTGCTCACCAGCACATTACAGGCTTTAGCTCAAGGGTGTTTCATTCTGTAGTCCTCTGGGATGCTTCGTGGTATAGAGAAGTGTAGACTTAATAGCCTGTTCCTAAAAACCACCCACAACATTCAGGCCAAAGCAAAGCAGAGAGAAAAATGGCTGCGGGGGAATCAAACAAAGGGTAACATGAACTGAGCAAACACCCACCTGGTCTTCTTGGGTCTGGCTTTGGGGGGAGACTCCGAGTTGCTCTTCTTCTCTTTAGGCTCCTTTGGGACTTTGGGCTCCCGAGGCTTTCTGGGTTTCTTCGCCCCCTCCTGCTTGGGCTCCTTGGCCTTCTTAGGCTCCTTGGGCTTTTTGGGTTCTTTTGGTTCCTTAGGCTCTCTCTTTCTCTTTGGTTTGGCTTCTCTTTCACCCCCTGGTTCCTGCTGCCCCAGCTCTTTTTTCTTCCGTTTCTTCTTCACCCCAGTGCCCCCACCCCTGTCGTCCTGCATCCCATTAATGGATGTCACCATGTTCTGCACAATATCATCAGGCACCTCAACAGGCACCACATCCTGCTGGTCCTTCTGGGCCAGGCTCACGCTGGCCAAGTCAGAGATTGTCACCAGGTCATGCAAATCTTCCTGGTCTGTGCTGTCAGCAAAAGGGGACTGTGGCTTGCATTCAAAGGTGATGGAGGCATCAGACATTGGGGAATGACTCAGCACATTAAAATTTGGCAGCTGCAAAGAGAACACAGAAAGAAATGTCACCACACATGTACACAGGAGTGTGTATTGCTGCTGAGAGCTTGAGAGCCAACCCTGGCGGCTGTATTTAACAAGGTAAAGACAAGTGGCCTGTCCTTCTCGCATGATTTTGAATAAAAGTTAGCTTTGACAAAGACAGCAGAAAGTTTCACTCATTTAATCCACACTGATGCCAGAGTTTCCATCCAGGTCTTAGGCAACCTACCACATTACTAGGATTTTTCTCTGTGCTAGAAATAGTGCATTCTCTAAAAATGTATGCATGGCTGGCTGCCTCAGGACTATGGATTATGACACTGAAAAATGCATATGCCTGGCAAAAGAAGAGACACTTGATTATTAAAGGATACATACATACTCAGAAATCAAAGTAAATGCTGGAACAGGTAATATGTGAAGCCATTCTCTGCACACATTACAGAGTTGGAGGAATTAATGCAGATTTAGAAGGGATCCCAAGGGGCATCTAGTCCAACCTCCTGTGATCACAGCTAAAGCATCCCTGACAGATGGCCATCCAACCTCTGTTTAAAAACTCTCCAATGAAGGAGGGACCATCACCTTCTGAGGTAGTTCATTCCACTGTCAAACAGCTCTGACCATGAGAAAGTTCTTCCTAATGTTTTGTCAGAATCTCCTTTCTTGCAATTTGTATCCGTTGGTTCAGGTTCTACCCTCTGAAGGAGGAGAAAATAAGCTTCCTCCCGTCTTTCATGACACAGCCGTCCAGATATTTGAAGCTGCTGCTGACCTGACAATTCACACCTGCTGTTGGCCTGCTACGCTAGCCGGAGGGTGTAAATGACTGAGCTGCCACAGCAACATACCATCTCTGCTTTGTATAAAAGAGATGTAGCAGGCCCTGTCTCTAAGATAAAATGTTGGTTCTCTGGGAAATTCTAGCTACCATCACTGGCCTCTAACCACTACATCACAAATAGCCAAGATCCTATACAAAGATGTATGATTATGAAGAAAGAGGAAAGGGTGACTAAGATCTTGACACAGCTGTTCCCCCAGTTGTTCTAGAACTCCCAGCCTTTCAAAACCACTATTAGTAGTAGTAGTAGTAGTAATATCCCTCCCACAACATCAATGGCTGTCCTGAAGACATACCTGTCAAGTCCATTATATCAGGACAGGGAACTAATTGTGAACCATTTTTGATATATGGCAGTGCACTTTAAGTGATTAATTTGTATAGAGAAAATTGTAGAGAAGAAGAATAGGTATGTGTACTGCTTTGATTGTCAGAAGCATTTCATATGACAACAAGCTGGGCAGAAATAATGGAAATCCAGTTCCACTAGGATTTCTTGCATTTCCTCTTCTCCCTGCACCATCTCTAAATCTGTTCCAGAGGTTCCCTCAACCCACCAGAGCAAATTTAGGGCGGAGGGTGGAGAACTTCTTACTGCACAGCTAAAAATGCTTGCAGTAGTGAAATTGTTTAGTTGGGTACTTACTGCCCATTGTGCAAGTTCTCATAAAAATAAGGTGAAAGAGCAGGTAGCCAAATAGCCCCTTGCAAACAAATGCACAAGTGGCATCTCTGTCCTAATGTAACCACAACTTAGCCAACATTTCATTACGACACAGCACATCCCAAGCAAAATAAACCCTTTCCCACTATCCTGCTAGCCCTAACTTTGCCTCATACTCACTTTTAATCTAGCACAGTGGTCCTCCAAATCTTGCCAACTCCTATCAGCCAAAGGGATGGTGGCAGCTGTAGTCCAATAACACCTGGTGGTACATAGGTTTCCTATGCCTGACCTAGTACAACTTCACTAAACTCACCTTGGCAGGTACCAACATGAGGGAAAATGGGTCTCGAGGCTATGGCTGCAGGAGCAAGATAAAGCTTTGCTATCGCCATCAACAAATAAACAAGTACCAACAGATAACCATTTACCACAGTGGCCACTACTTGCAAACTTTGCAAAGAAGCACATGCAGCCACACGTTGACCTGGTTGTACAAACCTGGCTGAACATCAGATATCCAGAACAGTAAAGATGTTCTAAAAATCACTTCACTGTGCAATGCAGTGCTACAACCCAGCTTATCACATGGCTGCATGGGGGAAAATCCAGCAGCAATGAAGCTACATTCAAGCCAACTCCTGTTTTAAATCGAGTTTTTCTATAAAATTCCTGTGTATTTTCAAATTCAGTGTAACACTTTTCAGCTGCTGCATTATTCTACAGCAAAGACATAACAGTACACCCAAAAACTTTAGAGAGCGTTTCACTGCAGTGAGGCAGAGCTGCCAATTTCAGGGAGAAAGATATGGCTCTCCTGACTCCTGGCATGGATTAGCAGAGTCATCCTCAGCCATGTAATAAAAGAAACAAACAAACAAAAAACTTAGGAAACAAGATTCCTCAGCATCTTGCTATTCTTGAACTGGTAAAAGTCAACAATGATTCCGAACAAAGGGATCTACCCAACGTCACATAAACAGAAGGATTCACCATACAATGTAACACCCAAAATGGCCATGCACAGATCTGCCAAAATGTAAATTCAGTGGCGCTGTGGGTTAAACCACAGAGCCGAGGGCTTGCCAATCGGAAGGTTGGCAGTTCAAAACCCCGCAATGGGGTGAGCTCCCGTTGCTCGGTCCCTGCTCCTGCCCACCGAGCAGTTCAAAAGCATGCAATGCAAGTAGATAAATAGGTACGGCTTCGGCGGGAAGGTAAACGGTGTTTCCGTGTGCTGCTCTGGTTCGCCAGAAGTGGCTTAGTCATGCTGGCCACATGACTCGGAAGCTGTACACCGGCTCCCTCGGCCAATAAAGCGAGATGAGCGCCGCAACCCCAGAGTCGGTCATGACTGGACCTAATGGTCAGGGGTCCCTTTACTCACATAGTATGAACTCTTGATGAAAGATGAGGTGGCTTTTCTAAAAAGTCAGTATTTTAAAATGTTTCCGCAAATAAAAAGGTTTTATATAAATGGCCTCGGCCCAGTATACCTGAAGGAGTGTCTCCACCCCCATCATTCTGCCCGGACACTGAGGTCCAGCTCTGAGGGCCTTCTGGTGGTTCCCTCACTGCAAGAAGCGAAGTTACAGGGAACCAGGCAGAGGGCATTCTCGGTAATGGTGCCTGCCCTGTGGAACGCCCTCCCATCAGATGTCAAGGAAATAAACAACTATCTGACTTTTAGAAGGCATCTGAAGGCAGCCCTGTTTAGGGATGTTTTTCATGTTTTATTGTATTTTTAATGTTCTGTTAGAAGCCACAAGAGTGGCTGGGGAGGCCTGGCCAGATGGGCAGGGTATAAGTAATAAATGATGGTCGTGATTATGATGATTATTTTAACCCAGCACTGAAAGGCATATAATTTCACTGCCAGGCAAAAGATGTATATGATCTGAAGAGAAACCAGAGTATATACAGAGAAGACTCTCCTCAGAGAATGGGTAAGGGCCATAGTTCAGTGGTAGAGCATCTACTCAGCATGCAGAAGGTCCCAGTGTGAAAGCCAGTGTGGTGTAGTGGTTAAGAGCAGTGGACTCGTAATCTGGTGAACCGGGTTCGATTCCCCACTCCTCCACATGCAGCTGCTGGGCGACCTTGGGCTAGTCACACTTCTCTGAAGTCTCTCAGCCCCACTCACCTCACAGAGTGTTTGTTGTAGGGGAGGAAGGGAAAGGAGGTTGTTAGCCGCTTTGAGACTCCTTAGGGTAGTGATAAAAGTGGGGTATCAAATCCAAAATCTTCTTCTTCTCCTCCCCCCCCCCCAGGTTCAATCCCTGGCATCTCCAGGTAGGGCTAGGTGAGTTCACTGCCTGAAACCCCTGGAGAGCTGCTGCCAGTCAGTGTGGACAATACAAAGTGAGAGGCACCAGTGGTCTGACTCAACTAGCTAGGGATGATGGGAGATGTAGTCCAACAACAGCTGGAGATCCAAGTTTGAGAAAAACAGCCTTAACTTGTAGAGCCAGAGTAGCGTTTCATCTGCATTGCCGATTCGGATATTGCTAGAATCTCCTTTCCGTCATGAAACCCAACAGATTGGCCCTGGGCAAGTCATTCCTCTCTGAGTCTAAGCTACCACACAGAGTTATTGCAGCAATAAAATGAGATAATCCCATGTACATTGCCTCAAGCTACTTGGAAGAAGAGCATGATACTGATGTGATTTTAAAAATAGTTTGGAAAAGACTAAACCAATGGCATTTAAACACACCTGCAACTGATGCGGCCATCTGCAATAACTGATTGCAAATATGTAAAAGAACACGGGTGTCCTTTTATACAGGGAATCTGGAAATTCAAATCATAAACATGCTGCAATCTAAATAAGAAAATTGTGACTAGAATTGAGCTTCATATAGTGCATTTACTTGCAACAGTCGTGCCCTCTCCTCCACTGATGTTTATAGTATGTGATATGTAAAACAATGGAAACAGGGGAAAAAATTAATGAACAACTGTAGCCCCAGCAAACCTTATCTGAGTCCTGCAGGAACCTCAGAACTGAATTAGATTTGTTATACCTGTACAACTAGAATGGAAGAACCCTGAAGTACAAAATAATCTGAGCAGTTAATGATCTTAAATTTAGTTTTCAAAATAGCTGTTTGAAATGAGTAGTTATTGAAATGTACTACTCTTTCATACTTGAAAAATCAACCTAGTTAAAAATACAGCTTTATAATTAACACTGAAAGAAATGGGATGAAGCCGTCACCTTTTCCTTAAATCGGTATTATAAGTCAGTCTGCGTCTATTTCTACACAATTTCTTAATAAAGAAGTTAACTATTAATATGCATTTGCATAATTCCTAACAAAACTCTGTTGCTCTTTTCTGACAGATTTGCTTGTTCTCTTAGGTTTGAAGATTATTTCTTAGCTAGTTTTATATTATTTTTAAAAACTTTCTTAATCACCTGAAGAGGCAGGATGGCTAAGCATACAATTTTAACAGCATAATTCTATGCAGTCTTACCCAGATGTAAGTATTATTGAGTTCAATAGGACTTACTCCTAGCTAAGTGTTTTTAGGATTGTAACCTAAATAAATATGAGTGCATTATGTCCCTTTCTGGACATTATGAATGTTAAATTGTTGAAAAACACATACAGTGGTGCCTCGCAAGACGAAATTAATTCGTTCTGCAAGTTTTTTCTTCTTGCGAGTTTAATCGTCTTGCGAAGCACGGTTTCCCATAGGAATGCATTGAAAATCAATTAATGCGTTCCTATGGAAACCGCCTTCAGACCAGGTCCGGGGACAGTCTGTCCCCCGACCTCTTCTGAAGGCTGGGGACAAGGGCTTTTCTTCCCACCCCCAGCATTTTAAAAAACCCCGGGACAGCGGAGGACTTCTCCGCTGTCCGGGGCGATCTTAAAATGCTGGCCGGCGGCATTTTAAGATCGCCCCGGGACAGCGGAGGACTTCTCCGCTGTCCGGGGCGATTTAAAAGCCCCTGGGAAGGCAGGCAGGGGGGGACAAAGACTTTTGCCCCCCGCCAGCCTTCAGAAGAGGTCCTGGACCTCTTCTGAAGGCGGGTGGGGGGCGAAGGTCTTTGCTCCCCCCCCCGCCTGCCTTCAAAAGCCCTCCGGGACAGGCAGGCAGGGGGGCGAAAGTCTTTGCTCCCCCCCCCCGCCTGCCTTCAAAAGCCCTCCGGGACAGCGGAGAAACGCGCTGCGTTTCTCCGCTCTCCCGGGAAGGCAGGCAGGGGGGAGCAAAGACTTTCGCCCCCCGCCCGCCTTCAGAAGAGCTCCAGGACCTCTTCTGAAGGCGGGCGGGGGGCGAAAGTCTTTGCTCCCCCGGCCTGCCTTCAAAAGCCCTCCGGGACAGCGGAAAAACGCGCCGCCCGGGGCGATTTTAAACCCGCTGTCCCGGGTTTTTTTAAATGCTGCCGGGCGTCAGCGCTGCCGCCCGGCAGCATTTTAAAATCGCCCCGGACAGCGGAGAAGTCCCCCGCTGTCCCGGGGTTTTTAAAAAACCTCTCCGCCCCCCCGCCAGGCTTCGGAAGGCTGCTCCGAAGCCTGGAGGCGGGAGGAGGTCTCCGCCCCCCCGCCAGGCTTCGGAGCAGCCTTCCGAAGCCTGGCGGCGGGAGGAGGTCCGAGGACAGTGGGGAAGACGCGCTGAGCTTCCCCGCTGTCCCGGAGATTTCCCTATGGGCTATAGTCTTGCGAAGGAAGCCCATAGGGAAATTCGTTTTGCGAAGCGCCTCCAAAACGGAAAACCCTTTCGTCTAGCGGGTTTTCCGTCTTGCGAGGCGTTCGTCTTGTGGGGCACCACTGTAAAACCCAAGTTGTTAAAAAATGATTTAATTGCAAATTTGTAGCAGACTTATTTTTTTGGGAGAGCAGCATGCTTGGCCCATCCTTTTATTTTGAATATTATGAGATACGGTACATTTTCCTATAAAAGGGATAGGTGGAATCATTTTGTGGGAACTGGTTGAAAGTCAGACATGTTTTACTTCTATGTACTGTACTATTTTTGATAGGAAAATCAAAACAGGATAAAATTTGTTGCAGCCTTATCCATGCTTTAAATGAACACAGTCAACATAATTATTTGTTCTGCAGCCACATCATTACCTACTAGCTCAGGCCCCCTATTGGGTAGAATAAATAAATATGTTTTCAGAAAATTATACTTCCTAACACCAACTGCAGCTTCTAATTCCATTAACATTTAAAGTTCTCTTGACACATGCAAGTTTTCCATGTCCAGCTTTGGCATGTGAAAATCTCATGCAGTTAACCAATAGCAATACAGACACTTCCTCTTCTTTTTCCTTCTCATGTGTGACTTGACATCTGCTCAAAATACTCCATTTTAGCTCCATGCTTATGCCTCCATAACCTTGCATTTTCAATCTTTCACCAATAAACCATCATAACAAAATATCTCACTTAAAGTTAATTTGCATCTCTGGGATCATCATAGTAGCAATAGCACAGTTGGATTACAGATGAAGGCAGGTCGGTTCTATACCATGAAAACACCTGTAGTCAGATATACATAGGAAGTACCATTCCTCTGAAAGATAGGACAGGTCTTACAATCCTTCTTCATTTATTTGGCTCTGTTAAAGCAATGGCTCAGCATCTAACGCTGGTTGGCAGATTTGCAAATAGAATTTGTATCTCTAATAATACAAGAGAACAGAGAATAGAAACATCAGCAAAAAAAATCTGTGTGTGTGTGTGTGTGTGTGTGTGTGTGTGTGTGTGTGTTCATGTTGCACAACTTCCCAAAACCTGTCCTGGATCTGGCGCTATGAATCTCAGTGAAAGGCAATGGGAATTGAAGTACACCCAGAGCAGGATGGAGGGGGAAGAGAAAAAACTTATCTGCTTCCAATCAGGAGCTGCTGTGAACAGAGTGAGAGAGAGATGCACTTTAAAGGCAAACTGTCAAGGTTAGTAGGCCTCAAAAGTATGACCTACTTTTTTTTAGCTGCTTGCCTGTGTGTATTTGCAGAGACCAGCGTTCTTTAGGCAAGCTCTGAAAAAAATACTTCAATAGAGGCCACTAAAATTTAATTAACCCGCCACCCTTGATGAGCTCTTCAGCTCCACATCTGCAACCTTACAGCACCAATCTATCACCATGAAACACTGTACTAAATTGCTTCACATGTGTCCTTCTCTAACACAAAGATCAAACCGGTACAAGATCTTGAAATAACAGAAATGGTGTGTCCCAGCTCACACCCCAAATAAGTAAAGAAAGGTGCTTAGTCAACCATTCATTTTTCAAGCTGCATGTGTTCTCATACAGGAGAGGGAAAAGCAGCCGGGCCTTTACTTTATTTTTTCACTGAACAGGTTTCAAAGAAAAAAAGCTATTTTGGCTTAAAAAGCAGACTGCCTCTCCGGCACTGGGAAATACTAGAACAAAGAGAGAAAGTTAAACCCTTAATACTGAGGTAAGCTTTTCCCTTATCTGTCTGTGAACATACCCGAACTTTAGATTCTGGCCTGGAAAAAAAGGTGTCCCCATTCTAAAAGTATAAAATACCCTATACAATGCACAGATGTATACTATTTTGAACCTGAAATGCAAAACACTGTGCAAAAGGCAAACCAAGGACAAGGACATGCCTGGAAGCTCGCAATCTAATTTAAACATAAAACATAAAGGGGAAAGATGGGGAAGGGAAGGAGATGGTAATGCAGTTAAGGAAAGGAAAACAAGGGTTTTTGTTTTTTAAAAAGCAGGTGGATCTTAAATAAGTCGGGAATAAGGAGGATATCCAACTATCTTGGGCACTGAGCCCCAAAAGAGTTGTGAAGTTAGTAAGGCCAGCGATGAAAGAAGAGATCATGAATTTCAAGAGGCGAGTTCTTGATGATCGAAGGGTGTGAGATGAGATGGAGAAAGGCAGAAGAGACAGAATGAACAGATTAGAAGGTTATAGTGATGGTGAAAAGAGAAGAGGCAGAGAGGTATTGATGATGGTGGAAAACACAGGGTTAGGAATACAGGAGAGGGGAGTGAAGAGAGAAATATATAACCTCCTTCCTGATCATGCCCAGTCTCATGTGGTCAGCAACCCAAGTCTTCCTCACCTAGATGTTCCAGGCCACGTTCTCCCAAACCTCTTGCCTGTTCCTTGCCTTCTGACACACTACCTCTTTAGGTATTAGTCAGCTCTCAGACCTAACTGTAGGAACAGTAGGCTCTCAGACCTCACTGTATGAAACAGATACAAGAAAAGAAAACCCACAGAACTGGCTAGTTACCAGTCTCAATCCACTGCCACCATGCAGGGCAGGCCCCTGGTAACTCTGGAACATTTCAGGGGAAATCACAGTGGTATTATAGGTGCCATATCTAATTTCACATATCCCTGCATGCTATAAATTTCCCGAAAAGTCCTGTTAGGTACAGGCTGCAAATGGAAACATTCCAGGCCAGTCAGCCCTGACCTTGCTGAGATGCCTTTACTCACCAGCTTTGTATTCTGTATCATCAGAGCCACAGAACCGAAGAGGTAAGACAAAGCAAAGCTTAACCCCTCATGGGTTGCCATTTCAGGGAGAAACATTTGTTCAGTTCATTTTTCAGAATTCATTTTTCACCCATCTCCAGAGTGATCCTATCTCTCACAACAATGCTACTTCTCACAACAACACTTAACATTGGCAGCAGTTAAGTGCTCATGCTCTTCACTCATCAATAGGCCTTTCTCAACTGTATCAGACACTGTGAGTATCATTAATCCTTTCTGTATATACAAGAAAAGAGTCAGGTGGGTTTTTAGCCAACCAGAAAGCTCAAGTCTATTGCACAAGCAAAATGTGGATTGCACGAGAGGGTTTTTCCTCTGCAGTGTACCCCATATGTGGAACGTCACCTGCTTTAAGCGGATATCTTTCTCCCTAGTTGTATTCCATTATTAGTTCTCTTGAAACAAGCTTTTAATTCAGTTCTTGCTAGAATTTAATTTATTATTATATTTCTTTATATCTCACCTCTTTCCCAGACTGGAACTCAAACCAGCAGCTTACACAAATTACAACACAGGTAAAATACAGAAAGCTAAAAACATACAAGATACTAGTTAAAAAGTAAAAAACAAAACTATAATAAAATTTAAACAATATAAAAATAAATCTATTGATATACAAATAATATTTTTGCCTCTAAGGGTTGTATCCAACATTAGGAGTTCCGCAACAGAATTTCCCCTCCCTCTCCTCCCCACCCCACTTGCTCCCAAACTCTGTTCTGTGGTTTTCGCCAATCGTCCAAGCAGATCTGAGTGGCACACGGGGAGAAAAGAGAGGAAATTCTGTTGTGGAAGTCAAAAAGAAAAACTAACAGAACAACCCTTCGTGTTTTTCCTTACTGATGCTGATCTTAGTTCGGTAATGGTGTTTTAACTACGGGACATTATTATTTTCATGCTTATTTTAATTTTTGTAAGCTGTAACTCTTTTTGGGAGGGGAAACAAAAAGCACATATTTTGGTGTAAGTAAATACAGTGGTACCTCGGGTTAAGTACTTAATTCGTTCTGGAGGTCCGTTCTTAACCTGAAGCTGTTCTTAACCTGAAGCACCACTCTAGCTAATGGGGCCTCCTGCTGCTGCCGCACTGCCGGAACACGATTTCCGTTCTCATACTGAAGCAAAGTTCTTAACCCGAGGTACTATTTCTGGGTTAGCGGAGCCTGAAGCGTATGTAACCTGAAGCATATGTAACCCAAGGTACCACTGTAAATAAATTGCCACCAACACTGACCATACAAGAGCAAACTCAAGAAGTATTCAGCTAGAAGCAGATTGCATTCCAGATAAGCCATCTTTGACTAGCATAAGGCATGTTAACATAATAGTTATATCTTGGTATTCTAAGTTAACAAAATGACTTATAAAAGTGTCTCATTAAAATAATCAAAACGTGGAGATAAACCACAATGGTAGCAAGGACATCCCAACAACAATTAAAATCTAAGAATACAGTGGTACCTCAGTTTGAGAACAGTCCAGTTTAAGAACAATTTGGTTTACGAACTCCGCAAAACCAGAAATAGTGTCCCAGTTTGAGAACTCTACCTTGGTCTAAGAATGGAATCCGAATGGTGGAAGGGCACCGGTGGCGGAAGGTCTCATTAGGGAAAGCGTGTCTTGGTTTAAGAACGGACTTCTGGAACAGATTAAGTTCATAAACCGAGGTACCACTGTATTATATTTTAATATGCAGCAAGGACACAGATAAAATCCCTGAAAAATAAAAACTTACTAACCCAAAGGACATTTTGGTGGTCTACAAACTAGCACGGCGAGGCACTTCCACTGACAAGGCCCTCTCAGCAGTCACTACTCACTTAAACTCTGACAATGCCAAGAGAAGTGAAAACACATGTGTGAACAAGCCATTAGATGGACACCAACCGACCAAGTCATTCACAAACTGCTCTACAAGAAGCCCGCCTGTTGATTCTTAGGCAGGTTCATTCACCTAAGAAACTCCATCAGTGGAAGCATGGCACAATGACTTCCACTTACCCAATGGAGATTTTTCTCCTCTCCTCACCCTGCAGCCCCAGAACTGGCTCAGTGGGGGGTCCAGGAAATTCCCTCAGAAAAGTGAGTGGAGAGAGGCTTGTTCTGTCTGGCAAGCTGAAATGCTTGTGCAGGCAGAATGTTCATAATAGCACAATGTTGAATTCCACCCTATGTCTTGTTGGTTTTATGATGGGTTGTTGGGTTTTTTCTTTCCCCCCTGTAATTTTAACTACTTCGCTGCATTCTTTCCCCTTCTTCTTAATGTAACCATTCTGAGAATTTGAATGAGAGGCAGTTTATGAAGGTTTAAAGTTGTACCATCAGGGACAATAAGAAACTTCAAGAGGGATTTTTTTGAAGCCAAACAGCACAGGGGCACTAAAGATTAACCAAGGGTTAAAAACCCTTTCCACACACTCCTCCAACCTCCCGATCCAGATTAGGAGACCCCCACCACCACCCTGCAGCTGTTTATTGTTAAGAACAAGGAGTGCCCAAGACCTAAGTTTGCTATTCAAACACACTACTGTGTAATGTGTAATTTGGCCCCGAAGTAGCTACCCATATTTGCTGTTTTATTCAGAAAAACTACACATGCGAAAGCAGACCAGAGCTTAATAAAGCATTCCACTTCTGATCCCTGCCCACACTAGCCCCAAATCTAGGGGACAAGCCTTATTATTATTATTATTATTATTATTATTATTATTATTATTATTATTGTCATACCTCCAGGTTAAATTGGAGACTTTTTCAGTCCCAGAAGAATAACCAGTTTTGCTGCCCTGAATGCTCTCCTTTCTCCCCTGCCCTCCTTCAAGCCCAAAACTCTCAAGTTAGTCAACAAGTGAAGAAAAACCAGTGGAACAAGAATGCCCCCTTTGCTCGCACTGGAGGAAGGAAAAGTGGGGGGAAAGAAAAAGCTTTGACAAGATGCTGATATTATGAAGGTGGAGTGTTGGGGGACACACAATGATTCCTCTGTCTAATATTACCTCATCTGCAGCACAAACCCTTGAAAATCACTTAAAACATTTCTCATGTCAAATCCAGAACATCCAGCTGAGCATTTCTTTCAGCCAGCCTCCCACCTAGACTTCCTGTATGGGAAACACACAGCATTAGAGGTCAGTTTTGGCTGCTGCATAGGTGAAAAAACAACCAGCGGCTGTTTCTCTCCCTGTAAGGTAGCAGCAGCCCTTCTGACTGCCTGTCCTTTCCCCTTCCAGGGATCATCGGTTCTTGCAGATCACAAAGGAGGAGCTACATCTCACAGTCCACCAACAATACCTACCCCTTAACAGCCTCACTAGAAATTATTAGTAAGAGGAAGGAGGCAGTGTAAATGCCGAGGCTCCGATGGTATCTTGCATTATGTGGATACAATAAAAATAGACTTGCAAGGGAAAGCATAAATCTTGGCATCCCAGCTCCATGCAAGGAGAAAAACACCCAAGGCAGCAATGCAGACTCTCCAAGGCTAAAAAGAACTAGGCAGTGGTGCTATCGAGGCAGGACTGTAGGGCAGATATCAAGGGTCCTATTTAGGAGAATAAATTGGGGTGGCAGGGCAAATGCAGCCATCCTGGCTTATCACGTTTAGAAGCAAGCGGGGCAATATACGTTACCATCTACAGAGGGGTTCCTCCCTAAGCCCATCAAGTTGCCTAACTACATCACTGGAATAAGACAAAACGTGTGTTTGTGTGAACAGGGTGCAAGAGCAGTCCTTTAGAATTCAGTTGCAACAGCCAGGCCTACATGCTGGCACGGTTTCTAATGATGGGGTTTTACTGCGGCTTTACAGTGAATCAGTCCAATTGTATGTCTAGCACGGTATCTGTCTACCTGGTCCCTTTCTGTAAGTAGTTTCCCCCATAATTCCTGCCCAAATTATTTTTAAGTGGAAGCTCCAAAAACATGTGCTCTGTCACTGAATTATGGGTACCCCTGCACACTCCTGGTCACTATTTCCTGTATCTGTGTCAATCAGTTTCTGCCAAAAAAAACCCCTGCATTTTCTAAATCCTGGATACAGAAGTGGGCAAAATAACATTATGCAAACTAGGCATCTCGACCGGGCTTTAGACCGTTTGAGGTGCATATTTTTAGGACCAATAATAATAATAATAATAATTTATTCCCCAGCCACTCTGGGCAGCTTCCAAGAAAATATTAAAATACAATAGTCTGTTAAACATTAAAAGCTTCCCTAAACAGGGCTGCCTTCAGATCTTATCTTATTTCTGTAACTGTAAGTTGTTTTAAGCTGTTGTTAAAGTTGTGTTGTAATGTCGCAACCCACCCTGGGACCTTAGGGTGAAGGGCAGGTGATAAATTAAAGAGTAGCAACAGCATAAATAATAACAATGTGCTGGATACAGAAAGTGAATGCTATGAGAATGAGAAAAGGGCATTTTAACATCCATTAAAAGAAGCAGCAAGTTGCATCAATTTGCACAATGCGTGAAAAAGGGCATGGCTGGGAGAAGGGGGGAGAAGGCTACCAGCAAAACAGCTGTTTCTTAAAGAACAAAGGAAAACAACATGACCAACTAGGAAGTGGCAATGTGTGTGCTGCTCTGGAGACAAGAACTGGGATACAATGTTAATTAGAATGATGGAAGAAACCTTAGCAATAGGATCGGCAGGTGAGAATTTCGTTTCTTTTTGTTCCTTACATCTGAAATATCAGAAAGGGATAGAGTTGTTGGCCAACATCACTTTTAAGACTTTGTTTCAGAACAGGCTCAGAAGGGAAGATTTATTCCTTTCTAACAAGCTCACTTTAAAAATCGCCATTTAAAACAGGGCAGGACACAAAACAGCACGGAGCAGATTGGTTTGTTCCATGCTTCCGTATATTAAAGCAAGCTCCTTCCCTTTATCACACAGGCCACAGCTAGGTTTGCCAGTGTGCACACACAGGAAATACAATGACGGCTGCTTCATCAATCTCTCAGGCATACTTGGTTGCTAAATGGCACCAGCATAGCAAAAGCAGAAGATCCAGACACACAGAGGAAGGAATGGTCTTTCAGTGGCACGAAGAATTTTTAGTTAATTTTTGGCTTTCAAAAGATTGATCAAATTTAAATAAATCCACATACTACCTACATATTAATGTATGTGCCATTTTTTGTGATAGGAACAGAGTGCAAGTTACTATCCATAACAAAAACAACACTTAGCATTTGAATAGTGCTTGTAAGTCTTCAAAGTGAATTTAGAATTGTAGAATTGGAAGGGACTGCCAAGGGTCATCTAGTCCAGCCCCCTACAATGCCCTCAGCTGTCATTATCTTGTTATAATCCTTACAAAAACACTGCAAGGCAGGTGTGGGGAAGCTTGGGCCTCCCAGATATTGCTGAACTACAACTCCCATCAGTCCCAGCAAGCATGGGCAGCGCCCAGGGAAGATGGGAGTTGTAGTTCAGCAACATTTGGAGAACCAAAGGGTCCCCACCGCTGCTGTAAGGTAAGGCAATGTTATTATTCTCGTTTTGCAGAAAGGAGGACTGAGGCTGAGAAGTAATTGCTTGTCTAAGGTCATCTAATGGGATTCCTGGCAGAGGCAAGATTTGAACTAGGGACTTTCTGATTCGTAACTCATTCTCTTAGCCACCACACCACAGTAAGGAATTTAGCAATGAACTGTAACTATGGGCTTGCATTTATATTTTAAAAATTGTTTATCTTATGATAGCCCTTCCTCAGATTTAAACTGCATGATAGTGGGATTAGATTTAAGCAAGCTATTCACATTAAGAGGTTTGGGGATTCTGCTGCCCACAGGAACTAAAGTTGTTAAGGAGGTTCCTTTCACCTTATGGCAAAAAGGACTCAACTTCCTCAAATCCAGTTGAATAAAGGACCCTAGGGAATGCTTCTCCTTCTCCCTCTCCCTCCCTTGCACACACACACAGACACACACACACACACACACAGAGAGAGAGAGAGAGAGAGAGAGAGAGAGAGAGATTGACAAAAGAAAGGGTTGCCAACCTGTTTTTCTTTCTTCTGTATTTTCATTATCATCAAATTTGGGGTGTATATTACTTCTGTAAAAACACAAGACAAAAAGGTCATGTTAACACTGAAAGCACACAAGAACTGCTTGTAAAGTATTTTTAATACAACACCCTCTCTAAAGAGCAGTGACACACTCAGATATAAGTCCTGCTCAAAAATACTCTGTATTACTCAAGAAGGAAGGGCCTTTTGGAGTCTAAACAGATAATCCTGTGGCACTGATTTACATGACTGGAAGCCATACAATAGATAGATAGATAGATAGATAGATAGATAGATAGATAGATAGATAGATGTTTTGAAACTTCCTCATTAAACCTATAACTCTACAGCGGGGATTGGGAATCTGCCATCCTCCAGATGTGGTTGGACTCCCACCAGCCCTGGTCAGCATTGCCTATGGTCAAGGAAGATGGTAGCTCCCCACCCCTTGAAGGCTTATCAGGGGTCTGTCCATCCCACTGATGTCAAACAGGGATTTCTCAGAATGTTAAGTAGAGGTCTTCCAAACCTTAGCCATTCAGATCCTTTGGGAACCTCAAACATTATGCACCTTAATGATACGTCTAAGGTTTATTTAATTCTACATTTAAAAATGTAATGGGGGGACAGTTAATGCATACAACATACAGATACGCTAAAGAGGGAGGGAGAGAGTTGGTTAGTGACCTGCTGAGTATAAACACTATTAGATGTTGTGCAATGTGTGCAATTGCTTTGGGATGCAAAGTAGTCAGATGGGTGGGGTACAAAACATTTATTATTATCAATCATCATCATCATCATCATCATCATCATCATCATCCTGGGGCTTTATAGAAACAAAATAAAGTACTCTACCAATTAAAAATATCCTTTCCCACTTGAAAATATGGCCCTATAAAAGTCCAGCAACAGTTGGAGACCACTTCCTGCTCTCCCATAGCTATGCAGATTGAGAAACATGCATTTACCTTCTCCAGGAGCAATACATTGCCTTCTTTGAGGAGGAGAGGGATGAAGGATCTTCTTTAGTTGGAAAGCGGGGAAAAGAAGAATGTGCACACTCTGGGGTCAGAGCCAGGCCATTCTCATTTCAGTATCCTGGAAGGGGAAGGGACATAACCAAAAGAGACACAGTCAGCCTAGCAGCACAATTAGGAAATAAATGTTATCCATTAAATATCAAAACAATACATGTGACAGAGTGGTGTAGTAGTTAAGGTTGAAATAAGACTGGCGAGAAACATGACAATCAGCCATATGCCAAGTTCAATTATGTGTATGCTGTGGGTGAAATTTAACATTGTGTAATTACAAATGTTCCATTTGTGCAAGCATTGCCGCTTGCCAGACAGAGTGATTCCCCTCTACCCTCCCTCTCCATGCTGTTTTGGGGGTTCTCCCAACTTTCCCAGAGCTCATTTCAAGGGATGCAGGGGGTTTTCACTGACAAGGTTGGTTTGGTGACTATAAACAAGTACAGTCAACTGGAAGCCCAACCTCTTTGAGATGCAAAAGAGGCCATGCACTAGATACTGCAAGCAACCCTCAAATAGCTCTACCCCTGCTTCAATTTGTGCTGCAGAGCAATAAATTCTAAATGCCATGCCCACCCACTCTGGTTTCAGCCCTGGAGTTGATCTCTCTGACACAGGGATTTACTTTGCCTTCTGAACTTTATGCCCTGGATGGGTCAAAACCAAATCCAAGCTCACTTCAGTTTCCCAAGTACTGAAATGGGTGGTGCAGTTCACAGTGCTGGCAAAAGAACAGGGCTCTTCATAAGAGTCTCCATCCTCAATCGTTCAATGGACTGAAGATCCTGTTTTGACAGAGAGCAACTCACAAATACATATTTAGAAACATTTGGCAGTATACACAGAACTCTATGCTTACACTGCTTGTCTCTTGTGCCCAGGCCCAACAACAATAATAGTTCCAAACTCTGAATATAAAAAATTGCTATGACACGAGGCATTTATGATCACTATTAAATCCAGGGGTATTTTTATTTTATTTTTTGTCCAGGGGGCTGGGAGCAGGAATGAATATACGCCCAATGCCTGAACCAAAAATCCCCCTATATCTCTAGTCAATAAAGTTGAGCCATCTGTAATTCAGATCACTGTCTGCTTGAGTTTATTAATCACATCTTACATTTAGCCACTGCTGGGTAGGTGGGTGGGTGGAATGCCACTGTGACTGGTACCGTGATAAGCTAACTTCATGGTGAGTTCCCCCAACTTTTTTCCAGAAAAAACAGCACTGATTACATCCCAATTTGTATCTTTTCTCTTGCCCCCTTTTCCCTCCTTTCCGCACCTCTTCCTGTTCGTATGTTTTAAAAAGAACAATCAATATACCGTAAGTATTAATAAACGAACAAACAAGCAGAAAAATAGAGCTACATGAGAAATGACCTATACACTGATAACTGTTGGGCATTGCTTGGGTCACACTGCGACCCAGTGTGGTGCAGTGGTTAGAGTGATGGACTAAGAGCTGGGAGATCAGGGTTCAAATCCCCACTCATCAGTGAAGTTCACTCTGTGGCCCTGGGCAGAGTCACCGCCTCTTAGCTTGACAGGGATAACATGAGAATAAAATGGGGAAGAGGAGAAGTACCGTATTTTTTGCACCATAACACTCACTTTTTTCCTCCTAGAAAGTAAGGGGAAATGTCTGTGCGTGTTATGGAGGGAATGCCTATGGGTGGCATGCCTACAGATTTTCCTCCTCTAAAAACTACGTGCGTGTTATGGTCGGGTGCGTGTTATAGAGCGAAAAATACGGTATATACTGAGCTCCTTGGAGGAAAGGTGAGATATACAGTGGTATACAGACAAATTGCGTGAAAAGGACAATAGTGATTTTGGAAAAGAATGGGAACCCTTTACAACATACTTGCAGAAACAACAACAAAAATGGACTCGTTGGCAGGATTTAAATAAACATTTACAACTTTATTTACAGAGAACAAGAAATATAATTAGTGATAACAGATCATTTTGTATAAAGAGCAGAATGTAACATTTGATGTAACAAACCAGAAATGGAAGTTGGGGGAAGTCAACAGGGAGGGGGGAAAGCAGAAAATGGATGTTAAATGATGATATTGAATAATTGCTATGAGAAAAGAAAATCAGTTAAAATTCTCTCTCTCTCTCTCTCTCTCTCTCTCTCTCTCTCTCTCTCTCTCTCACACACACACACACACACACACACACACACACATATATATAACACACACACACATACATACAGTGGTACCTCTGGTTACGAACTTAATTCGTTCCAGAGGTCCGTTCTTAACCTGAAACCGTTCTTAAGCAGAGGTACCACTTTAGCTAATGGGGCCTCCCGCTGCCTCTGTGCCACAGGCATGTGATTTCTGTTCTCATCCTGAGGTAAAGTACCCGAGGTACTACTGAGGTAAAGTACCTGAGGTACTACTTCCAGGTTAGCAGAGTCTGTAACCTGAGGTGTTTGTAACCTGAGGTACCACAGTAAATATATTCAGTAACTAAATGAAATAAACTGGCTGCTATAAAGCTAGAGTTGCTGGTTGATTGCTAGGGCAGAGGGATGAACAGACCAAAAAGTCTAAGGCCACCAGATTATTTGTTAATTTCTTTTATTGTGGATAAATATATCCAACACAAATCTCTTTTTTCCTAAAAATTAAATCTCAATTTGGAGATCATTACAGCTTCTGGAAGAACAATATCGATGCCCTTCTGAATAACCCTGCTTAAACCACGCTCAGCATTTTTTGCTCAGGCGGAGAAACTGGGCTGATGCTGCTCCCATAAGCAACGGAGATCTCTTTTGTGTCTCTTTTGCTTTCCTACTCCAAAGTGGTTACAGCCGCACAGTAGCTCCCCAGCTAGGAGGCGAAAGCCATGTGACAAAGAACACGGCAAGCAGCACAGCAGCAGGAAGAAGCCAGAGAACAAGGAGCAGGCTAGTTGAGCACAGCATGCTGGGAATTTTCTGCAGGTCAAATTTCCACCATGCATGCATAATATGGGCTTCATTACTGCCATCTTAATTGGGTGGAGTGGGAAGGGGGGAATCAGTTATGGAAATAATGCCTCAGCAAAGCCAGAGAAAGGTGGGGTCAGGGAACCCAGAAAGGCATGTCTGGAGCAAGGAGAGGATTGTCTCAGCTTCCTGGAAGCATTAGGCAGCCTCTCCATCTTTTTCTTTTTCTAAATCAAGCTTCCACAAGGCTGCAAAGCTACCCAGTCTCCACAGGATGGCACCAGCCCAGAAACGCTGAACGACCCAGCAAAGTTGATTTACTTTACCTCTTATTTTAAAGCCCAAGAGCCTCAAATTTGCTGCATCCATTAGGTACAAAGATTTTAACCAAGAGATGATTTGCAAACCAGCTCAAGTACACCCTTCATAAGCATCAAGAGTAAAAGAACCTGCCTCAGCTGTGCAAATTTAACATATCATCAAGTGCAGATGATGATCTCTCAACTACCAACAAGCACGCAGCGCCAAAAGGATAAGAATCCCATTACAAAATATTTTATCTGTAAGTCGCCAAACAATGGTGGGTGATATCCAATATTGATTAGAGTAAAACCACTTAAGTGCATTAATTTCAATGGACCTTACTCTAAGTATGTCTAACATAAAATATTACCCAGTGTCATAATAAAATAAAATAAAAACAGCATAAAAATTCCAGCAGTAGAAACAGCACACAGCATCACTAAAAACATATAACAGATCTAAAAATCAGTGGATTGCAAATGTATTCACCTGCCACTGAAAAGACCACAAGGAAGGTGCCAGGCAATCTTCTCTGGGGGTGGCATTCTATAACCAAGTGCCAATACAAAGAAGGCCCTTTACCTGGTAGCTAACCACATAACTTCTCTTGGTGGGGGCACCTTCAGCAGAGCCTCTCAATATTCAATTTAGTACAGGAGGAGGAGATCCATCAGGTAAAATTGTCTCAAGCTTTTTAGGCTTTAAACGACAAGATCTGCACATTGACTTAGGCTAGGAAGTGAATTGGAAGCCACTGCAGATGATTAGCGTGATAAGTTCTAAGAAGCCAAAATGGGGAAGGGTCAAGGGGGCAGGTGGCCAGATACAATTTTTCAAGCAGCTGGTCACATCCTCAGGCCACAATAATTGAAAGTGATCCAGTACAAATGAAATGGACAGTGCACTGGACACCACCACTGTCCAAATCTGAACACTTTTGTCTCTAAAGTGCCTTGTAAAGTTGTTACAGCAGGTCTCCAGAGATGTCAGAGCAATGCTCTCTTGAATGATGAAACCTCATTCATCTGCCAGACTGATGTGACGGTGGCAGAGAAGCAAGCTTTCTTCACTACCACATGGTAGTCCTGATGGTGCAACCACGTCTATACTGAGATGTATGTCACCTGAGCTCTAGATGCTGACTCTCTTGTTTCGTCACATGCTGGTCACTAGAGTACCATGTTAACATACACACTCCACAGAGATAGGAGCAATTGTGTCAACCGCTCTGCGCATCTCACCATTCCACAAGTGAGACTTGAGCTTTAGCCATGTCAGCTAGAAAATCCCTCCCAGCATTCAGGAAGCCATCAGATTCCATTAAGTCTCAGAGGGCAGACCATATCAATAGGTAACTCCACTCTTGCAGAATAGAGTAGCTGCATCCAAACCACGTGTTAGTCATTTTAAAAGTATTATTTGTACATTTATGCAATGTAAAGTTAATTTATCACCTTAACTAAAACCACACAAACATGTAAGATTTCTCAGATGCCTACCCATCAGTACTGTGCACAGCTGCCTTCTGCTGTAAACTAGCAGAACTGAGCACAGTGCTGGAGAAAAAGGAATATATTTGCAAAAATCATGGCACACCACTTGAGCAATGCTTCATTTGTTATGCAGCTTTACTTGCCACAATATCTTCTTACTGTCCAGGAGCTTAAGTCCCAGTTGTATATCTCCTTTCTTATTATTATTCTTCATCTATCATCAGTACTATTTTTTCCTGCATGTTTCTTCCTAACTCATCTTGCTTTACAACCTATTCATTTGTGCCTCCATGTTGTTGCTTTGATGGGGATAAAGGCTACATTCCTACAAAGCAGGTTTTTCTTTGTGCCCCAAACCCTTTTTTGACCTCCAATAACCAATGGTGTACTTTCACAGTGGCACTTTGGCAGGCCATCTCATGAGGGACATGAATTTTCCCATCACCACTAAGCATGTGCCTCTCCTCTATCCCTAAAAAAGCTGCCAGATTTTGTTCCTTTACTGCACTATTCCTGTGTGCAAAACCTCCCAGCATCCCAATTTAAGATCCACCTGTACACTTTGACAAGCAGATATGCCAACATCCCCGCTTCTGCATTAAATATCCAGAGATTAAAATCTCTGTTTAATCTCAAACGAGGCTGCCTTATTTTCTAATGGAGCTGCAGTTTTCTCATGAAGATAAGAATTTTTTTGCTGGTGTACCACGTAAGTGTTTCGACTGTTTAATTTGAGCTTCATTGCCAATTATTAGAAATGGACAGGTTTTATGCTTCATTCCATGATGGTTTTTATGTTAACTCAGAATACTATTGATATTCCTTATCAAGATGCAAAATCATCCCATAAACAGAAGCAGGAGCACCAAGCTACATTCAACCCAGCCAGAAATAAACATTTCCTAACAGGTGAGACTATCAGACTGGGCAACTGAATCATCACTGAGGCTGTTCTAAGTAGCCGACTCTCTGCTAGTACCATTGCTGGGATTGAAGCATCTGCCTATTACCCTGCTCTCTTTGATTTATTTTCATTTTCCCAAGTGTGACACATTCCTCCAACGAGGCTGAAACAAAATCAAGTTCCAATTATGCATCCTTTCCGTCTGGGTTCTCCTGGGAATTTTCAGAGACACATAGCACATACAGGAGAAAAGCTGTTACCGAATCCATAAAATCCACTTCAATCTACTTTAGAACAGATATCCATGGTAGCCTCAAGCTACACAGCTGACAGAGTAAGAAATGCAAGGACCACAAATGCTCCGCTGTATAGCCACAGCCAAGTTTTGCTGGACTGTCGGCAGCAGATTTCAATCAGAAGTTGACAAATATCTCTTACCCATCATGTACTTTTCAGCTATGAAAAGTGACTCATTCAGACCCACGAGGCCAGATTTGCAAAAACAAACAAGCAAAAAGATGCATAAACAACTTCTGCATTGCAGTTGAAATCACAATTGTGCTAGCAGTACTACAGTACTAATCTTGGTACTAGCAGCTTGTCTGTATGCCATTATGTATTCACATCACAGCAACAATCTGTTAATTTGTCCACCGCAGATTTCTAAAAGTAAAGCTAGACCTTTAAGGTGCAAGATAACCTCAGGGACTCTGGGGCTTGAAGCAGAAGCCTGAAGGCCTTAGGCTGGACCCAGCCTGAAACGCTACTATGAGCTGTGTGTGCTAAAGCCTCAGAGCCTTCTTCAGATACACATGTAGTGTCAGCCACCTGGTAGCATAAAACCCCTGGACTGCTGGCCTTCTGCCTTTCTCTCGTCAACAAAGCTGTACTGCCTTGCTTACTGGTACTTCATGACCAAGATACCTACTCAAACCAGATTATGCTATGGCAACCCACACCCCTGAATGGGCTCCAACTGGATCCACTATACAATCATGCAAATTTGTTAATAAAATCTGGAACTTAGTGGTGATCCCTCCTAGTATGTGCCTGCAATAGTCCTCAGTGTACAAACTGGGTAACCTGGTAGACGAAGCTCAAGTTTGCAGGGAAGGTTATCCTGAGTAAAAAGGAAGGCCAAGCTCACGGAACTATGATGCAGGAGAGGACACTAGAAGAAAGCACATTCAGGTGAAGGATCCATAACTAGTCAACACACTCTGCTGAGTCACATGGTAGAGAGGGGCATGTCTGCAACACGGAGCAGGGAGTGCATATCGTTCTTCTAAAAGGCAAACAGTTATTTCTAGCTTGAGGCAAGCTACTCTTGTGAAGAAAACTGTTCTTCCCAGCTACAAAAAAAAAAAACCCCATGTTGTTACTGCAGAGTTACTCACCAGAGTGGGCGAGTGGGTAGAGAAGGCTGGTTTAAAAACTTTCCACAAGATACTTGCTACAGTGGTGCCTCGCAAGACGAAATTAATTCGTTCCGCAAGTCTCTTCGTCTTGCGGTTTTTTCGTCTTGCGATGCACGGTTTCCCATAGGAATGCATTGAAAATCAATTAATGCGTTCCTAGGGAAACCGCCTTCAGACCAGGTCCGGGGACAGACTGTCCCCGGACCTCTTCTGAAGGCTGGGGGGGGGACAAGGGCTTTTCTTCCCACCCCCAGCATTTTAAAATGGTTTTTAACCATTTTAAAAAACCAATTATATCCGGGGGCAGACCTCTTTTGAAGCAAGGGGCGGTGGGGAGAAGCGATCTCCCCGCCGCCCCTTGCTTCAAAAGAGAAGACCCGCTGTCCCCGGGGCAAGCTTCGTTTTGTGAAGCAAGCCCATAGGGAAATTCGTCTTGCGAGGCAACTCGAAAACCAAAAAAACCTTTCGTTTTGCGAGTTTTTCGTCTCGCGAGGCGTTCGTCTTGCGGGGTACCACTGTACTTGCTGAATCTAGGCACAGCCCTCAGCTCCCAAGAGCAGATTCAAAAAACTATCTCCCTGCCTGTTTTCTCAACATCACGTGGTTTGAGCAGTCACCTGATGATGAGACATATGGAACTTGTTCTAATGGTAAGGCTCATAAGGTAGAATTCAATATCGCACACTTCCAATCATTCCATCAGTACAGGCATTGGAGCCTTCCAGTACAGGCATTGGAATGGTCTTTTCTCCTCTCACTGAATACTGTTCTGGGGGTTCTCCTGACTCCCACCCACCCTTGGAGGGTGAAAGAGGAAGAGAGAAGGAAATCCCTGTTGTACAAGCAGAAATCATTGCACAGGGCTTCTGCTGAAAGGAGTGATTAGGTGAATCCCACCCATGGTTTAGTGGTTCAGAGTGCTGGACTAGGCTCTGAGAGACTCATGTTCAAATTCCCATTCAGCCATGAATCTTACTCAATGACCTTGGGCCAGCCATTTGCTGCAAATATAAAATGGCGATGGGCGAACCATATGTGCTGCCTTGAGCTCCCTTGGGTAAAGATGGGATACAAATGATGTGGTGGCGATGTCGTCTGGCTGGCCCAAATTTATTTATTCTTCCTCATCACTTAGGGGGAGGGTTCCATGCAAATATTCACCAGGAGAAGGAGCATGTGAGAAAAAATAGTTGGGTGGAACTCAGCGTCGCATTAATACAATTGTTCCATCAGTGTAAGAATATCAGCTTGTCAGTTACAATCTTCCACCTCCTCGCCCCCCACACTGTTCTGGGGGCTCTCCAAAGTGGATTTATGGGAGGCCTTACAACATCTGACTGGGACGCGGGTGGCGCTGTGGGTAAAAGCCTCAGCGCCTAGGGCTTGCCAAACGAAAGGTCGGCGGTTCGAATCCCCGCGGCAGGGGTGCGCTCCCGTTGTTCGGTCCCAGCGCCTGCCAACCTAGCAGTTCGAAAGCACTCCCGGGTGCAAGTAGATAAATAGGGACCGCTTACTAGCGGGAAGGTAAACGGCATTTCCGTGTGCGGCTCTGGCTCGCCAGAGCAGCGATGTCACGCTGGCCACGTGACCCGGAAGTGTCTCCGGACAGCGCTGGCCCCCGGCCTATAGAGTGAGATGGGCGCACAACCCTAGAGTCTGTCAAGACTGGCCCGTACGGGCAGGGGTACCTTTACCTTTACCTTTTACAACATCTGACAAACACGTTCTTGACAGCAATAGTGCAAATACCAGCGGAAGAGGACAGCAGTTAATGGGCACAAGTAGATTCATGCCAGTTCTCTATCCCTTAACATTTCATGACGCAAAAGTGCAGATGGAAAGAGAGACAGGAAATGACATGGTCTCTACAGGGTGAAGCAACACCTGAAAGGCAACAGCTCCCAAGGCAGGCAACATACAAAAGCAAGAAAGGGCAACAGAGTGCAGAGAGCAAGCAGATTCCCTACAGAGGAACCGAAAGCATACTTCCAAAGCATGACTGGCTGGGTTTTTATTTATTTATTTTACTTAAATATTTTTAGCAAAGCCCTTAAAAAGCAGCTTACATAAAATAATCATACAATATCACCTTTCATTAAAAGCACCTGTTTGACACAGTACTTTAAACCAATATGTAGGCCAGCAATGTGCCGTTATAAATCAGCTAGAACAATTTCAAACAATTTCAGCAGCTCATAAAATCTTTATGAAAAAGCAGCTTGCAATAAGTGGGTATTTAAGATCTCTTTAAAATCCTGTACTGATGGGTCATACACACAGATGTGTTGGGAAGGAATTTCACGGAGGAGAGGCTGCCTCTGAAAGAGCTGTGCCTTTTATGCCCGCCAATCTAAATTTTACAAAGCGGGACGTTAAAGCTTTGTAACTGCATGGGTGGGTTCATATTGGTGAAGATAGTCAGTCAGATTAACTGGCCACAAACATTTTACGGCTTTAAAGATCAATACTAGCACTTTAAACTGGGCCCCGAAATCTACCAACTCCCCGTGGAACTGGTAAAATATAGGCATTAAATGTCCCGACCACCTTCCACGCCGCCCCAAAATCCAAGCAGACTCATTTTGCACCCAGTGAATATATGGCATCTATGCCAGTGCATCATGCTAAACAGGAAACATACGACTTGGGCATCTAACCGATGTATAAAAAATACACGGTCAATTATTGTCAAATAACTGGGAATTATATTTAATCTTTGTTTATAGTGTTTTCAAAACACTATACATATGGAACAACAACAGAAAATAACCGTACAGCTTGGTGCAAGCCCAGCTAAACAGAGAACCCATAAAGAAGAGAGCATCACTAGGATCAGCACTAGAAATACCATGGTAACAGGTTCTTCCATAATTAATTTTTTTGTGACCAGAAAGCACCACAGTTCCACCTTGTCAAGTCACAAACACTATTTAAGACATTAATTTATTAGAACTATAGCAAATTACACCAACTGCAAAACAAAACAAATTTCCCTAAGAATTTGACGTTTTCTATGGGAAATAATTTTCGAGAAATTTTACCTCTTCAATTTACACGTATTGGCACTGACCTCGAGAAAAGTTTAGTGCAGAAATACCGCAGATCAAAAAAGTGCATCTGGTAGCAAAGGTAATTATAAAAAAATATCCCTCAAGGCAGTCAGATTGCCACCAGATGTCAAGCTGTAATCTGGAACTCTGTATCAGAGAATTCCTACGGCAGAGGGATCCTCTGCAAAAAGCGCACCCTGTTGAACTTCATAAGGCTGAAGGCAGAGGTGCAAGGGGCCAGCCAAAGGAGGGAGGAAGAGGAGGAAGTATTTCTGGGGTTCTCGTGGCTGGCTAAAAATCATACCAGTACATACCTTATAAGCCCAGACACCTAAGAAGAGTCAGCAAATTGTTCATTTTGGTTTTGCAATTTTTAATGTTTAATTTATTGTTTAAGACTACTTTTGTTGCATTGAGGTTATGTATTTTTTTCATGTTGTAAGCCATCTTGAGCATGTTTTGAACTATGGAAAGGTGGCATACAAATAAAAGTTTGTTTGTTTGTTTGTTTGCATAAAAAATTGTGAAGCTGAGGCTCCAATACTTTGGCCACCTCATGAGAAGAGAAGACTCCCTTGAAAAGACCCTGATGTTGAGAAAGATGGAGGGGACAAGGAGAAGGGGACGACAGAGGACGAGATGGTTGGATAGTGTTCTCGAAGCTACCAGCATGAGTTTGACCAAACTGTGGAAGACAGGAGTGCCTGGCGTGCTCTGGTCCAATGGGGTCACGAAGAGTCAGACACAACTAAACGACTAAACAACAACAAATGCATAAAATACCTATTTTGTTCACCATCCTCTTTCATACAGCAGCCAACTAGAAATCTTTTGGAAGCTGATAAACAGGAACTGAGACCAAGACTGTTGTTGCTTTCCAACAGCTGATATTCAGAGGGATGTTGTGTTTGAACCTGGAAGTAGGTAGCACATAACCATCAGTATCCATTCATAATCTTAGCTTCCATGAATTTGTATTCAGAAATCTGTCAGAAAGCCTTCACTCATAAAGTATTTTGTTAATGCCACTCAAACCCCTTGTAGTATCTGTTATACAGAGCAGGAAGGAGCGCAGAGAGAAGAAACGCCATGGTGCATCTGCAGCAGCACAACCGGATGCCTTCATCTGCCCCAGCTGCAACAAAACATGTCTATCCCATACAGCAGGCGCTGAAATCTTCCAAGAGTTTGACTTCGCCCGCAAAAGCGCAACTCCTCCATTGTCTCCCAAGAAAGACGGATGCCAACAATAACAGAGCAACCAAGAGGATCCCCATAGGATCCCGAGCACATACAACAAAGCGAGGAAAATATGAACTCATCATCCCAATGGCATGACCTGGACAACTGATCAGGCTACCAAGGGAAGAGGCTCAGAACAACCACTATTTTCTCCATCTCTCCAGGAAGTTCAAGACAAGGTGCACGTGGGCAGCTAATTGCCATCACACCAGTCTAGCAGCTATCTGAAACTAAGAACGGCAATGATCTCTTGTCAATACTTACCTAAATTCTTGGTGAGAAAACAGATGTGCATCAGCTACACACAAAGTACGTATCTACGTTAAAGAAAGAAAAGTCCCCTTTCTGCACCAACTGTAATCTTTATCTAAATACAATGTTTTGTTTATCTTGCCTTCCCTGTGAGCCAGCCATTTGTTTGGACAATTTTCTGAGTGATGGAGTAACTTTCTGTATTTTTATCACATTTGTGAAATCAATCAACTGGTTTGAAAATACACAATTCTTTAGTTTTCACACTGTTGTTTTTGTTTATTTGTGCACTATGTGGCGTTTCTGCCATTTGTACAACTGCCATTTTGCAATGCATTTGGCTTAATGTAAAAAAAGGTAAAAAGGTAAAGGACCCCTGGACGGTTAAGTCCAGTCAAAGGTGACTATGGGGTTGCGGTACTCATCTTGCTTTCAAGCTGAGGGAGCCGACATTTGTCCACAGTCAGCTTTCCGGGTCATGTGGCCAGCATGACTAAACCACTTCTGGCACAACAGAACACTGTGACGAGTGTCAGAGTGCATGGAAACGCCGTTTACTTCCCGCCGCAGTGGTACCTATTTATCTACTTGCACTGGTGTGCTTTTGAACTGCTAGGTTGGCAGGAGCTGGGACAGAGCAACGGGAGCTCACCCTGTCACAGGGATTTGAACCACCGACCTTCTGACTGGCAAGCCCAAGAGGCTCAGTGGTTTAGATCACAGCGCCACCCGCATCCTTTGGCTCAACGTGCCCTGAATGGCACTGTATGGAAACCCCCTGAGTTTCCACACAATCTAATCTGTGCCTGCTGTGTTTTCCATCAACGCACCTGTACTGAGACACATTCGGCATTAAAAAATGGGCCAGCTACTGAACACATGGTTTTTTTTTGTTTTTAGTTCACCCAACAGCCAGGGAAAACCTGAAGCTGAACTAAAAGGGAAGTTAGTTTTTAAACCCACAAAGTTATTTTTAATGTTGTTGTTTTTTAACATATTTCTTATTAAAGATTTCTTAGTTTACAAAAGAAGAAGAAGAGGAGTTTGGATTTGATATCCCGCTTTATCACTACCCTAAGGAGTCTCAAAGCGGCTAACATTCTCCTTTCCCTTCCTCCCCCACAACAAACACTCTGTGAGGTGAGTGGGGCTGAGAGACTTCAGAGAAGTGTGACTGGCCCAAGGTCACCCAGCAGCTGCATGTGGAGGAGCGGAGACACGAACCTGGTTCACCAGATTACGAGTCTACCGCTCTTAACCACTACACCACACTGGCTCTCAGTATGTGCAATGTCTTTTTCCCCAAGTTACATTTTCTACAGATCAGTTTCATTTGTTGAGACATTAGTGTTACATGAGGGGGAAAAGGGAGTAAGAGGTGGAGGGGGGCTTGGTGAGTGGAGGTGGGGTCGGGTGGCAATGTTTCTATTCTACTTAATGTATGTGTGGGGTTTTGTGTCAGTGTCGCTTGTGCGGGTTGTCTTTACTATTCGCTTGCGTTCCTTTGGTGGTAAGAGAGGTTGGGGTTGGCCGAGAATGTGGTTGTTTGTTTGTGATTGGCTGTGGTGAACTTTTTATTTTCATGTGTGAGTGGGGTGGGTGTGTTGATATTTATGAATAGGTATTTTTAATGTTTAGATTTTGAAACACAATTTACTCCATTTTAAAAACATGCAACTGCTCCCACATGTTATCTCTCTGTCACACACACATACATGCACACACACCTGAAATTAGACCATGCACACACACTTGCAAACAATATTACAGAAGAGCATGCATACTACTTTATACAGAATATAAAGTACTGGTTCATTTGGCCTAGCACCATCTTCTTTCCCAGCAGCAGATTCCTAGGATCTCAGCTCCCAGCCCCGAGGCCCGAAATCTTTTAAAAAGAACTAACACCAGGTAATGCCATGAATTGAACCTGCATGCAAAAGATGTGCTTTACCATTGAGCTATGGGCTTTTCCCAGTGTTACATATGGGTTAACATTTATCACATCTCCAAAACTTAGCAGACTTGAAAACTCCTAAATGATACCTTGTTTAGAGAAGCAAAGGTTAATGTGTAAAATAGGTACAATGACTGGAATAAAACTGAACAGCTGCACAACCCGGGCCTTGGAAATCTCATTCAAAATCCTGCCCATTTCCGATTAAATCTTCAGGTCACTGAAGGAATACTCACAAGAGTTTTAAAGCCTGTTTTTTACAGGCTGCAAAGTTAGTTGTGTCCATAAAACCGTTGACTTTGCTTTATGGCAAGGATTTTAATGCCAATTCATGGGCTCACAGATGTTTTGCCATCCAATCAGCAGCTAGAAGCATCCCTCCTCAATTGCCACAAAGCATACTAATTTCCCTCAAGAACCAAGGTGTCCTCTCAAACACATCACCATTTAACTGAATATTGAAGCCATGCCCCTGACTCCATACACCTGACTCCTTCCCAGCACCTTTTAGTGAAAGCTATACTTCCAAATGCACAAACCACCCAAACGAATTGTTTATATTGAGTCAAAAACAAGCCTGAACTAAGCAGGCTTCCCAATGAAAAATATCACACAGAGAGATGGCAATTTTACAGACACAGCAGAGTCTCTATCAGTAACAGTCATCAAGCTGGGACCGGTCAGAGGTTTTAGCTGTCTTAGAACATGGCAGCATCAATCCTGACAGATATGAGTCAATGGAACCACATTGTACTAGCCCTCCAGAATCTGCGCTGCCATTATGGTTTATCCTAATACACATATTGTCCCAATGCAGATTTTGGACAGTTTGGGGATACATACCATGTTATTGCAGAAAAGCTGTGATTGCTAATACTATCAGAACTGTCATCTAGCCCAACCCCTCAATCACACACACACACACACACACACACACACACACACACAAAACAATGAAAGTAATCTTGCAAGCAATTCAGCACACTTATGCACTGACTCTAATGCTCCCAGTGTCACAATTCATTGGATACCAAGGATTATATAAGCCACTCTGCCAATAAGCCACTCCACTTTTACATTCTAACATCCTGATAGCAGAATAACAGATATACAACAACTATCTTATTTTAAATTCTGCTTTTGAAGCAGCAATTTCAGAGTAAGTTTTGCAGTGCAAGCTAAGACCAACGACTGCGGCTCCATGTTCACTACACCAATATCCAAAACGACATTAGTTACGTGGAACTAAAACTGCCCCTAGACTATTGTCTGGGATGAGGCAAACAGTACCAGAGTTATGTGTTCTATCTGATCTGTGTTGGCTACCTTCTAGTTTCTGGGCTAGATTTAATGTGCTGATCCAAATCTTTACAACCCTAAAGGCCTGAGACCTGGGTACCTTAAAACCCACCTTATGTTTCTTCCTTAAGCTTTTCACTCCATATTGGATACTTCTTTTCCACATTCCCCTGCTAAGTATAATGCAGTGGCTGGGCACATGAGCAAGTGTTTTCTGTTGTGGCTCCTACACTCTGGAATACTGATGAACAACCACCAGCTCCCTGTTAACCTATTTTTTGTCATGGGAAGGGTGGCATTTTAGCTTTAAATTTTGGCCATGGCTGGTTTTTGTGTATGTTTTCCCCCAGTGCCTTTTTCATTGATTTATTTTATCTTCTGTTATACTGTGGCCATTTTGGTGATGATAGTTTATGGGAGTGGGTTTGTCTTATGATGTTGCTGTTATGATGGGTCATGTTTTCTCTCCCACTTATTTCAGTTTTGTAATTTGACATTTTGTTAGGGCTTTACAGTGACTTTCCTAGCAGCCTCAGATGTTTAGGGAAAGGAGGGCATTGTTTTTAAAATTAAAATGTGTTTACTTCAAGAAAAATGGGGTAAATATACTTAAAAACAAGCAAGTAAATTGCACATTTACACATGCCATTTATGACTTGCAGTGTATTTCCAATACAACCCACAATACTGGAAAGCTTGCCGAACTTCGGTCTATATGCAAAACAGCAACCTGGACAGGTTAGGGCTTTTAATGGGAACCTGCAGGTATAGCCGCCATAGAAGAGATTTTGGCTGGCAGCAAGGCTGTTAATTGATGTACATGACTTGAAGCATCGCCACCTGTCTTGTTGCTTCTCCAATTCCACGAAGTAAGCAGAGATGCATACAGCATCTCAGGTCTGCGAGGAAAGCTCGCAGCTTTTGTTCACAGCCGGACATGTCTTGGCCAGCAAAAGCGGCTGCCACTTGAAAGCAAGGTATCTGTGGTGCAATCCAGTGGGAACTCAAACAACAACATTCCTGCGGACTGAAGGGGAGTGGGGGAAGGGCTTCTCTGTGAAAGATGCAGCCAGCCATGCCAGGCAATTCCACAGAGGAATGTCTCCTCCCCTTCCCCGGAATTTGCTAAGATGCTTGAAAGGAGAGAGGGACAGGTGCGTTTTGCAGCAGAGAGAGATAATTCAGCGCCTTCAGATATGGAGGAAGCAAACCTCCTCTCCACAGCATTCTGCAGCAAGTTCTGTTTACGTCTACACTGCAGCTGCCAGGCTCTTGTACAGAGTGGGGGTGTGTGCATTTGCTGTGGGAAACCAAGCTGAAACTCCAGCGTGGCAGCTCTGTTGTGTTCTCACTTCGCTGCCTCGGGAATCAGAACCGCAAAGCCTAGCAGGATGTGACCCGGGCCTCCTAGGAAGCCAACAGGCCCCGCTTTCTCTGCACTCCCTTCCCCAATGCCCCACCTTCCTTCCATTGCTGGGGCGCACAGAAGGATGCAGGGATTTGTGCCAAGTAGAAAACAAAACAGCAGCTCAGTAGCAAGGGCAGCAAGGCAATCAAAGCACAGGGCTCACAGCCGACAGGCATGCAAAAATGTGCTGGCCCAAGGGAAAGTGGGCAGGGGCAGTGTGTCTGTGTGTACACTGCCCTTTAAATCACACTGGAATTCAGCAGCAAGGTAACCCAAATTCTGCACCAAAAGAAGCTAACTGTACACATGATGCACGTCTATTTTGATTTAACTACTGAAGTCTGTAAAAGAAAGCAGATTTGCATGGGAGTGCTGCAGCCCTCCAAATGTTTGTTGGGCTTCAACCCCCATTATCCCTGACCACTGACCATGCTGGCTGAGGCTGATAAGAGCTGGAATCCAACAACTTCAGTAGAGCCACAGGTTCCTTATTGGAAGATCGGAATTAAGAAAGAGGAAGTTTTTGAAATGGGGATATTTAAACAGCGCTATTGTTCTGTGTACATTTTTTTACTGCATTGTACGTTGCTTTGGGGTGCTTCATGGGAAGCAATTCATTAATATAATAAATTATGAATAAGAATATATCAATGGACAAGATTCACCTAATCAGCCATGTCAGCAGAAGCCCTGCATAATGAGCTCTGCTTGTACAACGAGGCTTCTCTCCTCCTCCTCCTAGCACCACAAAATTGGGTTGGGGAGCAGGGTCAGGACAACCCCCAGAACCATGGATGGAAGAGAACACTGTTGAATTCTACCCTGTATATTTATCATAACCTTCCCTAAGTTAAAGGGATAGTGCTTGCTTCAAAGACTCCATCAATAAAGAAATCTGCAAATGTGATGAGCATCCCCTCAATTCCTTCATCCACGTCATTTATATACACGTTGAACAACAACAGGCCCAGGACAGAACCCTGTAGCACATCACCTATCACGTTTTCCCCAGGATAATCAAGAATCATTAGTGAATGCTCTTTGGGTTTGATCAGTCAACCAGCCATAAATCTACTTAACAGTTACCTTGCCCAGTCCACATTTTACCAGCTTCTCCACAAGAATATCATGGGGGCCTTTGTCTACAGCCTTACTGAAATCAAGATACACTATCTCCACAGCATTCCCCTGATCCACCAAGTTTGTAACTCTATCAGAAGAGAGAAGGCAGGCTGACTCGTTTTCTGCATGTATGTATGCATGCACCTCAGTCAGCTAAGTTGCACAGATGCTGTTAGAAGTTGCCAGGAGAAAGCAACAATACACAACATGAAGAGTGGAATGGCAACTGCTACAAAATCAAAATCCCAGCAATGGATTTGAACGCCCATGCCAAGGCCACAAAGCTGACAAAAGTGGGCTAAACTTCATCTTCAGAGATGCACCAATCCTCCTCCTTTGCTCCAGGGAATCCATTCCTTTTGCTTTACCTCATCGGCTTACCTGAAACTAGGAGCTTTTCCACAAAGGGATCTGAATCAAGCACTGAAACCGCAGGGCCAGATCAGATGGTAAAGGAAGCTAGAGCAGAGCCTTTAAACTGATTTCCACTCCATTTTACCCAGAGTTCTTACATGTATCTTGAATAAGAAGGGGGGGTAGGAGAGGCTCCTTCAAGATGCTGCAGCACCATCCCCCTGAAAATATCAACCCCCACCATTCCAGAATGCTCTTGTAAAAGCACAGCAGGTCCTTCACCATCAACAGTATTAAAGGCCGCCAAAGATCTAAAGTGATCAGTAGGGTAAAATTACAGTTACTGATTTCAAAGCAAGCATAATCAATCCATCAAGGTTGTAAAATAGCATCTCAATGCCATACCAAGTACAATATCTAAACCAGCAGGAGCTCAAGAAACAAGTGTCTCAAAGTAACAGAGGAAACTCTTTTTAAAGGAACTTGCAAACCAATGGCCACAACTTTTGTTATTCAGTTTAAAAAGTATTTTTTTTACAGAGTATTGAATTTAATCATTTGACATAAATGATTAATTGGTTCTGCCATATTTTAAAATTTTTCCAGCACCTCCACCACACATTCTCTCTTCATTTAGCAGAAAATATAGACCATTCAAAATTTCTCACTCATTCAATTCTCTGTAAATTTAGCAGAACAATTTTTGTTATGTTATCTTATCTAAGTTTTCTTCAAGGGTGAAAACATGAGGATTGCTCCTGTGCCATATGCACAATAGTCCTTCATTTCAATGAGAATCACAAGCGAGTTTGCAGCTACCAGATAACTTCTTTTCTCTAAACCACCAATTCTCCATGCCACTTAATAAACTTTTTTTGTTCTACAAATTGATGAACACATGTGGTTCATATTTTAATGTAGTTTTTTCACTTTGGATGCAATGGATGTGCCTGTTTTGTGAGCAACATTATATGCAGTAGATCTCTGTTACGGGGGGGGGGGGGGTGGAATGCATTTGTGCAGGGCAAATTCCTGTATTGCAGGGGTTAGACTAGATTACCCTTGTGGTGCCTTCCATCTCTACAATTCTTCGATTCTATGAAAGTGCCAATATGCTCACTGCTCTACAACCTTTCTGTGGATCACCTGAATGAAGCACTTGTGCAGTGGTCCATGGATAGCAATGTGGGTTTTCTAGAAAATTTTGAACTGTAAAATAAAATTCAAGACATTCCCCCCCCCCCCGTACAAATTTGGCTAATTTGCACTGAAAATTTCTGATGCCCTAGAGAGTGATCTAATTTAGCATGTTTATTACGTGTGTTTTAGTAAACCATGCTTTAAAAATGCCCCAAATTTTTGTCCCAATACAATGCAATTTGATCTGAAATATTTAAGGGAGGAAATTAACAGTGCACTTAATGTGATTTCAATGCTCTGTTAAGAATAAAGTCTTTTGGAATGCAAAAATTCAAAGACAACCAAATGTACACTGAATTTTCATTGCATTGTTTGTATTTGGGGGGGAGGGAAGCACTGAAAACTGCTGAAATGTTAGTATCCCCCCAAACTGTGGATGATGTTCTGACTTACCTACTTGCTAGGGATAATCACCTTAGAAAAACATTAATTATTATTTTGGAAGCTGCCAAACTTGCCTTTTATTATATTTGCCATTGGCATCTATTGGTTGCTACTAATAAAACTTATGAAAAAGACATTTTTCTATGGCAAAATAACACACCAGAAAATTTCCCATAGACCACAAATATAAAAGCATCTCTTCTAGGGTGCTCTTAATGGCAAGTCCAATTATTCCATAAACAATCTCCCTAAAAACTGATATCTTTACATCTTTACCAAGACCTGGCTGATCAGAATAATTCAGACACTCACTGCCCCTCTGAGACAGAAAGAGAGATTTGCATATAACATGTACAAGCATCTCATGCTCAGAGCCATTGTCTACAGAGCCATGAAACATGTTTATTTTTCCCGTGGGATTTTTCTTAAGCCTCAAGTGCATACATGGCGGACTACATGAGAACAAGAAGCTCATATGGATATTTTTGTTTTGTTCTGGTTGTCCTGAAAACTGCACTGAAGGTTCAGAATTGAGAGCCAATCTGTCTCCAAAATGCTACTGGCCATAAAAAGGAAAAAAAATAAAGGTTTATGTTTTCACTTATGGTGTGTCCCCCAGTGGCAGCTTTTGGGGCAGTGGGGTTCTTAGAAATTATTTTAATAACAAAACAAGAATTGTAACCAGCCTCTTTGCCAGCATTACTGGGAATATGGGATGGGCCAAATGAAGACAGTTTGGATAAAGAATTTATTCTATACTTATTGTCAACCGCCAGGATCGTTATTGCAAAAAAACTGAAATATTTGGAGGGATTAAATAAGCATTTATGGTACAGTCAAATGTGGCCCAGGCGGCTGCAGAAAAATTAACTCAAAAATTAAGGCACACTAGAGGACAGGCAAAAACAAATTAACTTTCAACAATGTGGCAAGAAATATTTTATACATTAATGATGGTAAAAATGTTAAAACGTTTACTATGAAATATGCTGCTCTTTGGAATTCTTAGTAACTTAGTAACTTTTCAGCTTTAAGTGAGACTATCATAAGACCCTCAAGGACAATATCCTTTTATAATTGTATATAATACTACTACCCCTGTCCACACACCAGGAACTGTGAATGAAATGACCCACATTTGCATTTGTGTGTGTGTGTTTCGTTTTTATTTCATTGAATTGCTTTTCTTTATTCTTGTATGCCACTGAAGTATAGGTTCTTGCTTAAATCATTAAAAAGCTTTTCTTTAAAAAAATATGTGTACTACAGATTTTCCACATTTTTAAGTATGGAAATGGATATAATATGCAATATATTGAGTTGTATACCGATTCAAAAATAGTTTAATATTTTGGTTACAATCATAGCACCTGGTGCTCTATCATAATGGATATATGTTGGTTTATAGTAACTCTGAACATTGTATGTATAAAACATAACCATAAAATCCAATTTCCTGCTGATCCTTAAGTCGGTACTCTGTTTAAAATTAAACACGTTCAGTTCCTGAGTTTCGCTGTTAAACGCAGTGATGCCTTCTACACCTGCACAATAATGTGAAGACAGTTTTCCTTTTATAGCAAAGGCTATAGCTTTGGTTTGTTCACAACGACATTTTCTGTGCAAACCCTCCCACCCCCAGGCAGTAGCAGAGGAACACAGTGTGAACAATTCGGCAGACTGCACTAGCTGCTCATTCATGGTAACCGGGGTTTCTGGCAGTGTTCACTAACCTAGTACCCTCCAGCTGTTTGGGACGACAACTTGGGCGTGCTGGCTGAGGCTGAGAGGAGTTGAAGTCCAAAACAGCTGGAGGGCACCGGATTGGCAAAGACTGACTTAGAGCAGACTTCTTGTTTGAACACAGCCATTTAAAGCTCAATAACGTATACTTTAATTCAAGAAGAGATCTAGCAGAATATGTGTTTATTACACTTCTAATGCTTTTAAGTAATCAACGTATTTCTTTGAACAGCAACCAATGTACTGTTTGTGCACTGATCGCCCAGATTTTTTTTCCCCCTGGAAGGGCAGAGGAGTTTTATTTCCTCTTACTTAAAAGTGAGTTCTATCAACAAATAATTTATACTAAAACTAATTTATACAAAACTACGGGATAAAGAGGAAGGTATTTTGTAGGAAGCAGTCCAAACAGGCCAGTCACATTCTGTAAAGTAACTTTAAATGTGTCTGAGTCTGATGAATCTGTAATCAATGGCTTTGGAAAATCACTAGACTTGTTGCAGACAGGCAGACAAGTCCCATTGGCATTTAGCATTGGGATGGCAAAGTCAAAAAAAGCCAGACGGCTACCAGCTGAATATTCAGCTCCATGAGGACACACGTGAATAAAGACAGGAATGGACTACAGCACTACTGCCGCTACCAGAACTCAGTTTATGCAGTTGAGAACTGAGTTTACTGACCAGCCCTCTGCAAAAGGTGCTGTAGCCTGCAAACAGTGTATATAATAATCCAGCATGCAGACATTACCTTTGGTTTTAACAGTGCCCTCCAAGGAAGCTCTACAGAGAATCATCAACCCCTATTGCTACAACAAATTCAAACTAACACTAAAGAAACTAATCTTTGGAACCATAATAACTAGTAGCAGATCTGAAAAAGCTAGTAGTAATAGTTACTAGCTAGATGCCCTTAGAAAGGGCTGAGACAAATCCATAGGGACAAAAAGCCTGAGGAAGAATTATGAGGAATTTGAGAGCTTGTTTGCTATTTTGTGACATTTGGGTTGGTTCTAATAATGGTATTGCCCAGCTATAGTTTTTGGAATCATGTAAGATTGCCTCTCAATTTGGAGGTTCTATTTCATTGTTGTGGATTACAGGGACATCATTGGCTATGTGCTGGCAGAACATCATCTGCTGGAGAGCATGAGTGGGATAGGGCTGCTGTCCTCAAGTCCCACTTTTGAGTTTCCCATAAGCATCTATTGCTTCAAGGTATTTTATGGGACTGAAAATTTCTGATGCCCTAGAGAGTGATCTAATTTAGCATGTTTATTACGTGTGTTTTAGTAAACCATGCTTTAAAAATGCCCCAAATTTTTGTCCCAATACAATACAATTTGATCTGAAATATTTAAGGGAGGAAATTAACAGTGCACTTAATGTGATTTCAATGCTCTGTTAAGAATAAAGTCTTTTGGAATGCAAAAATTCAAAGACAACCAAATGTACACTGAATTTTCATTGCATTGTTTGTATTTGGGGGGGAGGGAAGCACTGAAAACTGCTGAAATGTTAGTATCCCCCCAAACTGTGGATGATGTTCTGACTTACCTACTTGCTAGGGATAATCACCTTAGAAAAACATTAATTATTATTTTGGAAGCTGCCAAACTTGCCTTTTATTATATTTGCCATTGGCATCTATTGGTTGCTACTAATAAAACTTATGAAAAAGACATTTTTCTATGGCAAAATAACACACCAGAAAATTTCCCATAGACCACAAATATAAAAGCATCTCTTCTAGGGTGCTCTTAATGGCAAGTCCAATTATTCCATAAACAATCTCCCTAAAAACTGATATCTTTACATCTTTACCAAGACCTGGCTGATCAGAATAATTCAGACACTCACTGCCCCTCTGAGACAGAAAGAGAGATTTGCATATAACATGTACAAGCATCTCATGCTCAGAGCCATTGTCTACAGAGCCATGAAACATGTTTATTTTTCCCGTGGGATTTTTCTTAAGCCTCAAGTGCATACATGGCGGACTACATGAGAACAAGAAGCTCATATGGATATTTTTGTTTTGTTCTGGTTGTCCTGAAAACTGCACTGAAGGTTCAGAATTGAGAGCCAATCTGTCTCCAAAATGCTACTGGCCATAAAAAGGAAAAAAAATAAAGGTTTATGTTTTCACTTATGGTGTGTCCCCCAGTGGCAGCTTTTGGGGCAGTGGGGTTCTCAGAAATTATTTTAATAACAAAACAAGAATTGTAACCAGCCTCTTTGCCAGCATTACTGGGAATATGGGATGGGCCAAATGAAGACAGTTTGGATAAAGAATTTATTCTATACTTATTGTCAACCGCCAGGATCGTTATTGCAAAAAAACTGAAATATTTGGAGGGATTAAATAAGCATTTATGGTACAGTCAAATGTGGCCCAGGCGGCTGCAGAAAAATTAACTCAAAAATTAAGGCACACTAGAGGACAGGCAAAAACAAATTAACTTTCAACAATGTGGCAAGAAATATTTTATACATTAATGATGGTAAAAATGTTAAAACGTTTACTATGAAATATGCTGCTCTTTGGAATTCTTAGTAACTTAGTAACTTTTCAGCTTTAAGTGAGACTATCATAAGACCCTCAAGGACAATATCCTTTTATAATTGTATATAATACTACTACCCCTGTCCACACACCAGGAACTGTGAATGAAATGACCCACATTTGCATTTGTGTGTGTGTGTTTCGTTTTTATTTCATTGAATTGCTTTTCTTTATTCTTGTATGCCACTGAAGTATAGGTTCTTGCTTAAATCATTAAAAAGCTTTTCTTTAAAAAAATATGTGTACTACAGATTTTCCACATTTTTAAGTATGGAAATGGATATAATATGCAATATATTGAGTTGTATACCGATTCAAAAATAGTTTAATATTTTGGTTACAATCATAGCACCTGGTGCTCTATCATAATGGATATATGTTGGTTTATAGTAACTCTGAACATTGTATGTATAAAACATAACCATAAAATCCAATTTCCTGCTGATCCTTAAGTCGGTACTCTGTTTAAAATTAAACACGTTCAGTTCCTGAGTTTCGCTGTTAAACGCAGTGATGCCTTCTACACCTGCACAATAATGTGAAGACAGTTTTCCTTTTATAGCAAAGGCTATAGCTTTGGTTTGTTCACAACGACATTTTCTGTGCAAACCCTCCCACCCCCAGGCAGTAGCAGAGGAACACAGTGTGAACAATTCGGCAGACTGCACTAGCTGCTCATTCATGGTAACCGGGGTTTCTGGCAGTGTTCACTAACCTAGTACCCTCCAGCTGTTTGGGACGACAACTTGGGCGTGCTGGCTGAGGCTGAGAGGAGTTGAAGTCCAAAACAGCTGGAGGGCACCGGATTGGCAAAGACTGACTTAGAGCAGACTTCTTGTTTGAACACAGCCATTTAAAGCTCAATAACGTATACTTTAATTCAAGAAGAGATCTAGCAGAATATGTGTTTATTACACTTCTAATGCTTTTAAGTAATCAACGTATTTCTTTGAACAGCAACCAATGTACTGTTTGTGCACTGATCGCCCAGATTTTTTTTCCCCCTGGAAGGGCAGAGGAGTTTTATTTCCTCTTACTTAAAAGTGAGTTCTATCAACAAATAATTTATACTAAAACTAATTTATACAAAACTACGGGATAAAGAGGAAGGTATTTTGTAGGAAGCAGTCCAAACAGGCCAGTCACATTCTGTAAAGTAACTTTAAATGTGTCTGAGTCTGATGAATCTGTAATCAATGGCTTTGGAAAATCACTAGACTTGTTGCAGACAGGCAGACAAGTCCCATTGGCATTTAGCATTGGGATGGCAAAGTCAAAAAAAGCCAGACGGCTACCAGCTGAATATTCAGCTCCATGAGGACACACGTGAATAAAGACAGGAATGGACTACAGCACTACTGCCGCTACCAAAACTCAGTTAATGCAGTTGAGAACTGAGTTTACTGACCAGCCCTCTGCAAAAGGTGCTGTAGCCTGCAAACAGTGTATATAATAATCCAGCATGCAGACATTACCTTTGTTTTTAACAGTGCCCTCCAAGGAAGCTCTACAGAGAAACATCAACCCCTATTGCTGCAACAAATTCAAACTAACACTAAAGAAACTAATCTTTGGAACCATAATAACTAGTAGCAGATCTGAAAAAGCTAGTAGTAATAGTTACTAGCTAGATGCCCTTAGAAAGGGCTGAGACAAATCCATAGGGACAAAAAGCCTGAGGAAGAATTATGAGGAATTTGAGAGCTTGTTTGCTATTTTGTGACATTTGGGTTGGTTCTAATAATGGTATTGCCCAGCTATAGTTTTTGGAATCATGTAAGATTGCCTCTCAATTTGGAGGTTCTATTTCATTGTTGTGGATTACAGGGACATCATTGGCTATGTGCTGGCAGAACATCATCTGCTGGAGAGCATGAGTGGGATAGGGCTGCTGTCCTCAAGTCCCACTTTTGAGTTTCCCATAAGCATCTATTGCTTCAAGGTATTTTATGGGACATGGTCAATAAATGGGATAAAAAATAATAATAAATCAATCTAGCTGTGGGAAAGAGGCGGGTGGACTAGATAGGCCTTTGGTCTGATTGGGCTTTTCTTATGCTCTTACTGCACTACTAGGTGGTCAATATGTTATCATGCCCAAATCCTTTGCCAGCAGCAGCCCTGATTTCCTCAAAAAACAGCTGTTATCAATTTCTCGACCTCAAGCAACTGTTGAGTGTTGAAATTCCAAGTGTACAATCCCTCAGGCAAAAGTGTCCCTTAATCCTATTCGTGAGTTATACATACTTCATCACCACCAATACCATCTTTTTTAAAAAGAGTAACAATCAAGTTATTTAGCAAATAAAAAATAAATCAGCAACATACTCCTACGCTGCAAAATAGGAAGGCTATTTTTACTTAAAGGTAAAGGTAAAGGGACCCCTGACAATTAAGTCCAGTTCCGAACGACTCTGGGGTTGCGGCGCTCATCTCACTTTACAGGCCGAGGGAACCACCGTTAGTCCGCTTCCGCAGACAGTTTTTCCAGGTCATGTGGCCAGCATGACTAAGCTGCTTCTGGTGAAACCAGAGCAACACATGGAAACGCCATTTACCTTCCCACCAGTGCAGTACCTATTTATCTACTTGCACTTTGACAAGCTTTTGAACTGCTAGGTTGGCAGGAGCTGGGACCGAACAACAGGAGCTCACTCCGTCACGGGGATTCGAACCGCTGACCTTTTGATCGGCAAGCCCAAGCGGCTCAGTGGTTTAACCCACAGCTCCACCCGCTAGAGGCTCTTAAAATCAAAGCTGCCTCCAAACCTCAAACACTATCAATCTGACAAAACCTATGAGGCAGCATGGAATACGACACTCCTCCAAGTTCAAGGTCACGCATGTAAGATCAGGCATGTGTATTTTCCAAGTCTGAGGATGCAGGACCCATTTTGCTGTAAACGCACACTTTACACCTTGCAAGGCATTCTACTGAATTTAGCACAACTCACGGAAGTGTGAAAAATCAAGCACATTATTAAGTGTTTGCTTTAAAACCACAATCCTTCAATATATGACAACCTGATCTATATTTATAAAGATTCACCTTGAAATCTCGTTAAAGCTGTTCCTTACTACCGCCTGAGCATCATATAAAAAGGAGGGGAAACAGCCTGCATATAAAAAGTCATTAAAGTTTGATGAGGGCTCATTGAGTCAGCATATTTCTAAACTTTATTCAAGTGACATAATAAATTGCACTAAGCTTAAGGTTTAACACGGGTTGAAATAACGTTAATTTCAAGTAGATTTTTTTTAAAGCACTATCGTTTTTCTTCACTGAAAACTACCATTCATGTCTTTTAAAAGAATTATTCAATATTTTATTCACCTTTCAGGTGCACTGCAAAACCATGGGCATAATTCAACAAGAAGGTCTCCTATGCGAGCTCTGTTGCTCTTGCATATCTCCCATTCACTTCAAGGGGGAAAGCACAGGAGATCATTCTCCTGGACTGTGCCCTTTATGTTCTGAGAGGCTTAGATATCACAGTCCTCTGAGCTCCAAGCACCCACTGAAGCAGGCGGACAGTGGTGGGTCGGCACTTGATTGTCTTCGCATGCAGAAGAAATGCCTAACTCACTGAGATTTAAGATCCATCAGCTACCCTCACCTGGATTAGACAGCTAATCAAAGCCGTTCCCAGGGTGTGGCCACTGTCACATGCTGACAGTTTGCAGGAGCCACAGGTGAAAGCTGAGTGCAGGGTGGGGAGCAAAGGTGGATAAACTACCCTAGAAGGGGCATGATGTGCCCCCCAGCATAGGTACTACCCCTTCATGAACACGAAACGAAAATATATATACAGACACAGATCAACACCTCAGTCCTGTAAGAAAGAAGCACAATGACACATTTCATAGGTTACCTTTTAAACACAGCAAACCACAATGTGTTAAGTTTTGCATAGTGTACATTAAGAGTAAAAAAAAGGTAAAGGTACCCCTGACTGTTAGGTCCAGTCACGGACGACTCTGGGGTTGTGCACTCATCTCGCTCTATAGGCCGAGGGAGCCAATGTTTGTCCGCAGACAGCTTCCGGGTCATGTGGCCAGCATGACTAAGCCACTTCTGGCAAACCAGAGCAGCGCACAGAAATGCTATTTACCTTCCTGCTGGAGCGGTACCTATTTATCTACTTGCACTTTGACGTGCTTTCAAACTGCTAGGTGGGCAGGAGCTGGGACCGAACAACTGGAGCTGACCCCGTCGCGGGGATTCAAACCGCTGACCTTCTGATTGGCAAGCCCTTGGCTCTGTGGTTTAGACCACAGCGCCACCTGTGTCCCACATTAAGAGCAGGGGGCCTTTTTTTCAGCCAAGGGCTACATTCCCTTAGGCAATCTGTTAAGGGTATCCTCAACATCCCTGCATTAGATCATGGGCTCTCCAGTGTTGTTAACAGTCTTTTTGCCTGTCAAAACAAGTTGAATAAGCAGGGCCTAATGGTCCAAGAGAATTCATTGAAGACCCTAATGGTGCAACTGCACAGAAACGTAATATCTAAATAACCTTCTGTTTGTTTGTTTGTTTGTTTGTTTGTTTGTTTGTTTATGGCTAATGTCACAACCTTCCTAAGACCCCAGGACCACCTACGGGTGCAAATACAAAAATTTAAATCACAGTATATATTTTCTATATAATAATATTGTATTAATTTGTTAATTCAAAATAGAACTCTGAAACACACTGATCATACAGAATCTTGTGCAAAAAAGCAAGCTTTCAGCTGGCGCCTAAACCTATACAATGTTGGCACCGACTGAACTTCCAGAAGGAGCGCATTCCTCAAGCAAGGAGGCACTGCTGCTATTGCAGCCACATTTTTAAAAATCTGTACACAAAGACGTTTCCAGCTCATTTTGCCTTACAACGCAGCAACCACATTTCCAAGCTTTCTCCATCACAATGAGGACCAGAAACACTTTGCTTCCAAAAGAGGGGCTGGCCTTCACAGGATTCCAGAGATACATAGCACAGAATCTGCAAGTCAGCCATACGTTTCCCAAACGAGGCTTATAGCCCGTAAAAGGAGTGTTTCAGTTCTTTGAAAATCTCTGCCTCAAAAACCACACCCACACAGGCACTGTTACTATAACATTAGCGTTACAGACCAAAAGCACAAGATAGAACTGTTCAATTTGGGGGTGCCTGCTTATTCCTTAGAAGACATGCATATAGAGTTGTGGTGTTAAGACTGGCCCGTTGCCCTCCCTTCCCTTTCACAGGCCCTTATCTTCCTTCAAACCGCTTCCACGTGGCTGCAGCTGCTACTCGAGTTGAAAAATCAGTGGACCTAAAATCGCCTGCCTACAAACAAATACATTTTCTCCTGTGATTTAAATTAATTGAACTATCTTCCATTAAAACTGTAAGAAGGCGCGCTAAACAACAAATGCACAGCCCAACTATATACATCCCTGTTGATGTGGCTGCACAAAGACTGACAGGGCAAACTCCCACCTTTGCGGTAACTACTAGAAACATTAGACCTAGTACTAAGCATCTTATATCTTCCACCTGCAATTGCCCAGGGGCTCTTAAGATCTAGCATTAAGAGAACCATGTCCCCTTCCCGATGCACCAGTGCAGGATAGAGATAGCCTTTATCAAGAGGAAAAATGAGACAGGAGACAGATATCATCGCCACCGGGAATTTTCTCGTGTGCAAGCTCCAATGAAATAAATAGGAACTGCACGGGAGCGTTACTGAGCTGTTGCACAACTCCTGTTCATTGCACAGGAAGTAGCTGCAGAGAAGTTGCTCCTGACGGATTGTATCCTGTGGTAAGCACATAAGAAGAGCCTGCTGGAAAGGCTAGTGGACCATGTAGTCCAGTATCCTGTTCTCATAGTGGCCAGATGCCTAAGGGAAGTTCACAAGCAGGAACTGAGCACAAGAGCACTCTCCTCTCCTGCAGTTTCCAGGTGCTAGAACTCAGAAGCAGACTGCCTCTGACAGTAGAGGAAAACATACATGATCATCAGCATTTGGATATTCTGGCCCAGGCACCACTGTGTCTTGGGCTTGCTCTGGTTGAGCCCTTGCTGGGCACCAGGAACTATGTGGCCAGTGTCTATAGAAATAGACCAGGCCATTAAAGAAAACTTCAGAGAATTCTTTATTTTTACCAAATTCCCCCGAATATACAACAAAACAAGTTCACTTTCCTTAGAAACACAAGCCCTATATTCTCTTATCGTACATAAACACACACATAAAGCAACTCTTGATTTAGGGGATTTAAAAATAAAGCCTATACCCTAAGGTTCAAACTAAAACAGCTGCCACCATCACCCACACAAAGCCTCTCCCCTCCAACACTGACACAACGCTTGTTTCACAGGTCAGATGCCTTCTAGTACTAGAGCTTGGCTGTGAGTAGGGATATGATGATGATGATGATGATTAAACTGTCCTTCATCCAAAGATCCCAGGGCAGTTTACAGTACTAAAAGGGCAATTTACAATATACATTAAAAGATACAGAAATGGACTAATAACAATGAAATAATAGAAGTATTTTTGTTGTTTAGCCGTTTAGTCGTGTCCGACTCTTTGTGACCCCATGGACCAGAGCATGCCAGGCAGTTCTGTCTTCTGTTAATAGAAGTATTAACAACACACAAAAGAGAAAATGTATTAGAGCTCTCAAAGCTCTTGCTTAAAATATACAAGGCACAGGTGGGATAATGATAAGAGAATGAGAATAACTATCAAGGGTTAATTGACTTTCAGTTGTGTTTATAATGCTTTTTCTCTGCAGATTTAAAGCCACTGGCATTTAGGGCTATCTAGGGCTGACATAGTCATATAGAAATCCTACTAAGGCTAAATATGAAATTTCAGTAAAGTTTACATTGCAGTCAGCATGCTTGGGAACTTGGTCAATTGTTACATATTTTGCAAGCGTTCAAGGCATGGGTGACTGCTGACTTTCACGCCATTTTCAGCCCCAGAAGGGGGCAGAACAGGGCAGGGTGGGCTTATGCGTGCCCCAACAACACATAGTATGACCCGAAACGCAACACCTGCGCAAATGGGGAGTTGCCTGTATTGGAATTTGCTACTCAAACATTTTGTGAAGAGTTTGATGCTCTTGAGGTCAGTGCTGTGATGCCCTTGAAAGATGCCCAGCTGTGCTAATCTATAGGCTAAAGGAGTAAAGAGAAAGGGGAATCTATGGCAGGCCAGTCTGGAGGCTACAGGGGAACATCAGATGATGACCTCTCTTTTTTCTCAAAAATAGTTGCAGACCACTGAGTGTAAACTGTCAGATAGATACTTAATAATTACATATGTTCATGTAAGAGGATAGGGGTTTATTCTCCTCACCAGTATGCCCCATTTGCTTTAAAAAGCAGAGCTCCCCACCCCAGTTTATACACAACATAGGCAGACCCAAGTTTCAGCAAATACTGCCATCACATGTAGTTTGTGTCTCAGAGGTCATACATGGCACAGATGCCCCAGGCTTATGGTTTCTGCAGCTGTTCTTAAAAAGAAGTTCACATTATCAAGCAACCTTCCTGACAAAGAGAACTGGCCAAAGAAAAAGAATTTGCTTTGCATAATCCACCTGTACATCTTTACAATGCCTCTGAAGACATAAAGGGGAAATACTGTCAGAAATATTATTGGCATAAAAAGGTAAAGGTAAAGGTACCCCTGCCCGTACGGGCCAGTCTTGACAGACTCTGGGGTTGTGCGCCCATCTCACTCAAGAGGCCGGGGGCCAGCGCTGTCCGGAGACACTTCCAGGTCACGTGGCCAGCGTGACAAAGCTGCATCTGGCAAGCCAGCGCAGCACATGGAAACGCCGTTTACCTTCGCACCAGTAAGCGGTCCCTATTTATCTACTTGCACCTGGGGGTGCTTTCGAACTGCTAGGTTGGCAGGCGCTGGGACCAAGCAACGGGAGCGCACCCCGCTGCGGGGATTCAAACCGCCGACCTTTCGATCGGCAAGCCCTAGGCACTGAGGCTTTTACCCATACCATTTGACAAATCAAAATTATTAAAAACTAACAATACTGAAGCAGGAAACTCAGGTCTTTGTTATAAAAGTAAAGCAACTTGTAGCATGTAAAGATTCGCATTTTTGGTTATGCATGGAGTGAGACAAGCCATGAGTCTAGGTTCGGAATGAACGCTAAACCAAAGAAAGGCTTAGTTCTAGGCTAAGGAGCAAAGGAGGAGCTGAGCAGTAGCTATTTTTCCTGTGAGTATCCACATGATAGTGCAATTGCTAACGTAGTAGAAAAATCAGCTAGAGAACTAGTACGGCCTAGAGCAAACAGAGGCAGCACAAAGGCAGCCTTTTAATAAATGGCTTACACCAGAGTCAGACTTCATTTATCACATTTGTATTCCATCCTTCCTCCTAACAGCTCCGGGTACATGGCGTTATCTCATTCTTTCCTAATATCAGCCCTGAGAGGAAGTCTGGGACTGGCCCAAGGCCACCAACTTAGTGGTCAAGGAAGAATATGAAATCAGATTCAAGTCTATTCTTCCATCCAGCATACGACTTGGGCTCTTCAGTCAGTACAGTGTGATCTGGGAAAGAGCTAGTCATCATCATCAGCTACGTGCAGCAAGAATGCCTAATAACAGGAGAGAAAGAGTAAAATAAAATTTGCAGAGTACAGATGAGAGAGGAAACTGTTTCCAACACAAACATTCAATGACCATTGTCACAGTACTTTCCAGGTAGTATTCTGGTCCACAGCATGATGAAATAGAGTACAGTGGTACCTCTGGTTATAAACTTAATTCGTTCCAGAGGTATGTTCTTAACCTGAAACCGTTCTTAATCTGAGGTACCACTTTAGCTAATGGGGTCTCCTGCTGCCGCCGGCGCGCAATTTCTGTTCTCATCCTGGGGCAAAGTTCTTAACCCGAGGTACTACTTCCAGGTTAGCGGAGTATGTAAACTGAAGTGTTTGTAACCCGAGGTACCACTGTACAGCTGCACCCCACTAAACCATGCAAAGCCTAGCTGCACATTGCATGATGGGAAAACAAAAACACATTGTAAAAATGTTTGCTCAATTTATGATGCCACACTAGTTAATATTTACCACAGAGCCCTAAAAGCAGTCAGTCACATTCTTCAGCACCTTTTAAAATGTGACTTTCATCTTACATGTAAGTATTTTCTTGAACCACACACTTCTATAATATCTGGCTTGATTATTTTAGTTTAATGTTTACTACTGTATCATTTTTGTGTATGGCACCTAAAGTACTTTTGACAGATGGTTGGGATGTAAATTACGAAAATAAACAAATAGGGGGGAACTTGCAAGCCGTACATATTCATCTGTTCTTGCTGTGCATAGATGCGCTGGAAAGCCACAACTGAATGGTGCCTCTTAGGGCATGGTACACCAAATGTGCATCTGTAGACATCACACGCACCTAACGTATGGTTTTCCTCCTTTTCCCCATATACTTAGCACTCACATGACTGAGAATGTGTGTTTTTGTGTGTCTGTTTCAGTCAATAGCCAGTAGAGAATGAATGTATATGAAGTGTCTGAATACTTTAAAACGCTATTATTATGATTATGTTAGTACTATGATATGTGAAAGAAGACTATCACCTTTGAAGTGGCTCTTAGAAAGCAACTATTGGTGATTTTCTTTCGCTTTGATACAAATAGTTGAAGAAGAAATAGCACACATTTCAGGATGTTTGAATATAAACAAGAGAAACACTAAATCAACCTTACCCTCTTAGTTTTGATTTTCTGAAACACATTTTTATTCTTTTTTGACATCAGCAATTCATGTGTGCACCAGTGCTGAGATTTATAGTATAATACTATGCATCTTTACTTGAAATTCAACTATGTTTAATAGGGCCCTAGTAATTGTTCATAGGATGGGCAGATCACATCACAAACCAGTACCGCTGTGGGTAAAACCTCAGCGCCTAGGACTTGCCGATCGCATGGTCGGCGGTTCGAATCCCCGCAGCGGGGTGCGCTCCCGCTGCTCGGTCCCAGCGCCTGCCAACCTAGCAGTTCGAAAGCATCCCCGGGTGCAAGTAGATAAATAGGGACCACTTACTAGCGGGAAGGTAAACGGCGTTTCCGTGTGTGCTGCGCTGGCTCGCCAGAGCAGCTTTGTCACGCTGGCCACGTGACCCGGAAGTGTCTGTGGACAGCGCTGGCTCCCGGCCTCTAGAGTGAGATGAGCGCACAACCCTAGAGTCTGGCAAGACTGGCCCGTACAGGCAGGGGTACCTTTACCTTTACCTTTTATATCATTATTTTAATAAATTTATTGCTCTCTGTTCCACTAAAATAAGTTCACAAAGCAGCAAATTTCACATACAGCAAAAATGTAAATAGAAGCAATCCGTAACAATTGAAATACAAATGAAACTGAAAAGACAAAAACAAATTGCATCAAGATAATCACTTAATAGCCAGGAAAAATCTTTCTATAGCAACATTGTCCCAGGCCTGGCAGCAGAATGAAAGCAAAGAAGCGGTTTGATAGATATTTCTCAGAAGAGAATTCCAGAAGATAGTAGCCAATTATTAGTCCTAGTCAGAACAGATGTGTTGAAATTAATGGGCATGACTAATTCAGGTCCTTTAATTTTAACAGGTCTACTCTGAGTACAACTCAGTAGAACCCAAAGATTGAGTACAGTACAGAAGAGTCATTTTTCAGTTGACCTAGCCAATGAACCCACAGTACTTCTGTTCCAAGCCTTTGATTGGTCCACTGGGAAGAAATTCTTCCTGTGCATTTCTGTATAAGCCAAAAAGCCCTTCCAATAGATAATACATCTACTACAATAAAGGTTATTATTTATATACCGCCCATCTGCCCCAGCCACTCTGGGAAGCTCCCAACAAAATATTAAAAACATCAAATGAACATAGTACAGTGGTAAAAGATAAAGGTAAAGGTACCCCTGCCCGTACGGGCCAGTCGTGTCCGACTCTAGGGTTGTGCGCTCATCTCACTTAAGAGGCCGGGAGCCAGCGCTGTCCGAAGACACTTCCAGGTCACGTGGCCAGCGTGACGAAGCTGCTCTGGCGAGCCAGCACCAGTGCAGTGCACAGAAACGCCGTTTACCTTCCCGCTATAAAGCGGTACCTATTTATCTACTTGCACTTAGGGGTGCTTTCGAACTGCTAGGTAGGCAGGAGCTGGAACCGAACGACGGGAGCTCACCCCGCCGTGGGGATTCGAACTACCGACCATACGATCAGCAAGTCCTAGGCACTGAGGTTTTACCCACAGCGCCACCCGCATCCCTTTAGTACAGTGGTACCTCGGGTTAAGTACTTAATTCATTCCGGAGGTCTGTTCTTAACCTGAAACTGTTCTTAACCTGAAGCACCACTTTAGCTAATGGGGCCTCCTGCTGCTGCCATGCCGCGGCTGCACGATTTCTGTTCTCATCCTGAAGCAAAGTTCTTGACCCGAGGTACTATTTCTGGGTTAGTGGAGTCTGTAACCTGAAGTGTCTGTAACCCAAAGCGTATGTAACCCGAGGTACCACTGTATGCATGCGCATTCAACTGCCTCCCTAAAGGTATCCACGTCACCCAGGAAATGGCAGCCGCAGTCTGGAAAGGTCCCGTCCTGGTTGACATGGAAAAGCTGTTTTCAACAAAGCCCAGTGACGGAAGCACGCAGCTGTGTTGAGGCATCATTGGGTGTTGAAATTTTGAGCCCAGGGCAACTGCTCCTGTGCCCCCACCCCCACGCTACACCATTGGCCTGAATTCTAAAGGGAGACCTCGCAGAACCAGGTGGTAAAATGTTTCCTGCATGATATTGGTGGCAGGGAGGAAAGTATGTTTGAATTGTTCTCAAAGAAGCTACCAAACCATCCAGCTCATCACTGCGGCCTATCCTAGCCACCAGGAGCTCTCCAAAATCATAGAATCATAGAGTTGGAAGGAACCCCGAGGATCATCAAATCCAACCCCCTGAAATGCAGCTGTCCCATAGGGGGAACGAACCTGCAATCTTGGCATTATCTGCACTATACTGTGACCAACTGAGCAATCCATGGTCCCAGACAAAAGTTTTTTTGTTTTTTGTTTTTGCTTAGTGGAGAAGAATTCAAACATGTTATCTTCCTACTTGTAGCTTGAAGTAATACTGCCCAGGAAAAGAATTACCACTTGATATTTACTGGTGTGACTAGCATACCCAAAAAACAGCCCATCTTTATTTTTTTGCTGTACTGCATGCTCTGCTTGCTTTACTTCTTTACACACGTAAAGGTAAAGGGACCCCTGACCATTAGGTCCAGTTGTGACCGACTCTGGGGTTGTGGCGCTCATCTCGCTTTATTGGCTGAGGGAGCCGGCGTACAGCTTCCGGGTCATGTGGCCAGCATGACTAAGCTGCTTCTGGCGAACCAGAGCAGCACACAGAAACGCCATTTACCTTCCAGCCAGAGCGGTACCTATTTATCTACTTGCACTTTGATGTGCTTTCGAACTGCTAGGTTGGCAGGAGCTGGGACCCAGCAACGGGAGCTCACCCCGTCGCGGGGATTCGAACCGCCGACCTTCTGATCAGCAAGTCCTAGGCTCTATGGTTTAACCCACAGGTACCTGGCACCAAATCCAGGACCATTTTTGCTGCTGCTTGTCCTTCAGATGAGTTTTTTTGCTTGATAATTTTTTTCTCCCAAGCATACAGTATGTTAATTTGATGAAACATTTATTTGGCGCCTTATTTTTTTTTTAAAAAAAAAAATCCTTTTAAAAAAAAACCTCTTTGAACTACTCTTGAACGGATCACGGGAGTAACTCTGCAATTGACATGACTGCCACAAAGGTGAGCCAATCAGCAGTCTCCACAGCCAGATTATCATGGAAAGAGAAAGAATTGGTTGTTCCCACCTGAGGAATGCTAACTTACACACACACACACACACACACACACACACGGCAATTGTGGATGCACACCTTATGCAGCTTTCAACAAGAGATTTCAACCTATCCTGACAAAATCTCCTGTTACCTACAAAAGCTCAAACCTATTTCCATATCCGCCTCTTTGAATAAAAGTCTACTGCCTCTAATCTCCTCCATCATTTTATTAATGATTTCTCTTCTTGCATTTGGCTCTCGTTTCTACCACCAGGTTTTGCAAATGCTAAAGAAAATGAAGAGATGCATAATTGTAATGATACCAGCTTCATTAGCAAAGATACATGAATTGTAGTTTTTATTTTGTAAATTTGTTTTTTGTGTGGATTCCAGTTTAATTAATTAAACTGGAATCCACATAATTAATTAATTAATTAATTAAAGTGGAATCCACACAAAAAACAAATTTACAAAATAAAAACTAAAATTCATGTATCTTTGCTAATGAAGGATGAGTATGAAAGTAGTTTTACTTTCCAAGGAAAATGTTCAGCGGGTGGGATGATGGACAAATACAAATAAATTAAGTTTTGTAGCAAAGTCTCAGACCCCCGTGCTTTCAAGACATCAGAGAGGAAACATCCCAAAGAGATTTATTGATTTCATCAAAGGTCCCACCAGGGATTGCAGAGACAATCTCTCACCAGGGAATACAAGGAACAGGTTGTTCAATTCCTGTTTGGTCCCAAGAGACACGACATCTCAGCCTCTCCCAATACTAAGGTGCAACTCTGAACAATATTACTGAAATTTCTCATTAGGACTGCTCAAAACAACTTAGCAGTACCACTGTTCCGCCTTGGAACTTTATGCAAAATGACAGGATAATACATGTATTATTAAAATATACAGGCAACACCTTTCAGTAAATGACAGCTGTACTTCTATGCATCATTTACATACTATGAGTAAACCCAGCTGAACAAAGTGGGACTTATTTCAAAGAAAACAAGAACAGGACAGTCATTTTACTAAAACATGGTGTTCCAAACTAACAGAAGTCGAAAAGTACACGCTACATTTTTTAAAAAAGAGGGACCTCTTTTTCAAGTTAAGTCAAGATGCACTGTATCACTGACACAACAATCCTGTACATTTCCCTTGCAGCATCAGGATAACATCACTGCAATGTTACCAAAGCATTGCAGTAACAAGGATACAATGGAGAAGCAGGCCATGATTCTTCATCCTAAGAACATGTTTTTGGCTCAGCTAAAACCTAGTTCTCACTAGACGTGGTAAATCTGTGTCTGGGCTATAACTGCTTTAGATGGGTGAAGAGCTGCTCATCACTGAATGGTTCATACCACGACCAACAAGATCCCAGGCATGCACCTCCAGATGGTGGAGACGTCAGACACCATCCTGGCACCCAGGCATCTTCACTTGGTCGCAAGTGGTCGAAAGCCAGGTGCAAAATGCGCCTGGCAACCGCCTAATTTCGAACACTGCCAACAACAACAACAAAACCCTGTTTCCACATAGAAAAGCTGATGTCAAAGGGTCTCCCAGTTCTAGCTTTGTCAAGACATGGGTTCACAACCACAGTGAGAAATATGCCTAAGTCTAGGGATCAAACTAATAAATTTGAAGAATCTATGCAGGCTAGCAAATACTTACTTACTTACTGTTTTCATTTATTACATATTTCCTCCAGGGAGCTCAGAGAAGCATATATTCCTCACATTTCATCTTTACAACCATGGTGCAATGTAGCCAAAGCTGAGAGGCTGTGACTGATCCAGTCCATCAATCACATTGACACTACACTCGCTCTCAGAACATCTAACCCTGCTGTCAAGAGTAGTATCGCAAATATCAAATGGCTCACCAGTCTCAGACATTCCCAACTTTATTTAAAGTTTTGAGTAATTATCATAAAGGCAAGTCAATACAGAAAAAACGCTTGGTATATTATAAAAAATGGTTTCACCAGCCAGCCACAACGTATGATTTATTCCCCCCCCCCTTTTTTTTTTTACATTATGTTTGGGAGTGTGTGGGTTTCCCTTTGACTTCTTATAGCATTTAGACCGAGAAGCTTATTGATCAATATGAAGAAATCCATTCCGATTACCAGTAAAAAGTCATTGGTACAAGACATAAAGAATTCCCCCAAGAAGTGATCAAAATGATGAGGATTAAGGCTGCGTAATGAGACTACAAGTTCACAGGGAGACAGCGACAACAGAGTGAATGAGAAGTGACTCTAATGTGACTTGCCATGCCTCTTCTATTGCGACTACCACTGCAAAGTCACAAAAGATCTGTGTCTGCTCTGCACACAGCAAAAGAGAAGGAACGGATCAGCTGGCAGCAATGATAGTTGCCGCTTTTACAGCACAGAAAGCCTTGCTCATTAATTGCTTTCATTAGCAGATTTCATTTGTGTTTTCCAATCCACTTCAGGGTTAGAAGATGCCCTTGCTTGCCCTAGGTCAAGAAGCTGTGGGTGATGATATTCCAGATTTGAAATTAATGAGTTGTTTTGCTGGTTGCAGTGTTAGGAGACTGGCAATGAATTGACATTTTGCTACAATAGTGGGGGAAGTACAAAAATGTCATCAAAATCACAGCTTGTATAGTATGAGTCTAACGAATGCCAGTATACCACAGCAGAGATACTTCTTATCTGCGGTGTTTCTTACCACGTACTGGTAGCAGACCAGGTCTATAACCATTCTTTAGTATGTAAACTTCATACTCCATGTGGAATCCCAGGTTATTGGAAAACACTTCTCTCAATGATAAGTCCCATTTCAGTATGCACCACCCTGTACTACACGTACACTTTTTAAGTCACTAGTCCACAGGGACAGTGTACACAGTTTGCAGGTTCCAAGTCTCCCCCTCCAAGACAGACACACAAACACACAGCCATGCAGGCTTGCTGTGTACCATTTTTGTAAACGCTGGAATGCTTACCGAACACGTCTCATAGTTCAAAACATACAGCGCTGTGGCGGTCACAAAATCAAACAAGATGGGGAGTTGCTCTTTCACCCTGGGAATTCAGGGCCTCCCGATTTGCTTTTTAATCTGCAAATATTTACAAGCCCTCTACAAAACATCACTACCTCCCGGCGGCATAATTCGGAAGGTGGCAACACGGACGCAAAACAATGAAAGGAGGAGTAGAGAGAGATGGATTGAGTTTCCAACTCTCCTTCGATGCTAATCTCTCCCTAGCCCCGGAATTGCACCAAACTTGGTCATGGTTGCAGGAATGCACATGACTCATGGCCGTATTGTGGATGGATCTGCAAAAGAGGCAGGTGGGCTGGACTGTGCGTTGTGTGTGTGTGTGCGCGCGTTTCTGTGCGTGAGCGCCTCGGAGGGAGGGCTGGGGGGGGGGGGAGAAAGCAAACTGCAGTGCGTGGGACTAGACCCAAGGGGAGTCGCAGCTGGGGTTGGACGGCGCATCCTCCCGATCGCCACCCATGCAAAACAGTGGGCAGGCGCAGAGAACTTCTGGGGGTGAGGGTCAGCGGCGGCAGCCCCACAGCCTGCCTGCACACAGGGGGAGAGGGAGGAGCTGCAGATCATCTTCCCTCCCTCCCCCATCCCCCGCTTGCTCTCCTCCCCGAGCCTTGCGCTTTAAGGGGGAAGGTTTGCGCTGCAAGGGGAACCTGCGGGGCATCCCTGCTCGGCTCCACATGGGCATCCTCTCCCTCCTTGCAACTCTGCGCAAGGGCACCATCACACGCAGCACCCCCTCCCCCGGCGCCCAGCTCTGCTTCCCAAGGACAGAGCCTCGCCAACGCCATGACAGTGTCTGAGAGGAGAAACTAAGCGCTTGGCAAGACCCCCCTCCCTCCCCGCCCGCCCGCCCGCCGAGCCCGGGCCGCCTGACCAGCCGCCGGCTCCTTGGCCCCTGCCGCCTGCCCTGCCCGGCGAGCGCAGAGTTCATTCATAGGCTGCCCCCGGGCCGCCTTGCGCACCCCGCGCACCCCTCACTCGCGCACGGCGCGCCAATAAAAAGTTCAGAGCCCAACTTACCTAAAATGGCTCCTGCAGCAGCCAAAATACAAACAGCTATTATTTGGTGAAGTTTAGCCCAGACACCCTGCAAGGACAGCCTAGCCTGGCCCCGGCACGCCCCCGCGCTGCAGCCACTGGCCACCCGCAGCCCCCCGGCGCCTGCCATTGGAGAGGCGGCCCGTCAGCCAAGCGCAGCCCGCTCCAAGCTTGGCTGCAGCGCGCTTATTGCTAGCTCCATTGTGCTCCTATTTGCATTGATGTGATCGCTGCCGGGATTGGCTGTGGCAAGGACCGAGCATTTCCCCCCCCCCCCGCACCCTCCCCGCAATTCCTTTTGCCTCCCGGATCTGCAGCCCCGGTCCTTCTCTGACCTGCCTCCCGCCCCCTTCCAGCTCTCCAGCTCGGTTGCCCAACGCAACTGTAGCTGCAACTTTCCAAAGGCTAGCAGAGGAGAGAAGGATTTCGCCCCCCAGTCCCGTATCCTCCAATCAAGGGGTTTTTTACTTACTTCAGCCAGCATTAAAAGCGGAGGAGAAGAAGGGAGGGGAGGAGAAGCGGGGGAGAACCTCTCCCCCTTTGCATTCCACGTCTTTGCTCGCTTTTCATGTCCCGGATGTGAGATTTCCTGCATTTAAAGCACAGTGTCTGGAGGTGGAATGTGCAACCTCCGAGCAGGACGATGCAGGTCTTTTTTTGTCGCGTGTGGGAAGGAGAAATGGGCATAATACTGGGGGGAGGGGAAGGATGCCAACTTTCCTTGTTCAAAGAGATGTGGGGTAGCGCCAATCTAGACGAGCTATTCCTTAGCGTAGCTTTCCTCTCCTCCCCCTCAAAAAAAAAAAAAAAAAAATCTGTTGAGTAATGGCTGCAGTGGGAGTTAATCAAACACATTCTGAAGACCTTTCTTTTGCTAACTGGTTTTAATGTTATTTTATTGGTTCCAGGCTAATGTGCGCAGTTGATACGCCGGTTGAATGGTGCACCTATGGAACATTCCTGGAAAAGAAACACTGAAATAAGACCTCTTGCCTTCTGCCAGTTATGTTATTTTCTTTCCCCCATATGTAGGCTGGTGAGTAGGGTGTTACTCTTTGGAAAATATGAACAAGCTGATACAGCATGAGCAGAGTAGATCCTTGCCAAACATCTGTACGCCAATTCAGTCATGGAATTACTTCACAGTGTGCCTAGTGCCCAAATTCACCCACATTTACCACAGGGACAGCTCAGTGCAGCTTTGTTGTGGCATAGCAAAAGTGGATGGACTTAGCATATGGGGGGGGGCATGGCACAAAGCAATCACACCAAGTGCTTCCCCATATGCTAAACTTGGTGGTAGGGCCCAAGTTTTGCATGAACTAAGTTTCTGGTTCAATTTCCGATACTTGCTTAAGGTGCTGCTGCCTATTTTTGATGACCCAGCTGTAGAAGGAATGGTTTGCTGCAGTTCTGATAGAGATACAGCAAATGTATAGCCTATATAGATGAAGATATATGGCTCACCAGCCCAGCATCCCGTTCTCACAATGGCCAACCAGATTTCCTGTGGGAAGCCCACAAGCATGACCTGAAAGCAACAACATCCTACCAGCATTCAGAGCTGCTTTGCTAGAATAGATGGTCAGAAGCTGACTCACCATAGTATGCAGATGAGGAGAATGGTCAGTCAGGGACACAATACTGTAATATGATTCCCCGTCCTATCTTATATGGACAAGTCACTTTAAACCACCAATATTCCAAAATCTCTCCTTTTGGAGAGATGCATTATTTTGAGGGTCAAAGGAATAGGTAAGATGTGAGGTATTTAGACAAGTTGTATAAAGACAGTGAAGGGTTCAATATAAGAAGCTGCCTTACACCAAGTCAGAACATTGGTCCATCTAGATCAGTATATTCTACACTGACTGGAAGTGGCTCCTCAGGGTTTTGGATGGTTTTTTTCACTCCTACTGAAGATGTCGGGGACGGAACCAGGGAGCTGTATGCAAAACAGATTCCCAGCCACTAAGCTAGAAGCCCTTCCCCAGTATACATATGTTACACAGTATGCATATGGATACACACACCGAAAAATGACGTTCTAGGTGAGAAGTTGATTTCTTGCTGCAAAATTAAATACAAATTATTTTATTTTTAAAACAAAACTGTGTAAGACCTCCAACTGGAGTACCACTACCAGCTGGCAGTAGAAGATCCTAGACTAGCATTCATACCCATTCTAACTAGGGAGTTGCCCACTTAGCTGGTCAAGCTGGTCCTTCTGCACAGATCCGTTCAACCAACATTCTGAATATGTCCATTTGGTCATATAAATCAGTCCTCAATCAAAGTAAGAATAGACCAAAGTACCAAACAAAGCTGCAACTTTTCCAAAGTCACGGAAGCATGCTGTTACCCACATGGGAAATAAATACGTCTGCTACACTGATAGAAATTGTAGTAAGGAAATCTCAAAATACTAAAGTTTGCAAACATTTGACAAAAATGTTATAGTTCCGTGTTAGAAGTTAAGTTTTCTAGTTTACATCTTCAGACTTCCGTTTTCTCAGTTACTTCTATGAGGTAAGCTTAGGAATTGCTATACTGTATTGCAATAGATTCCTTTTCCCTCCATTTACAACTGTTGTCATCAAGAAGGTACACTGCACTACTTATTTCTAAACACATTCTGTTCTGTACTTCCATTTGCCTGTTATAGTTCTTCTAAATCCATCTTCATATTATCACACTTATTTCCTTTACTTTTTCACAGCTCTTGTTCTGGATGGATTTACCAAGCATGTCATCTTCCTTATTTCTCCAGACATTGTACTCAAATTTCCGCAATAAATGATGAACTGAGTTCCAAAATACTTTGTCCTGCAGTTGTTCTCATCTAATTCCTTCCTTCACTATCTCCTACACATTCATTTTATAATATGAATTTTACTGATTTTTTTTTAACATATGGCACCTTGCATCCTTTATCAGTTGCAATGCACAATCATACCTGGGTTCAAATAAGGAGAGTTTCATATATTTTCTGCATGTTAAAGAAACCCTGTGCTTCCACTGTAGAAACCCAAGCTATTGTTTACCTGGCCTATATCGTTTACTCTTTCTGTTTTTAGGTAAAGGTAAAGGGACCCCTGACCATTAGGTCCCGTCATGACCGACTCTAGGGTTGCGGCGCTCATCTTGCTTTATTGGCCAAGGGAGCCAGCGTACAGCTTACGGGTCATGTGGCCAGCATGACTAAGCCGCTTCTGGCGAACCAGAGCAGCACACGGAAACGCCGTTTACCTTCCTGCCGGAGCGGTACCTCTTTATCTACTTGCACTTTGACGTGCTTTCGAACTGCTAGGTTGGCAGGAGCAGGGACCAAGCAACGGGAGCTCACCCCATCGCGGGGATTCGAACTGCCAACCTTCTGATCAGCAAGTTCTAGGCTCTGTGGTTTAACCCACAGCGCCACCCGCGTCCCTTTTTCTGTTTTTAGAGATCCCATCAAAAATGGTAACTGGTTCCGTTCTTAGAAGATCACTGGAGCAAATAATATCATGGTCATGTAAAGAAGACAACATAATTTTGGAAGTCAGCTTTACAAAAGGCACCATGCTAGATCTTTCATTTAAGTATTTAAAAATTCCAGGGGATGAAATCCAACTGCTGCTGTCCGTGTGCTGATAAATGGGAAATGAGGTGAAACTGTAGATCAAAAGAAACCAGTAACATTTGTTTTACATTCTGTTGCTTTTGTAACATCTGTGACACTAGCATCTGAGTAACTAGAAGAAGTGTCTAAATGTCTGCTTCACAAGTATTGTTCAGATCTTTTGGAGAATTTTCCTTATCAAATGCTGCATCTGAGATACAGATATAGATATGCCTACTATGGAAAAGCTTGTGATCCACCCCCTGCCCCTTCCTAGTATCTTATTATATGAGATTTACAAAAATACAACTGCTACTGGTTTTTTAACGAAGTGTCCATAGCCCTGTGGATTTTTTGCACACTGCCAGCGACTCTGGCCGAACCTGAGTAACGTTTCAGCAAACTAGCATTCAACAAAAACTGCATCCTTTATACTATGGGCAAGAACAGTTAAGCCACCTAGCTGTTTTGTCTATTGAGTGTCAACTTGGAAGAGAATTTGGGGAAATTATACATGCTTTTACAATGAAAAAGACCAGAAAAATAAAAGTTTTAAGTTAACTGGTTTATCTATCAAATGTGTGCAGTAATGTTCTTACATTAGTATAAAAGCAGAATGCAACAGACTGCTGAACAGAAAGCACATTGCCAATAACATGTGACACGATTGTAAAAACATTCTGCACTGGCTGCCCATCTACTAGTGAGCCAGGTTCAAGGTTCTTGTATTAATTTACAAAGCCCTGAATAACTGAGGTCCAGGGACTACCTGGACCCTTATATTACAGCTCCATCACTGAGATCATCTGTTAGGAGCATCGCTGGTTGTCCCCCAAGTTCTAAAGCTCATGGGACTTCAACCTGAAACCAAGCCTTTCATGTCATTGATCTAGTTGAGTAGGGTGCTCTTCAACTAGCAAATTAGGAGGTGTATTCTATATTAGCCTTTGAATATTTGCTGCAAACCTTTCTGTAATAGCTGGTGATCTGTTTTAAATTTTAATGTATTTTTATTGTGGCCCTATAATGGTTGTAAACAACTTTGATTTTTTTAAAAATGAAATAACAGTACACAAATATTTTTATAAAATAAAGATAACATCAACAGGATAATATTTTTATTAGGAGCAACAACAACAAAGTTACAAAAAAAAATCTTTATAAAACTCTTCTTCAAGCCGAATAGTATATGAAACAAAAATAGTGAATGATTAGTTTTTTCAGGTGGATGGTAGAAAAGTCATGAGATTGTAGGTGTAGGATGGGACAGGGACCTGCATTACAAGTTTGTACTGGGGCCCACCAAAATGATGCTTGAGCTCTGTGTTCCATCCCAAGGGAATGAAATATAAAGCCATATTTGACAGCTGCCCCCATAAACCATGTAAACTGTCTAGAGATATGTCAAAGTCTGAGCCTCAGTATTTTCCAGAATCTACTATAAATCTTGGTACATCGATGTTTGCTATGTGTTTGGACACCTCTAAAGATAACCTAACCAATTTTTGCATAGTGAATCCAAAGATCAGGAATAAAGTTTTTGTCTATGTTTAGATACAACTAGATGCCATTTTGAATCAAGATGGCAGTCTAAACACCAAATCGTATCAGCTCTAGTTAGCATGGCCAATGGTCAGGAATGATTAGAGTTGTAGTACAACCACATCTGAGGGACGCGGGTGGCGCTGTGGTCTAAACCACAGAGCCTAGGGCTTGCCGATCGGAAGGTCGGCGGTTCAAATCCCCGCAACAGGGTGAGCTCCTGTTGCTCGGTCCCTGCTCCTGCCCACCTAGCAGTTCGAAAGCACGTCAAAGTGCAAGTAGATAAACAGGTACCGCTTCGGCGGAAAGGTAAATGGTGTTTCCGTGCACTGTTCTGGTTCGCCAGAAGCTAAACACATGACTTGGAAGCTGTACGCTGGCTCCCTCGGCCAATAAAGTGAGATGAGCACCACAACCCCAGAGTCGTCCGCGACTGGACCTAATGGTCAAGAGTCCCTTTACCTTTACAACCACATCTAGAGAGCCACAGGTTAGCCTCCCACTTTTCCTGCTGTTATTACAGTAGTTGTGAAGTTGAACAAAACAGAATTTCTGAACAGCTGCAGCTGCTTGTGAAGAGACATGAAAATCTGTATCTACTGTAATGATCTCTTTTGCACAATTATCATGAGCCCCAACACTTCAAAATCCAAAAGAGATCCAGGAAGTTACAGAGCTGTCTAATTGCTCCAATAGTGAGAAGTTTGGGAAGTTAATGAGAAATATTATCCATGCTAAGAAGAAGAACCAAACTCTTTTTTTCCAATATCTATGCTTTTTAATATAGTTAATATAGTTGCAACTTGCAAGTAATGCATGAAACACAAGGAATGGATAATTCATGATAACTGCAGGGAAATGAGTCATAGCTAGTATGTGGGAAAACCAAACAAACATTTCTTCTACGTGTACTTTGAATATGGGATATAGTCACCATGGAAAACATCGCTCATCAGCAGTCATGGACATGGCAAATGTTGTAGATGTTCTAATGACACCACTCTCTATTATGCATCAGCATAACAAGATGGGGCAGCATATAAACCAAACCAAAGTACAGATTATTTGTATCTCTTTACTTGGAAAAATGAATAAATCCCATTTGTGAAAGACTATGGCATGTTGTTTATTTTGAGACACTTTTGTTATGTCTCTTTTCCCAAAGTTCTTTTTTCCCCTTTGGTTAATTCTTTGCTATGTTGAGCAAATAATTTGCTATGTTGATCAAATAATTGAAAAGATGACCAAAAAATAAACCTACAGGCAAACATGAGGCAGATCCTTATGCTGTACCTTCCTTTTCCAGGTTGAGCTTCCAATTCCAATTTTCTCTGCATTGCATCCTTTCTTCACTAGATTTTACAGATAATCCAGGTGACATGGTTGATAACAAATAGTTGCATTGCAATGGTTTTTCTGTCGTACCCACATGGCAAGTTTTTAATGCAATTTCAGCACAAGCCAGTAAGGACATGCAACGTGCTATTGCGGCTTTTCAGGGCTTCTGTGCCTTTAATTAAAGTTACCTACTTGCCAGTTCTGTCCCATTTATTGCTTCCTGCTGAATGCAACAGTGGACTACAAGAAGATCAAACCTATCCATTCTTAAGGAAATCAGCCCTGAGTGCTCACTGGAAGGATAGATCGTGAAGCTGAGGCTCCAATACTTTGGCCACCTCATGAGAAGAGAAGACTCCCTGGCAAAGACCCTGATGTTGGGAAAGATGGAGGGCACAAGGAGACGGGGACAACAGAGGACGAGATGGTTGGATAGTGTTCTCGAAGCTACCAGCATGAGTTTGACCAAACTGCGGGAGGCAGTGGAAGACAGGAATGCCTGGCGAGCTCTGGTCCATGGGGTCACAAAGAGTCGTACACAACTAAACGACTAAACAACAACAACAACAAACAACAACTTGCCAGTTCTATCCCTTTTATTGCTTCCTGCTGAATGCAACAGTGAGCTTAGTAAATAGCCTGCTATTCGGCTCTTGAACAGTCTTTTGACATTTCTGTCAAGGGGCTTAATTATTGGCTCCTCTTTTTCTTTCCATTTTCCTATAGCTACCTAGTGCTACCTCACTATATGATAATTTGTTAGATCATATTGTGCTATATTACATGTTGCGTGACACCTCTATTTTAATTCCCCTTCCAGCTGGAAAAGCAAATGCCTCACCAATATTGGAAGACTCTAGTGCAGGGCAGGAGCAACCTTTTCCTTAACTTTTGGTCAACTTTGCTGCTCTCACTGTGCTACTCACTGCATTTTCTGCCTCTATAAGTGCCACTGAAATAAATGTGCATGGTCCCCATGTATGAGTCCAGTAAATTATGCCTTTTAAAATTTGTTGTGATTTGAAGTATTCCTTACTTTATGGCAGAGAACCAAAAAAATATTCTTTCTTGCTGTATACAGCTTAGTGATCATTATAATTAAGTGGTATATAAATTGCCAAAATCAATAAATAACAATTTTAAAACGTGATGCAACAAAGCTCAGGTGAATTTGTAGCCAGGATCAGAAGAGTAATTAAGGTGTACTCAAGAGCTTGGATATATTTGTGGTGATTCCGCCCCCACAGCTTTATTATTTGTTGAATTTCTATCCAACCCTTATTCCTCAAGGAGTCCAGGGCAACAAACAGATAAACCATATAAAAGAAAAAAATGGGGGAGACCTAACCAAAAAAACACACCACACACACACACCAAAGCAACAATATTCCAAAACTGATTAAAACATTCTAAATCACAATAAAAACATACTTCTATCCAATTATCTTGTGGTTGCCAGGAACAGAGTTTTTCAGCCACCAAAGGCCTGGGTAAACAGGAATGTTTTCAAACTCCTCCCGAAAGTTAATAATGATGCAGACAGGTACACCTCACTAAGGAGAATATTTCAAAGCCAGGCAACCACCACTGAAAAAAACTTGTCACAGGTCAGTGCCAACCAAGCAGCCCCTTTCAACAGTTAGGACAAAGGGCAGTCCTCTGAAGGAGTCCTCCATTTGAAAAGTTATTTGGTCTGTCCAGGTTGAAAATAAAGCCCCTATGAAGGAAGAGCAGGGGCGCTAAAGATGTCCATTAACAGCACCATGACAGCAGACCATTCACTTGGTCACAATATTTCTCACTATGGGGAAATATATTTCAATTTAAATTATACCAATTATGTCTAAATCTTCATATCTCTCTCTCTAATTAACATGTGCAAAATTTTGACATCTGTGTTCTCTTTAGTCTTTTTTGGGTGGAGGCAATGCCTTTTGTTTTTTTTGGCAATGTGTAAAATGCCCCCTCCCCCAATGAACAGCACACACACACACACACACACACACACCAGTTTTTTCAAAAATCCCATCAGTTGCAAAATAAAATTTCCATGAAGCATTGTAGAGAAGAGTCTGCTGTCGAAGAAACATGAACCCCAAGCATCGTTGGACAGGCAGAATTTGTGTGGCTCCTTGGAACCAGCACCCTGTGTAAGGTAAGGATCTTACATTCTAAAGAGCATTGAATAGGCATAATATTTGTTTTAAAGGGCTGTTTTGTTTAAAAGCTGACATTTTCTAAAATGAAGAGACAGTTTTTTCTTCCCATATTCAATTCTGGGAAAACCCATAATGTCTCGCTTTACATTTGGAATGTACAGTATATTTGTTCACACAGCCAGAAATACATAACAGGACAGCCGTATTATTTTTCAGCAGAATGTTAAATTCTGAAGAGAATATTGATTATCCATTCCTTCTGAATTATGTAGACTGGGGGCCTGTGTGTAGGAAGTTTTAATTTAAGCTTTGGGTATATTTTTAGATGCTTTAACAAACATTAAATGATGATAATAATTATTTTGACAAGTCTCTGGATAGACAAACTTCTGCTGACAGTTATAAAGGATAAAAATATTAACAGTTTTATTGATCTTTCAGTTCTCATGAATAAACTGCTAGCTTCACTTCCTTTGAGGTGAATATTGGTTCTTTTAACACTTGAGGCTTGGTGTTTTAGACACCTGGCAGGGCAACAGTAGTTCAGGCCATAATTTCAAAATTTCTAATGATTTCTAAGTCCTGGAACACTTTCTCTCTTTCTGCAGAAGCAGCTAGGTATGGACCAGTGGCAAGTCTGCTGTGAATCAAGTCCAACATATGAGACAGTCCTGCTGTAAAGAGCAGTGCAGGCCATCTATATCACCCAATCCATCCAGTGCCTTGGGATAGTTTTATCTTTGACCTACAAAGCTGAGGAGCAGGCAACAGCACAGCACTGAGGAAGCAAGCGAGACTGAAAACTGACTACTGTAAACAGGTCCAGGGGGCTTCTCTTAGGCCTTTCCACAGTGGAATGCTGTAGACCCATAGACGCTAGTGATGCAGGGCGCCAGGGCACCAAGTTCTGAGGGCGCCAGGTGAGAGTCCGGGGAACACTGAACGAGCACTGAGTGAACGAGGGTGTGTGCGCCGCTCGCACTGAGCGTCGGCTTGGCCTTTTCCCTTTTAGCCTGCAGGCGCCGAATTCTGTGGGGCGCCAGAAGGCTAAAAGGGGAAAAACCGAGCCAACGCTGGGCGGAAGCAGCGCAGGCCCACTCGCTCACTCGGCGCAGGCCTGCTCGCTCGGTGTGCTCGCTTGCCCAACGTCTTCGTCTCTGAGCTGGGCATCAGGCGCTGCGGATCTCCATGGGGCTGGCTCCCCCGGCCCACCCGCCACCCTCACCTGCCTCCACCATGCCGCGCCGAAGCAGCACCGTGCTCGGAGCACCTGCCTGCCATGGCCACCGCAGCATGAAGTGGCCAGCTGCACCGGGGGTGCTGCGTCCAGCCTCCGCCGGGGGAACCGCCCTCCAGCCGCTGATCGCCTCCTCCAGTCCAGTCCTAAGAGGCTTCTTCTGGTGCTGTTGGTGTTCCCTCCCTTAAAAAATGCTTACAACTCTGGGGAACCTTTCCTTAAAAAAGGTCAACAGCTTTGGGGTTCCACCCCTAATAAAAAAAGGTTGACAATTCTGAATTCTGAGAAATGGGGGGGGGGGTGCCGGAGGGATCTTTGCACCACGGCGCCGGATATTCTTAAAACAGCCCTGCTTGTGGCAATGAAGCCAGCAAGCTGACCACACATATTTTGGAGCCTCAAAGAAGGTTTGCAACATCACTGTCTATACTCAGTCTTTAGTCACCTTGGGGATTTAAACATCAATTTAGAATACAACTAAAAAGCATGTGCCACAAGATGGCATCTTACAAACAAGCAAGCAAATAAATGTGTCAAAGCAGAGAACACAGCCCTATTTGATTTCAGCTTTAGAATAACAGCACTACCTTTCATCTATTCCGGAGGATTTGAAAACTGATTTATTATATTGTGGGTTGACAACAGCCTCCCCACCCCAATCCTAGACCAGTGTTTCCCAACCGGTGTTCCGCGGCACACTAGTGTTCCGCGAGATGTTGCCTTGTGTGCCGCGGCGGCGGCGGCTGCTACTGCAAAGCAGGGAGAGAAGGAGGCGGCGGCGGCGGCGGGGAGCCGGGCAGGGAAGTTGCTGCTGGGGATGAAGAGGCGGCGGCAGCGGGAGGCGGACTTCTCTCCCTCTCTGGTGCTGCTGCTGTGAGGCGCTTGCCAGCCCACCGGCCCCTCCTGAGCGGGATATGGGTGGGCGGACGGGGTGGGTGGGGGAGAGGCGCCGGGCCCGCCTCGTGCCCTGACAGGAGCTGCTGCTGCGCCCGCCGGCGCCCTTGACGCGGCGCCCCTCATGCCGCCTCGAGAGGCGTTGGGGGGCAGCGAGACTCTGCCGGGCCCCGCCCCTCACTCTGCGCTCGGCTTCAGGGCTGTCTTGCGAGGGGGCGGCGGGAAAAGACTCTGAGGAGCAGTGGCGTAGCGTGGGGGGTGCAGGGGGGGCCGGCAGCACCGGGCGCAACTTCTGGGGGGGGGCGCGCTCGCTGCCTCCGGAGTCGCCGAAGAGCCGCCGCCGCCTGCCATGCCGCCTTGGCTGCTTCAGCCGCGTCCGACAGCCAGCTCGAGGCTCCTTCCGGCCGGGTCTCCCGACGGGGCGCTGCGGGCGGAGGCTCCGGCACCAAGCGCCACGCCGCCCAGGCTCGGGTCGCTGTGTGGACGCGCGCAGCCCGCCAAACGTGCCACCGGCGGCGAATGAAGCGCCCAGCCGGAGCCACCTGCGCTCTAGTGCCTGCGCGCCAAGACCGCCCACCCGCCCCGACAGGGCCCGCCCACCCGCGCCGGAGGCCGGCCAACGCACTGGCCCCAGCGCCAGAAAGAAGCCCCCTCCCCGTACCAGAAAGAAGCCGCGTCGGGGCTAGCCGGGCCGGGGAGGGAGACCGAGAAGGCTGCGCCACGACGCCCAAAGACGCGCGTCTTGGCGCAAAGGGGCCCGCGGCACCCAGGCGCGGAAGGGACCCTCTCCCCCTGACCCGCCACTGAACTGCAATTCCCAGCTCCCTTGGCAAATCCCAGTCCCCAATCCCCAAGATGCTTTATTTGAGGCAGGGGTCCTTTAATTGCAAAAACAACACCACGGAGGGCAGTAGTCACCACGAAGTTTGCCCCAGAGTAGAGCCGTCAGTATTAATGACCATGGTAAGGGGTTAGGGGGCGCAAATTACTTGCCTTGCCCCGGGTGCTGACAACCCACGCTACGCCACTGGTCATCGGCTCCGGTTGTTGCCTTTCTCCGCCGAGGTCGGTGGACCTTGCGCCCGGTGGACATGAGCCAACAGTGTGACGCGGCAGCTAAAAAAGCCAATGCAATTCTGGGCTGCATCAATAGGAGTATAGCATCTAGATCAAGGGAAGTAATAGTGCCACTGTATTCTGCTCTGGTCAGACCTCACCTGGAGTACTGTGTCCAGTTCTGGGCACCATAGTTCAAGAAGGACACTGACAAACTGGAACGTGTCCAGAGGAGGGCAACCAAAATGATCAAAGGCCTGGAAACGATGCCTTATGAGGAACGGCTAAGGGAGCTGGGCATGTTTAGCCTGGAGAAGAGGAGGTTAAGGGGTGATATGATAGCCATGTTCAAATATATAAAAGGATGTCACATAGAGGAGGGAGAAAGGTTGTTTTCTGCTGCTCCAGAGAAGCGGACACGGAGCAATGGATCCAAACTACAAGAAAGAAGATTCCACCTAAACATTAGGAAGAACTTCCTGACAGTAAGAGCTGTTCGACAGTGGAATTTGCTGCCAAGGAGTGTGGTGGAGTCTCCTTCTTTGGAGGTCTTTAAGCAGAGGCTTGACAACCATATGTCAGGAGTGCTCTGATGGTGTTTCCTGCTTGGCAGGGGGTTGGACTCGATGGCCCTTGTGGTCTCTTCCAACTCTATGATTCTATGATTCTATGACCCCGAGCCTAGGCTTCCTTCCCGCACCCCGCTTTCCGAAGACCGCACACCAGTTGGGCCAGTACATATTCCCCTCCCGTGACTGGAGCGGAATAGCCCTTTCTCTTCTTCCCCAACCCTTGTCGTTGGAGGAGTCCCTCAGTCCCTCGCTTTGCTGCCTCCTCCCCCCCCCCCACCCCCAAAGCTTGGAGGTTCCCCGGCAAGGGGGAGGGAAAAAAATTGAAAGTTACACTTTCGTGCGTCCCTCCCGGCGTGACGCTGCGCGCTGACGTCACGGGGCTGTAATGGTGGTGTGCCTCGATATTTTTTTCATCAAACAAGTGTGCCTTTGCCCAAAAAAGGTTGGGAAACACTGTCCTAGACCACCAGCTAATACTGTATTCATCATTTAGCCTTGGGCTACAGGGAAATAACAAATGCAATGATCGTTTGGGAAAGAGCTTTGGGGACTGGAGGGATCAAATTAGTATTCAACGTACACATTTCTAAAGTCAGTACAGATGTCTAAAGCTCTCCTCACAAATATGCATCTCTGCCTGATTTTATGGCCTTATTTGTGTCCCTCATGGCTGCATACCATGCATTCAGGAACTGCTGTGGCTTTTGAGGAAGCTGATAGGGATATGCCGTCTTGCTTCACCAATAAGAAAGAATTTCCAAACTTTGTTGCGGCAACCATTTACATATCCTCCAAGTCAGCCAAAGAGGAAGTTCAGGTTGCCATCAAGGCAAATAAAGGTCCGGCACTGCCCATTCAGAAAACTTCTCTGTCAAATCCCGGCCGCCAGAGATTCATGACAGAATTCACTTCCTATGCAGGTTGCTAGCTGGAACCAGAGACAGCCTAATACCTGTTTCTACCTGAGGTCAGATGGGCTCCCTTCATATATAGAAGTTTACCAGACTAGCACTCTAATTTTACATCTTCAGCCCTGGTGATGGTGCCATTTCCTCCAATGCACCTGAAAGCTTCAAAGGTGCACAGCAGGTCACCTGGCTCACATAGATTGGTCCTCCAAGAGAGGGGAATGGACAAGGAGCTAATGAGTACTCATATTACCACCCCATCTGCCACAAAGGCAGCACCTTACTCTGCTTATTATTATTATTATTTTAAAAAGTATTCTCATTTTTCATACAGAACGGTTATTGACATAAGCACATACAAAATGCAGTAAGAATGGTGAGTGCAAGAAATAATATTTATCTGTAGAGCAGGGGGTTTACTGAGCTGTGCAGACGAGCTAACATAGGAGAAAAACTTATACCAAGTCAAATAAAAGTGAATTATTTTTGATGAACCATTAAGGACTCTCTGTTTGTGTCAGGTGTTCTGATAATGCAGTGTCCCACACTTTCACTAGCCACTCCTCTTGGGAAGGAGGTGAGTCGGATTTCCAGTGGGAAGCCACTGACATTCTGGCTGCGGCAAGAAGCATAAGCACAAGGGATTTATGCATGATGGGCAAATTGGTACCATGCTCCAAGGACAGGAGCACCAGGCCTGGGTCTGCTTACTCTGCCTAATGGTAGGTCTGGTCCTGGTTAGGACTGAGGCTAAAGCTGAGATCCTTTATTGGGAGTACAGTGGTACCTCTGGTTACGTACTTAATTCGTTCTGGAGGTCCGTTCTTAACCTGAAACTGTTCTTAACCTGAAGCACCACTTTAGCTAATGGGGCCTCCCGCTGCTGCTACTCCACTGCCGCAGGATTTCTGTTCTCATCCTGAAGCAAAGTTCTTAACCCAAGGTACTATTTCTGGGTTAGCGGAGTCTGTAACCTGAAGTGTATGTAACCTGAAGCGTATGTAACCCGAGGTAAAGGTAAAGGGACCCCTGACCATTAGGTCCAGTCGTGACTGACTCTGGGGTTGCGGCGCTCATCTCGCTTTATTGGCCGAGGGAGCCAGTGTACAGCTTCTGAGTCATGTGGCCAGCATGACTAAGCCGCTTCTGGTGAACCAGAGCAGCGCACAGAAATGCCGTTTACCTTGGAGTGGTACCTATTTATCTACTTGCACTTTGACGTGCTTTTGAACTGCTAGGTTGGCAGGAGCAGGGACCGAGCAACGGGAGTTCACCCCGTCGCGGGGATTTGAACCGCCGAACTTCTGATCAGCAAGTCCTAGGCTCTGTGGTTTAACCCACAGCACCACCCGCATCCCACTGTAACCCGAGGTACCACTGTATAATTAACAGAACACAGTGGGATTTGATTCTGAGCAAACATGCATTGGATTGTACTGAAAATGTACTAAATGGGAACAAAGAGGCGTGGGTCAAATCACAGGAAGATTCCTTTAGCAACACAGTATGACTCAGATGCTTAGTGAGGCAAAGTAAGACCAGTCAGTTTAATTCCATGGACCCCAACTCCTAGTTTTAGAATTCTCTCTGGCCTCTTTCTCTACACACCATGCTGCTGCCCATTACGACAGGCAGGGTGGAAAGCAGAGAGTCAAAGCAGCAAGTGGAGCCAGAGCCAATGACTAGCAGAGGCAACCAATTCTAGTTTTGCTCCCATCCTCCATCCTGCAAGGGAAACACTGAGATTAAGGAGGAAGAAATCGATAAGCAATGCCATCCTCTGGGCTTGGCTGAAAGCAGGAAGGCAGGCAAATGCCTGAATGGACCTGCCTACACTGTGCGTAATTGTATAAATCTCCAGCATGTGTCCTTCACACCCTTATTTTTTCCTAAACTAAAAATTCCCAAACAGTATAACCTTCCTTGGTATGGAAGGTGCCCCATAACCTTGACCATTTTTTCAGCACTTTCCCCAACTCTACAAAATCCTCCGCGATATGAAGCAACCAGAATAGTGGAAATGTGACCTTACCGCAGATTAGGTACAAGGCCTCACAACACATTTTCAATCTCTTTCCTAATACTCCCTAGCATGGGATTAATCTTTTTCACAGCAGCTATGCATTGGTTTGACGTTTCCATTGAACTATCCGCCATGACCCCAAGATCGCTTTCCTGGTTAGTCATATCTGTTTCTGCCACATGTGAGAGGATTGTCTTTAAAAAAAACTTGTATTGGGTAGGAAATGCATCTGTAAAACAGCCTGGTGCTTCATACTTGTATATTTTTGTGTTTTGTTTGGGGTGGGGAGAGTACTAAGACCCTTTTTTCAAAAGAGAATTGTAATTTTAAAATTACATTTCCATTAAGGAATTGCAAAATGTGAAACAAACTATTATTTACAAAAAAAGTTCCTTTCAAGCCTTGCTTACAGTTCCATAATTTACACAATAATAATACTGTAGTGATAATGATAATAATAATAATAATAATAATAATAATAATAATAATAATAATAATATTTATACCCTGACCATCTGGCTGGGTTTCCACAGCCACTCTGGGTGGCTCCCAAAAGAATATTAAAAACACGATAAAACATCAAACATTAAAAACTTCCCTAAACAGGACTGCATTCTGATGTCTTCTAAAAGTCAGGTAGCTGTTTATTTCCTTGACATCTGATGGGAGAATGTTCCACAGGGCTGGTGCCACTACCGAGAAGGCCCTCTGCCTGGTTCCCTGTAACTTCACTCCTCGTAGTGAGGGAACTGCCAGAAGGCCCTCGGCACTGGACTTCAGTGTTCGGGCTGAACGACGGGGGTGGAGATGCTCCTTCAGTAATTGACAAAAGTGTGTCCATATTTCTCTGTAAGCTTAACATTCTGAAAACTGCAATTTCTTCTGTATATCATCTGTCAGTTTGCCTAGTTCAGCCAACTCCAAAGGCTTCAACATCCATTCTCCTATAGATAGTACAGTGGTACCTCTGGTTAAGAACTTAATTCGTTCTGGAGGTCCGTACTTAACCTGAAAATGTTCTTAACCCGAAGCACCACTTTAGCTAATGGGGCCTCCTGCTGCCGCTGCGCCGCCAGAGCACGATTTCTGTTCTCATTCTGAAGCAAAGTTCTTAACCTGAGGTACTATTTCTGGGTTAGTGGAGTCTGTAACCTGAAGCGTATGTAACCTGAAGCGTATGTAACCCGAGGTACCACTGTACTTGAATATTTCTCCACCTACATGCCTGTACAACCTTTGCTGCTAATAACAAAATCAGTATTGAGGATTTAAATTTTTTAGGGATAGCTAATTTAAGCAATATCACCATTTGAGTAAGACTCACTGTATGCCTTCAGGTCATTTCTAATATAATCTGTATTGTCTGCCTGCCTCTAGAAATTATTGCTGGACAATAATTTAATTTAAACTTTTTAAAAAGAACAGCAACCAGGCTGGTATCTAAAGTTAGCACTTGTTAGATAGGAGATTGTAGCTTCTGTAGCCATCTTCGAAGCACAAAGCCATATGTACACTTCAATGTTTGTCTTGAGTTGGCAACAGCAGCTGCATGATACAGCCCAATCTTCCCTGCCAGGGAGGAATTCGGTGGGAAAGAGGGGGAGGGGCAAGAAAATTTAAACTCCCCTTTTTGTTCTCTGCTGATCTCAGAGCCCAGATGTTCCTTTGTTAGAAACCAGCAGGCACCTTTACACACCAAGAATTCATTAAGCAATTACTGCTAAAAAGGACAAAACCAAAGTCACGAGGGTATCAATTAGCACCTGTTTGTTGCCGAACTCTAAATTACAAACTTGTTCACCTTCTACCTGGGCTGACTTGCTTATGAAGAAAGGAAACTTCCCTGTGTGAAACAGCGGCATAATTCATTTTCTTACCTGTGGGGTGAGATGAAGACCCAGTTAGAGACTATGCAGGAACAACGAACAAAGAATTTTGAGCAAAAAAGGAAAGGGGTGGAGAGCTAAGGAGAGAACACTGGATGAGTAAGAGTTTGTATATTTCATTTATTACCTCCTCCTCGATCCCAAAGTCACATGGGGGTGGGAATCATATAACTGAAGAATATGACACTGTTTGAAATGTAAGGCCTGTCAGAAGTTCCTGGAATCTGTGTGCTTCTGTCCTGTGGACAGGTAAATGGCAGCCTTCTTACTGAAGAACCTTTGAGACCTGGACACTCTACGCACCCAGGTTGGCAACTGGATCCATCTAGGCAGGAAAGAGCACAAATGGCCTTCTTGCTACCGGTGAACTTTATTTAAGCATCATGGCCTTTCTGTTTTTTCTAATGGGGTCTTGGATCATCACTCTCTTCTTTGGTCCCATCTAGTGCCAAGAAGATCTGATGGAAGCAGAGTAAGACTGATGACTTAATTTCCAAATAGAACCCCTGTAGGTTAATATACCCTGGATTCCATATTGAATCTAAAGTTGGACCTAGTGCTAAGATCATTTCTATTTTGGTTCAATGACACTCTTGTTTCTCTTAATAAATATGCTCCTGTTGAAGACCCCACATTTGAGCCAATGGCCCCTTGGAGCTTTGCTACACCTGCATCTTTGAGAAAGAATTGCATCTTTGAGAGAGAATTGCCTAAGTGCTGCTCTGGGGAGAGGCTGTTGTGGGCTTCGTAAGACTAGACTGCTGAGAGATAAAAGCATTTGGCTTTAAGGAAGTGCATGCCTATGGCTAGACTCGTAGGAAGGAAGCAGATTGTTGAGACTATTCCAATTTTCCATAACATCTGGTCATAAGGAAGGGTTCTGGTGATGGCAGCGATGCTCTGGTTCAACCTCAAGGTTGATTACCTGGGAAGATCTGGGACATTCATGCCAGTCACAAGGTGTTGCTTGTGATAAAGACATGACCTCACTGCTGCTGGAATATGCACCTGGCAATGCAATTGATTGAAGATGCCTGCACCTAAACAAGAGAAGCAGGTGCTGGAGCAAGATGGCCTGCTGTTTGGTCATTTGCATCTAATTGGCTGCCCAGATACTGTATCAACCTGGTGATGGGCCTGATTGGATAAACCAGTGTTTCCCAACCTTGTGCCTCCAGCTGTTTTTGGCCTACAATTCCCATCATCCCTTGCCACTGGTCTTGCTAGTCAGGGATGATGGGAGTTGCAGGCCAAAAACATCTGGAGGCACAAGGTTGGGAAACACTGGGATAAACAACAGACCTGCCTTGGAGCAGCAGGTGCTGAAGCAAAAGCTTCCTTGCTAGCCATCTGGATTATAAATTGGTTGCTGAATATAGCACTCCCTGAAATTTTGGGTTTAAAGGAAAAAACTATTTAGGAGCTTACAGGCAGCCTGTGGGGAATTGTTTAATTTCCATATTCAAGTTAGAGATTTTTCATGTTTTTGTATTGTTTCCAGAGAAAGCAAAGATAAGGGGGGCAATTAAAGCATATGAAGGAATATTTATGGATACTTGAAAATATTCATTTCTTAAAAATGATTTATGTATATGAATATGAGTGAATGGTACACATGCAAATTAGGCTGAAAGATGAACTTGGGACCTGAGTTATTACATTAGGTCAAGGCTTTGGTTCAGACCAAAAGAAAAACACAGAGGGATAATTAGACCTACAGTCCTTGGGAGGGAAGCATCTGAGGGCCAGTTGCAGGGCTTTGGGTGTAGTGGAGCAACTGCTTTTCCCCACCCGCTTCATGACCTTTGAGATTGCACACAAAAGGAAATAATAAAATATGAGGAATAAACAAGCGGGACTGGAATTAGGTATCCTGGAGCCTGGGGCAAACAACATGAGATGCCCCCCCCCTAAGCCAACCCCATATTTTATTATCTAAGAAATGGAACAACAGTTGTTATAAAATGATCCCATAAAGCACTACTCATTAGTGTGGGCTGTTAACACACAGAGAGATTTGAATTGAAAACACTAATGTGTGGATGTAGCACCAGGTTTAGGGTGGTGGGTCAGTTCCCTCACCCAGAACACTGAGCTGAGGGGGCACAAAACAACAAGAGTTAAAAAAATATTTTCTCTCTCTCTCTCTCTCTCTCTCTCTCTCTCTCTCTCTCTCCACACACAGGTACCTACTGAGAAGATACATAAAAAAGCAACTTTACTCAAAGGAATTATTGTGAAAGTAAGATTTTGGGGGGAAGGGGGCATGTCAAATTTTGTCCTCACTCAAGGTGCCATATTACCAAAGTCTGCCCCCTAGTGGATGGAAGGGCACTGTAATAAATGAAAATCTGCCCTTATTCCCTTATGGGGGACACAAGAGCCCTTATAGAGTCCTTTGTAGGTTCTCCATTGGTTGGAGGGGAAAAACAGAGGCCAACCAGAGAATACTGAGAAGCAAAGCAGCTTGTAAGCCTGATCTTTATTGAATAGTTGCAACAGGGTGCCCCCTTCACACACAGGATAAGGAGGAGGACCCAGAACCAAGGTGTGTCCGCCCTTATATAGACATTTTAAATTGCCCACCTTGGAGTCAAAGACCACTCCCGGAAACATCATACCTACATCACAGAAGGGGTGTACCTCAAGACCACCACCCCAGAAACATCATACCTACATCACAGAAAGGGGCGGGCTAAAGCCGAAATCTGAGTGGGTTGTTTACCTCCTGTCTGGCAAGTTACCTGTTAATGTTTACTGGATTGATACCCTGGGTAGCCTGGCCAGTCTTTTGTAATGATAAGTACTTAGTTCCTGAGCCAGGTCACAGGCTCACCCTATTCATACACAGACATACCCTTATGACAGGATTTGTGAAGGAAAAGACAATGGGGAGGCTCCTCCATTTGACCTTGCAGAGAAAACACCTGGTCAGCCTGGGAGTCAAAATGGCTCCATGGCTGTTCTCCTGTGCAGCATCAGACATGTGGCCTATATATCTATGTACATGTTTGCTTGGTACATTTATGAACCTTTATTATATACATAAGACCTTAATTTATTTATTTCAGCACTAAAGTGCACATGGAAAAACTGGATCACAGTGGCACACATATACATACCCTGGTGTGTGCAGAGCTTTAGTATAAGGCAGCTTCCCATCTATGTATATCATAATAAAATGTTTCAAAACCAAACCAAAATGACAACTAGCAATAAACTGCAGAAACAAGGAAGAAAGAGAGGAGAAGGCAGCAGTAAGGTCCAACCTTCCCCTAGTTTCGCTCAAACCAGTTCCAACCATCTTAAAAGCAATGTTCTTTAGCTGCAGTCCTTAGTGGTTTGACCCACTGTCAGTTGAGAAGTATTAAATACGACCGTATGATTCTTTTCTTAAGGAAGAAGAGGCTGATGGCGGCTACTGAAGCATCATCCACAGAGGGTTTGACTCTTTTTCCAGGTTACCCTTCATTTTCTAAAATGTACGCTTCTTTTTAAAAAATAAATAAATCACAAAATTGGGTGCTGTCTCTTGGCAATGCTCAATACTGCATAATGCAATGAGGCTTTACATTCTGGTACTGGTGTCACCGACACTTCAGTGTTATTTCAGTAAGGCAACGCAAATTTGCGGGGGGTGGGTGGGGTGGAATAACAAATTGCATAGCATTTGCAGACTAAAAGGAACAACTGTAGCAAATACCAACCATATTTGCAGGGTTGATTTCTGTTCTAGACAAGGAACAAATAAACGAACACTGGCAATTTCCACTCCCATCTCTGTTTTCGTTGGAATTCTCCGACATCCTTAGTCACAGGTCATTGAATAATACTCAGATTTATAGTGTACAAAGACTGCATCTAATCACCATTGAATTTCCTCATATTAAATTTAATTGGAAATAAAGCATTCTTAGTACATAATTGTATTGTTGCAAACCAGCCCAATCTCTGTGCGGTGCAAGATTCCAGGGGTTTCAGGAGCTTACCCAGGGCTCGTTTTCTTCAAAATGAGGGTCAGCAGAAACTGTGGTGTCTTTATGATATACAGTTTATTTACACACATATACAGCCTAAGCCTACGATGGAGGGGTTCATAGCATTAACACCATGGGAGGTCTTCTCCCATTGCTACAGCCTTATATTCAAGCAGAAATCAAACATGCCTCTCTCTCTCTGGCTTCCGCCAGCTTCCAGGTCACACATACATTCCTCTGGCCTTCCCCCCCACCAACCACCAGCTGAGGGAGAGGTGCCCACCCCCATTTGCTCTCTGGCACAGAGCCACTTCCCTTGTTACCTTAACAACCCACACTTAGGCCATTACCAAGAAGCTGGCCTAGCTATTCCAGCAATTAAATCCTTGCCGGATCCAGAAATTGGAAGGGACTCAATGCATATAATAATAATAATATATAATAAATAAATAATATTTTAAAAAATATTTATATCCCGCCCTCCCCGGCGAGGCTGGGCTCAGGCTGTATAATCAAAACCCTCCCAACCCTACAGCTCAGGCTGTACAACCTAAACACTCCCAACTCACAACATTATGCATTATTTCTGTCTATATAGGTAAAGGTAAAAGGGACCCCTGACTGTTAGGTCCAGTCGCAAACGACTCTGGGGTTGCGGTGCTCATCTCGCTTTACTGGCCAAGGGAGCCGGTGTACAGCTTCCGAGTCATGTGGCCAGCATGACTAAGCCGCTTCTGCCAAACCAGAGCAGCACACGGAAACGCCGTTTACCTTCCCACCAGAACAGTACCTATTTATCTACTTGCACTTTGACATGCTTTCAAACTGCTAGGTTGGCAGGAGCAGGGACCGAGCAACGGGAGCTCACCCCAACGCAGGGATTCGAACCGCCGCCCTTCTGATCGGCAAGTCCTAGGCTCTGTGGTTTAGACCACAGCGCCACCCACGTCTATATATTTATTAATAAATCTGATGTCTGGCATCTTTCTTTCAACTTTGGATAGGTTGTCAGTTTTTCCATTGTAGCTTATCCCCAAATGTTTGGTTGTTTCTGGTACTTATTATATATAACACCCATAAAGCTGTTACCATGTGACAAACAGTGCAGTGGGAGGGAGCTTTTTCAGCCCAAAGGTTGCATATCTTCATGGGCAACCTTGCAGAGGCAGCATTCCATTGGCAGGTAGAGACACAGGCAAAAGTGGCTGGAACAACAAGTGTATCTATTCCCTTTGTACAGGATGCTATATTGTAGGTATGCAAAAGTCAAGAGGTTTTTAACCACCTCCCTCTCTCCATGCAGGCAAGCAAGAGTCATTTTCCCTTCATCATTCTTTTCATTATTTTCACTCTTCAAGGGCATGTTCCATCTAGGCAAAATCACTCAAGGGGACCGCAGAGCAGGACTGTTGAGGGGTGTGCCCTAGGGATAGGAGACATGGCCAGAGAAAGGTATGGCCCAGGTAGGATCCCAAGAGCCAGAAAGAGAGGTCCATGTTCCGCCTTAAGGTCCCCCAGCACGGAAATAACCAATGTTCCTTTTGTATACAGTAGTGTGTTTGGAACAGAATAGTAGAAATAATAACACAAAGGACAAAAGACCTTCTGAGTGCTGGCCTTCCTTTACTATTACTACCCCCAACCCTAAAACGGAGGGGAGAGTGTAAATATGAGTGTGGGTATATATTGTGAGAAAAGACTTCCCAAAATTGCATGTAGCACATTTAGTCAAGGCGAGTGGGAATTCTTTTCTGATATCTGCACTCCAGAGAGAAAGAGAGATGCAGCATTCTGTTGCTCCGCTTTTTAAATGCTATTTATAGAAGCAGGCGTCACTATTGTAGACAAGCCGATTCACTGGAGGTCCAGCTATCTCAGCATATCTGCCTCCCTGCAAGTGCTGTGTTCATTTCTTGTTTCTACACAAGGCCTGCCTGATAAAGCCAAGAATCTCTCTTCTTGCCAAGTAAGTCTCTTATGCCTGCAGCTTGCCTGCATAGCACCTTAGTGCTGCTCTGTCCATTGTCTAATCTCCTCCTTCCAACAACTTCCCCAAGGAAGGAGGAGGAGGACAGCAACGTTTTTTTTGAGATGTATCATCTTGGTGCTTAGTGGCGGCTCAGAGGAAACGATGCTTGATGCCCTGGGGAGGACCATGCCTGCTCCCAGATTTATTTGTAAGCATAGCTATCAAATTTGATTCCACCCTCCTGCCACCCAAAAAAAAGAGGAAAAAAAGAAGAGAAAGCAAAAAAGAAGGAAGGAAGGGCAAAATTCCACAATACAACAGAATCTGCAGCAATTTCTTCTAAACAGATGCACCCAAGGCAGGTGTGCCAATTTGAATACAACATTTAAGTTGTTTGGGGATGGAAGTGTATATTGAAAGTGTTTTGATTGGGGGGATACACATTGGTAAAATAGGAGTGGATGGGCTACATATTATAGCATATAATGTTGAAATCCTAACCATGTTTATGCAGAAGCAAGTCTTATTGAATTCAGTGGAGCTTACTCCCATCTAAGTGGGGTTAAGATTGAAGCCTAACACTCTCTTTAAGCAGTATTTAAGTTGATATTTTCCTCTCTCTTTTTTACAATATTATAGCCAGAACAGAATTTCTTTGGCTAATTAACTCATTGATTAAAAACATTAACAGGGTTATAAAAGAGTGCCCTCCAGCCACAGTGTTTAGAGCAAAAGTGTGCTGAGCTTCCCAATATATCACCACTTATGTCAAAGCCATGCCTCTTCCTAGGATGCCTAAGTTCTGCTATCCTTACATTATTGGTTTTTGTTTTTCCCCAATCTGCTTTCTTAACCATTCTGAATATTATGAGCTTTTTCCTTGCTAGTCTATTTTCTAAACTAAAAAACCCATCAGCCTGAGAAAATTTCTTTCCTTGGAGAGAAGGTGCTGTAATGTAGACAAAATGCTGCCATGGAAAGGGCCAAACAAACACACAAAGACAGCTGCACCGCTGGTTATGTTCTTAATGCACATTTTAAAAAGCAGCAGGCGATCTTTCTCAAGGGATTTCCATTGGTGCTTCTTGGAAGACTGTTTAGGTGAGCTGTAAGAGAAGGTGGCTGGGAGACCCTGAATAAACAGAATGATTCATAAAGACACTTGATAAAGAGAATGATTTTCTGAAAACGCATCAGAAACATGGTGAATGGTACAGGTGTGTCTCTCCCCACCACCACCAATGCTCTGTGCTCCCCTGAACATTTTGCTTGCTCCTTTTCCAGCACCACAATGCCCTTTTTGAGATGGTGCAACAGGAACTTCCACTCAGTATTCCAAATGTAGCTATGCCACAGATTTATAGAACGGCATTAAGATAACAGCCATTTTATGTCCAATCACTTTCCTAATAATCCCCTACATAAAATAAACCCTTTTCATTGCTCCTGAGCACTGAGTTGACATTTTCATTGAGCAATCCACCAGGTGCCCAAAATCTCTTTCTTGAATAATCCTGGTCAAAACAGACCCGATCATTGCAGATGGGGAATTAGGTTCATTCTCAATTCCACCAGGTGCTTGTGAGGCATCATATAAACCCTTTAAGGCTTCCTGGTAGTACAGTTCAGTTTTAGAAATGAAATAGCAATCGCTGATAGCTTTCCTCCAAAGGAGAATATAATCTCTGGGTGGTGGAGGAAGGTTGAGGCGATAGTATAGACAAAAAGAGTTAAATCCTCTCCTTACATGCTGCAGTCTGGATTCTGATCGCCCCGGTTGCTTTAAAACAAACATAAAAGCAAATATGTGAAATGCAATTGCACATTTCACAGATCACCTAGTTTGGCCTGCAAAACAGAGTGTCAAATTTTTAGCACAGGTTCACTTTTCTTGTGGTATTATTAAAACTATGTATCCCTTATGTACCCCACAAAAAATGCTTACTATTGAAGCGGAGGTTTCCCAATGCAATTTTCCCCATCAGGGAGAACTATGTTAATATGAATGAGCCCTGAGTAGCTGGATTGCTATTATTTATACTGAGTAATTGAACTACTACTTAATTATAAGAAATTGAATTACTGAGCAAGAGCAATTTTAGTCCAGCTATTAAATATGAATTGCAGACATGGATAATATTATTCTTCATGGCAAACTAAATAGCTAATATCAAGCAAGTTAGCCTCATTGTTAATGGGACACATTGTAAGCCAACAATCCGCAGGATGTTCTGCTGACAGAAGGTCCATTCAAATGAAGTGGATTTGTGTTGGCAGACCGCTTTGAGGACTGAAAAGATGAATTCTTCATATGTGTAAGCACTATTACAGCAACTGACACACTTAAACTTGCTGAACAAATCACGTTACACAACTATAGAATTCTTCAGCCTCATTCCAGAGCATACTTCATTACAGCTATCCATCAGACAAAACAGGATCCTGCCTACAAAAGCTTATGCCATAATGAAGGTGCAACACTATCCCTGATATCGTCTGACTGAGTAGCCCTTGAAAATGGTAGACAAGCCACTGAACCAGCGGAGAGGAGCCGCGATGGGGGAATGAGACCTCCACTGTGGGAACTTAGGCAGAGCTCCACAAGGAGGCCCATCAGCCCTGCTGACTATTAGCACACTGGGACTGACTGACTGACTGAGTGACTGACTGATTGTCTTTCCTCATTTCCTTCCACCAGATGATAGCCTCCTTCACCACAGCAGCAGCGACTACTCCACTTGTGAGCTCTGAGAGGCCTGCTCAGTGGAGACAAGAAGGCAGAGAATGGCATGTGTCAGAGGCCCCCTGCCCTGGTAACAGAAGCATCTTTGTATCACCCTCTTAGTCAGAGCCTCATCCTGGGGCTGGCTGAAATGAAGTAGAAGGAAGGGATCTACTGGGCTCCTACTAACAAAGAAACTATATTGAAGGCAAAGTTAAAGCTTTTATTGAACAGTATCAGTTGCTGGTGGGTTGTGAACAATGGGTTAAATTACATAGTGCTTGGGCTCATGTCTTGAGGAGCACCACACACACACACACACACACCTGAATGTTCTGAGATAAGGCTGCCAGGTGCACTGGGTTACCATAGCAACAGCAGTGAGGTTGAGTACTGTATATGACTTGCTGAGTCATTCACCTTCCCATTTGTTCAGGAAATATGCCTACATGTAGAAAGGGGTAAAATAGTCTCTATGACATTGCTTTCATTGTGTCTATGTCTGTTGCATGCCTTGATGCTATCCTGTTTGCTGTCAGAGTCTGACTCTGAATCTGTGAGAGTGAGGGGAAGAGGCTGTGGGTTTCTCCGAGGTTGGCAGTTGCCCAAACAGCAGCTCACACTGAAGAGCTCTGAGAGCCAAGCAGTTGGATCTTTTGAGGGAAGAAGAGTCGTTTCACCAATATGGTTTACCCAAGGTTGAGTTTTCATGCGTTGCAATAGGGGGAGAAGACTGGGTGAATCTGCCATCTGTTAATAATATAGCATCAGTTACTGCATCTGCAAGGAAAGGTTCATCATTACCAATGAAAGGTGATTTGGGTTTTCTCCTCTTCATACACACCCATCTGCCTGCCTGCAAGACACAGTTCTTTGAAAGAGACAACTAATAATCACATCTCTTTTGAAAGCTACAGCTTGGTGAGCTCTGAAAAGCATTAATTCAGCCTAGCAACATCTCCCACAGGGAAAGCAGGACCACACATAGAATGGGAATGCAGCAGTGAGAAACTAGCCATCTTGGAATTGTTCCAGCTCTCAGCCAAACAACAGTGTATGTGCAGGGGTTGGGGGAAGTGCATGTTAAGGATCACAAAATTCCTGTATGAGAAGCACCTCCATGCAGAAAATACATTCAGCCTACTTATTGATTGTCTGCATTAGGCAATACCAGGCTGACACCAGTGCCTGGCATTCTTGGGTAGCTACAGGACCCTGGCAAGGGCACAAAACAGCAAGAACAAAAACAAAACCCACACCTGTATAATAAAGCAGAACCTTTAAATGTGGGGGAAATCATAGTGTGCAGCAGCAAAGGTAAAAAGGTAAATAACCAAAGCCAAGCTGAGCAGGCCTGGGGAACCTTGGGCCCTCCAGATGTTGCTGGACCTCTCATCAGCCCCAGCCAGCATGGACAAGGGGGATTGATAATGGGAGTTGGAGTCTAACATCATCTGCAGGGCAAAAGGTCCTTCAGTCATGACACAGAATCACTTACCCTTTCCATGGTTCTTCACAGGCAGAGCCAAGAGGGGGGAAAGCAGAGCAAAGAGAAAAATCCATCTTTGTCATGGCCCATGTATTAATTATCTTCATCTTTCATGTTAGGAAAGTGCCCAGTCTTGGTTATATATTTTCAGTTGTACAAAACAAACTTAATTTGGATTAATCATCAGTTATTAATGCATAAATAAGATTGCTGCAGCCAATGTTTTGCTATTAAATTGAGGAAAGACTCTTTGCTACATTAACAAGAACATTAGCTAATAAAAACCATATTTAAAGCTATCATAATATTTCTTTATTTGCATAGAAAAATGACATAATAAAGGATAATTAGCAGCATGTGCACCAGTTCTACTACTCAATTTCCTCAGTTTAGATAATTAATTATCGCAGAGAAATGCATCATTACGGCTAATTTTAGAAAATCCAGCAGCTGCAAGGTCATAGTGGTAACAATTTCAATGTGTAATTGGGGGAAAAAACATGAAAGCAAGTCACATAATCTTTTATTAGATAATAATAATGAATCAGGCCCACATATGTAGTGAACACTTTAAAGAGAGAAAACGAATGCCATAGTTTAGCAATGTTAGGAAAATAATCCTCAGTCATGAAAGTTAACAGGTTTTTCTCTGCAGTGGTTCTACCAATGGAAAAAGATAGCCATTGTGTTACCCATAAACATTTAGAACTGCTTGTTGGCCTAACGTTTGTGGATCAGCAACATGCTAAAGAGGGGTGGCACCCGGTTCAACTTCACAGTTGTCAAAACAGAGGTTTCATATGGGACCTGACATAACCAGAAGTACCACTGTATATTGTTTAGTTCTTACGGAGTAAATCTATTTCCAGTTACCTCCAGGAGGCTAAGTCAGGATTTCACCGATGACCCTGTACACGGGCAAGGACAAAGAAGAAGAAGAAGAGTTTGGATTTGATATCCCACTTTATCACTACCCGAAGGAGTCTCAAAGCGGCTGACATTCTCCTTTCCCTTCCTCCCCCACAACAAACACTCTGTGAGGTGAGTGGGGCTGAGAGACTTCAGAGAAGTGTGACTAGCCCAAGGTCACCCAGCAGCTGCACGTGGAGGAGCGGAGACGCAAACCCGGTTCCCCAGATTACGAGACTACTGCTCTTAACCACTACACCAGAAAGTTACACTGTTGTAGGGAAGCTCTGATAGCTTAGCATTACTGCTTCACTAGCAGGTATCCACTATCCATTGACCACTAGCTGTGCAAGGGGGAAAACTGGATGGAGCAGGGATGAGTGGAAGTTAGTTTAGAGCCTGTGCTGCCTCAGTGGTTGGTCCTGAGGTAATATGATGCGATATTAGTGGTCACAGAGGCTAAAACACTCTCACTGAAGCTGGCACAGAGACCCAAATGTCTCCCCTCTCACTTTCTTCCCCACAACTAGGGGTGGGCAAAGCTTGCCAGTTTCAGTTTTTGACATTCTTAAGTTCAGTTTCTCACATTTCCGCATCAGTTGGTGAATTCTTTTAGAGTCCTCATAAAAACCACCACCATTTTAGTGCAAATTTATCCTAATATACACATTTGTACCCAATTTTCTCTAACATACACATATTTGCAGAATAATTTCCCCTAGTATAACACTTGCTTATGTTATTTTTCTAATATTTGCATTTTTAAGCAAATGTTATGCCCATAAAAGCATTTTTTGCACACATTATTTCGCTGGAGAACTGCATTTACAAAATTCAGAGAAGTGCAAATTTAAAAGAATTGTTGTCTTTTGGTACATGTATTGGAAACTGTAGTTTGCTAAGGGTTCTGGGAAGTGTAGCTCGGGGTAGGAATAATAAAATTATTATTATTATTATTATTATTATTATTATTATTATTATTATTATTACTACTACTACTACTACTACTACAACAACAATATGGAAATATAGATCCAGTGAAACATTAAAACATCTTCCATATTTATTAATCCAAAATATATTTTAGAATGGAGGCACATTTATTTGGATTATCCTATTTGACTCTGTCATCCTATATCTTCCTATAAAGTCTATCAAGTATGCCATTCCTGGCTTTGGGTGGTATTCAGCTACTACGTTTTACTCAGAGAGGACCCACTGGAATTAATAAGCATAGCTAAGTTGAGAATCTTTGCCTCTGAAGTCACTATATACTGTAGATATAGAAGCATCTTTGAATACAATACTGCTAAATACAGTATTCAAAATATTAATTCAACCAAATAATATTTAAATTTTGCTACAATATTCTGCTGTAGGAACTACGTGACCGTTGTAAAACCCGCAACAAGGATCTCCTTCTGGACTCCACTGGGTAAGCATTACGTGATTTCTGGAGAACCTTGCTATTTCAATTTTGCTCCATTTCTACAGGAGGTAATACGCTAGTGTGCTATTGGGTTAGATGGCTGAAGATATCCCTCTCTCTTAAAGAGGATAAAAGGGGTTTCCTATTGAAAAAAAAATTTTTTTTAAAGCAGCAACAGAAACAAAAACAAGTGAGTGAGCAGAGAACTTCAGAGATCTTTTATCTGATTATTGTTGCTAAGCGACAACTTTCTTGGTCTCCATGTGTTCCTGTCACATGATTTCTGTTGCTACGGAAACGACTCCCCTGATATCCATGTGCTCAGCATGTGTATTCCACTTTGCCGCTGGCTCTTGGAGAAAAGAAGGCAGTCATGCGGCATGCAACGAACTGCAGAACGAAGCAGAGAGTGGAGAAGAGCCATTTTCTTGGAAACTGGCTACCTACACAATCTTTGTTTGGGCAGCCTCTACCTGCACAAGTGGACTGCATTGGTCACCGATTCATCGTGGCTTATGGACAGCCTTAGACTGGGATGTGTAGAACCTAACATCATCTGTGCACAAGGCTTTAACACTCAGAGCACTCTTGATGTGGCAGCTCCTAGCTCTCCCCCTCCCCTTTCCTTTTGAAGAGAAGAGAACATTCTGGGCAAACACAAACATCCATTAACAGATGTGAATGCTTTGCCGGAACGTTCAGCTCAGAATTTTGTCGGAGAGGCATCGTGTCCTTCTTATATGAACATGTAATTAGAGATGGGATTTCCTATGTGATTGGTTGATGTAAACAAAGCTACAGAATCAGGGCTTTCCATATGTATACAAACAGTGGTTTATATGCATGCAGGATAATCACCCGAGGCCACCACAACACAGACTGACAATTGTATTATGCAATATATTATACAAAGATAACATGTTACAAAGACAAATAACAAATGTCTACAGCAGAGCTGTGCAACAGCTTTGGCTCCTTTCAGATTTAAAGAATTTGAAGCCCCAAACTCACAGTGCTGGTATTAACCAAATCTCAACAGGGTGAGCATTGCACAGTCAGGGCACCTTGGTGGAAAAGGTCCTTTCACAAGTTACCACATAGCAAATCCACTATGCATAACCAAAGCAACAGAATTTAGCTGCAATAAAAGCAGTTGAGGAATAGAAGGGTAGTAATTAGTGAGGGTGGGTTGGGAAAACTGAAGGCTTGAGTGAGAATATTCAACAATTAGCAAACTCTAAAATGTTTATTAAAATAAAGTTTAGAAATATTGTGAGGATCTTGTGGAATTAAAACAGAAAGAGCAACAAAAGTTACAGCTAAAAGATGCAAGCAACATGAACGTAAGGATGATATAGTTAAGGTCAAAGGAAGAAATCAGATCTGTTATCCAGAAAATATAATTTTAAGGAATATTCAGGAAGAAGTTAAACTGTAAGATCTAGTAGGATATTTGTAGGGTTGTCATATTTTGAAGAGCAAAAAAGGGGACACATTTGCAGACTTCTGCTTGGATCATTATGATGACTCATTTTACATACCCATGAAAAAGAGGACGTGTCCAGGAAAAAAAAGAGGATAGGCAACGCACAAAAGGAAATTTTGAAAGCTTATTTGGGAGTTGTTAATGAATGTGTTATTGTGATAGAAGCTGCTTTCAGAATTAATTTTGACTTTTTTAAAAAGGAAAAAGTTACCTAGAGATATTTTTATACGCTTAATCACTAACTGAGTGAAGGAAGCCATTTGAAGGAAAGGCAACATATCCTTTGAAAACATGTGGAACATAAATTCAGGGATATTTTTTAAAAAGCATTTAAATTACTGACTCTAAGAAAGAAAGATAATGTACAGATGGGATGCCCCTTTGGATTAAATGTGTTATTAAGGAAGGAATTGGTGGTTGTAAAAAAAGACTAATGAAGCTGAGCTGAAGGAAGATCCTCATAACTCAGAACTAAAATCTTCAGAACTAAATCAAGCTACTATTTGGGGGAAATCCACTAAGATTTTAATATAAAAACTTCCTTTTTAAAAAGGAAAAAGGAAATAATTAAAACTTGCCTCACAAATAAAACAATAGGAGGAGTAGCATAAAGGGACATTTTCACAAGGAACAACTAGACTTTCAGTGTATATTTTTATAAGGTAATATCTAGGCGAATTGTCATCGGTTCAATTTAAAAAGACCAGAATCTGAAGGGACATCTACATGATGGATGAAACAGTATATCATATAGATATAGGAAACAAATTTTGCTTTCCTTTTGTACTTTGATTTCAGCGTCTGTGCTTGTTGAGGCATGTGACCTCACCTGTTCTAAGCCTACTCCAGCTGAGGAATCACACCCCTACTCTCAGAGCTAGTTAGCCCCACTTGACCAGCTCAGGAGCTGGGATGTGGGCCCTTACTTGCCTCAGCTTCCTAGAGCACCACTCCTGCTGCTCCCTATGCCTCAGAGCCTGTCATGTTTGTGGGGACAGGGGCCCCTCTGGTTCTGGTGATGTGTCCTGCTGCCCTGGTTCCTGTGCATTGACCTTCATCCCCTTGCCATTCTCTACCACCCTGTGAGTACTTCCTTGCCCATCCCTTGCTTGCCCTGGTGTGTCCCAGTCCTGGCTACCCCTCACTGGGATCCTCTTCCCCTCCCTGTCATCCTGCTAGTTCATGACAGTCATACTGGCTTATCATCCTTCTGAATCAATGCTTTGAAATCTGGTGTATGTTCTTGGCTAAGAAGCTAAATAATTTTATAGATAATTACACACATGAAGTCCAAACAGGATTAATTAAAGGTGAAAATCAGCAACAAATATATACAAGTGCATAAATATCATTCATAAGCAAAAACTGCAACTGTAGTATTTGTTGATGCAGAAAAGGCATTTGATAGGGTTGAGTGGCATGACTTTTTTCAAGTTTTTAGTAGATTTGGGCTGGGTGTTGAATTCATTAGCTGGTTTAGAATGATTTATACTAATCTCACAGCATCGGTATGCATAAATAATACACAATCACTTTGTTAATAGAACTGCTGGCAGAAACTATAAGATCAAATGCAAAAACAATTGGATTAAAATATAACATGATTGTAAAATCAATTTATAGACTGCCGGCAAAGTATTCATATTAGAAAATCCAGGAAAAAAACATTCAAGGCAACATTACAACTGCGTATGTGATTATACTTTTTTATTTCTATTAAGATCAAATTCAAACTATATGTTATAATCAGTAATTTCATCTGGATTTCTATTTGGACATATGGATTGCTTATGGATTGCTTACAGTGGTACCTCGGGTTACAAACACTTCAGGTTACAAACTGCGCTAACCTGGAAGTAGTACCTTGGGTTGAGAACTTTACCTTAGGATAAGAACGGAAATCATGTGCCGGCAACAGGGCGGCAGCGGAAGGCCCCATTAGCAAAAGTGCACCTCAGGTTAAGAACAGTTTCAGGTTAAGAATGGACCTCCGGAACAAATTAAGTTCTTAACCCGAGGTATCACTGTATATATGTTTCAATAAGGATTGATGGATTATTCCATTCTTTACTTCCATTCTTTACTTCATATATATATGGTGTGTGTGTGTAGTGTCTCTGTACACAACTGGAAAATCTGCATGCAGTTTTGCTGGTGTCAGATATTACCCCACATAGTAACTTATAAAAGCTTTATGCATAATGTAAATTAGAGGATATTTTTGCAAGTCCATTTCCAAATGTCAAATTATATTTCTCTTGGGGTCTCATCCCCATTTTAGCTGGTATTTATTTGTTATAGTTTGGGTGGTTATAAGTATTTGGACAAGCAGCTAATTATGACCTTCAATTGTTCAGTAGATACTATTAGTTCAAAATCTGCACAGTCTCTCAGCAAATGGTGCACTATTGGTTGTGATTTTAATCTGTAGGATTTGAAAAAAAGAAGTTCTGTGTGATCGAATAATTAATTTTTTAAAAAAGCATTTGATTCAACCATGGTCCTCTCAAGGTTTAATATTTCCCAAAAGCTCTTTCTTTCCATTTCAGCATTGTAATATATTGTCATGAGAGGTGATAAACCAGGGCTAAATTGACTTTTAAATCTTTGCCATATAGTAAATACATTTCCCTAGCAGGGATATATTTTAATCTTAGTAAGATGTTATTTGCTTCAGTGACGAAAGTGTTCTTAATATGCTGACAAATCTTTTTGCTCAAGATTGATTGCTGTGTCTTTTCATACCAAAATTTCAAAAGTGATGGCACGGCCACTTTTAATTCTATGTAACATAAGGAAATGGAAGGCAGCCTGTGAAAGCTTATTGGCACAGTGTTTTGGCTGTGATCCTGGGCTTTCTCAATTCCACACAAAAATCTAACATAAACTTTTGCCAGTTTGAAAGCAAAGTGTTCACTACTTTTAAAGGAATGTTTGAAAATAAAAGGAGAGATTTGGGGCTTCATCCACTTTTTTATATCATTCTTGACCTCATTCATAAGTTTATCATGGTGAAATATAACCATATCTTTCAAATTCTGAGTTACTCAGATCCATCAATTTTTAATGAGACAGCCTTTCCAGGGGATAGTGTGTTTTTCGGCTATATTGTCCTTAGCCTTCCTGGCAAGTGGGTCATTGTTGCTTACAGGGAGGAAGAGTGAAGCGGCAGCTGGGAGGTTGGCACAGTGCAAATACACTGGCAGAAACACCTGATTGGCTCTGCCAGTGTGTTTGCACCATGCCAACTTCCCCATTGCCTCACTGTCCTGTTTTAGGCCATGCCCAGGCTGGGCAAGGCCCTCAAGCCACCCAGAGACTGGGCACACAGCTAGCAGTTCAGGCAAGGGCACAGACAAAGACAAGGTCAAGAGACAGTCCATGGTCTGGTGGCGCAATGGCCGTAGTTCAGGTGAGTGCACAGGCTTGGAAGACATTATTCCAGTCTTGTTTTGAGGCTTTTAAGCCAAGAGCTGCCAGAATCCTACCCAGAGCTTAGCTGAAGCCCCTTAGAGGTTTATGCAGAAGGTTCTCCTTGTGAGAACTTGCACTTTACTCTCTAGGAGTCTTCCTTTGTAACTGAACACTTATCCTGACTTTAAGGATATTGGTTTGCCTCTTAAGATGCTGGGACTTAGGGTTTGTTTTGCCTCTACTTCAGAGACCAAGCTGTGTTTCTGCCAGTCTCCCCCAAGGGTCCTGGGTCCTCCTTGAATATTGTTCTGGGTTGTTCCTGAGTGCTGCCAGATTCTGGGGGTTCTAGATCATGACTCTTTAACCTTTCCAGACCCCAGTGCCTACATAAAACAAAGCTAAGCACTAAGGAATAGTAATAGTAATAGTAATTTATTTATATGCCACCCATCTGACTGAGTTGTCCCAGCTACTCTAAGTGGCTTCCAATAAAATATTAAAAACACAATAAAACATCAAACATTTAAAATTTTCCTAAATAGGGCTGCTTTCAAATGTCTTCTAAAAGTCAGATAGTTGTTTATTTCCTTGACATCTGATGGGGGGGCATTGCAGAGGGCAGGCACCACTACTGAGAAGGCCCTCTGCCTGGTTCCCTGTAACCTCACTTCTTGCAGTGAGGGAACTGCCAGAAGGCCCTCAGAGCAGGATCTGAGTGTCCAGGCAGAACAATGTGGGTAGAGATGCTCCTTCAGGTATACAAGGCCAAAGCACCCTATGTACAGGTATATATAACAGCACCATCTAGTGGGTGATGTTGTAGCTTATATGATAATAGCTTTCTACTATGATTCCAGAAAATGTAATTATCTAGATATTTTGTAGATTGCGAACTTTGCATTTAGTACATGCAAACTGAACCAGACTAGGAAGGGTAATTTAATAGGTCTTGTGGAGCCCAACCCAAATGACAATTCCAAGACAGGAATAAACATGGTTGTGGTAAAGCTCTGAGTTAATAGAATGGATGGTACTACTTCAAATTTCAGGGTGGAGGATCACATTTTTAAATGTTCCCTATGTAATATATATGTGTAAGTAGATAACAGACAGCAGAATCCTAATCAAATGGTTCTCCCTGATGTTTTAGTTTTTGCTTGTAGAGTTTTTTGTTTTGTTTTTGATGTGGGGAACACTGAAAAATGTGTCTTTACATCTACAATATGAACTGGTACAATTCACTCTAACACTTACTTCTTATTACCTTACTCTCATTGCAACTCTGTGCATACGCAGGGTGGGACTTAAGCCATAGAAACCTCTGAGTTCATAATTCATGCTTTCTGCGCTGCCAACATTAACAGATGTGAGCCCCGCACAACTGCACCCGCCATGAGATTGCCCGCAAACACAATTTCTGCCGAACTTGAAGACTCATACCCATCTGAATTGCTTCAACCAAGAATAATATTCACATTTTCCTCCAGCTAAGCAAACAGCTAAAATGTTATTAAGTAAATTAGTGTAAGTCTTGCTCAATTAAACCACACAATTAAACCACCGGCACATTGGCTGTGTCTAAATTTATATTAAATATTATTCAGAGGAGCCAGATGGTACCTGCTGCAAGCAGTCATGCAGCTTCTAGAGCCCAGGAAACTACCCTGGAGAGAAAGCTTAACAGAAGTACAGAAAAGTTCTGTTCTTCCAGGTTTTCTGAATGAAATAAATTAAGCTGCTTTGGTATAGAGCTTGATTAAGCATGCTTCAAAGCAAGGCCCCATCACAAGTGCCCTGTAGGTCAGTGGTAGAACATAAACTCAAGTTTAATACCTGGTATCTCCAGGTAGTAGTAATAATAATTTATTATTTATACCCCACCCATCTGGCTGGGTTTCCCCAGCCACTCTGGGCGGCTTCCAACAAAATATTAAAATGCAGTAATGCATCAAACATTAAAAGCTTCCCTAAACAGGGCTGCCTTCAGATGACTTCTAAAAGTCTGGTAGTTGTTGTTCTCTTTGACATCTGGTGGGAGGGCGTTCCACAGGGCGGGTGCCACTACCAAGAAGGCCCTCTGCCTGGTTCCCTGTAACTTGGTAGGACTGGGAAAGGCCTCATCTTAATCCTTGGAGAGCATCTGATAGTCCATGCTGAGTTAGATGGACTAAGGGCGTTACTTGGTACAAGGCAGCTTCCTAGATTTAGATTAAACAACTTGATTATTTCTTGTGGGCCATATTATATGGAGTCAGACCATTAATCAATGTGTCTATTTGTGCAGTGCCTTGCAGCTAAATTTGTTCCCTAGGCAAAATACCAACATAGGGTTGGAAACGCCAACCATATATGAGTAGACTACAGATGCACTGGGAGTAAAAAGAACAAAAGAAAAAGGAGAGAGTGGAGGGTAGGAGAGGCCCTCAGCCAAAGACTAATACTCCCAGGCCATACAGCAGACAACAGTATGTAACAGAACCCTCAGCTAACATACACTGGGAGTCAGGCTGATGGCAAGTAAGGGACTTTGATTACCTTCAGCCTGGGATATATGGGAGGATTGGTCTCAGGGCACTTCAAGGTGAAAGGATCTGCCCATGCACTTTGGAGGAGTGATGGGGTGAAATTGCTTTCAGAGGACACCCTCAGAACAACCACCTCCCTCCCTTCTTCTGTGTCCCCAACTTAGAATAAAAAGCAACAACTTGTAAATAATAACATTCCATTCAAAACAGCTGCAGCAACAAGACAAGAACAACCACATCTGGTGAGGCCTTTTTGACTACCAGGTTTCCAGGGATCAGGATGTGCGAGAGGGTCTTTTCTGCAGTGGCATCCGGAATGTGAAACCCCCTGCCTCAGGAAGTTCATTCGGGATGTTCTTTGCTAGTGTCCCACTGGTGAGTAGCAAGTGTTTATTCTGCCTGGCGTTCATCATTTTACTGTTGTCTCCTCTGTGCTCTTATCTGCTACTTTTCTGTTTAATTGGTTTCACTTAATTCTCTTTGTAGTTTGATTTCTAAACATTGTTAATTAGTTTTATGGTTATGTAGGTCACCTTGAGCACAGCCTTGTGGAATTGGAAAGACGGGGTGTAAATCCACAAAGCAAACAACCAGCTAACAAAGATGATGATGATAATAATAATAATAATAATAATAATAATAATAATAGTAATAAAACTAACTAACTAACTAACTAACTAACTAACTAACTAACTAACTAACTAACTAACCAACCTAACCAACCAACCAACCAACCTTCAGCTGTGCCAGACTAATCGAAGTCCTTTAAAAAAAAAGGCATCTTAACTCCCCCTTCTGGTTAACTGCCTAGATGGAATTTCTTATGGATGGAGTAATTGCCATGGGAGGCCTCATGTGGTTACCAGCAATGGGGCCATGCTGCTGGCACTGCCTTGGCATTAGGCATCACACATGCCCATGTGTTGCCAAGGTCTATCTGCATGAGGAAAGTCTACATGTCAGCAAGAGACCTACAAGTAGATCCCAATCTATCTTCTGCCAACCACTGTTTTAAAAGGTTAAAACCAACAATTTGAATTGAGCCTGGGGAGATAGTTTTGTTGCTTATTGGCTGTGATGTAGCTGCTATTCCAAATTGCAGTTGCTTTGTTAGCTGGTACTCAGCTACAGTAAGATGTAGTCAACCCAATATTAACGATAATAGACCCAGACTTTAAAATATTGGCTACAACCCACTATGTTTCATTTATTAATAAAATGCTCTAGGTACTGACCTGAAACTGCTTGTCTTTTTAGACCAGGCCCTGTTTGAATGCCAGGAAAATGCAATTGTCTCCCAAACAGAGGCAATTCTTTAAGAAAAGATTCCTCCCCCCCCCCCCCACTTCACTCATCTTCCAGCTGAAGGTAATGAATCTGATTAATAAAATGGTCTGTGAAAACTTATGTCATAATTACATTGACAACATCCAATGTTACTCATTCTCGGAGTAGATCCATGGAAATCAATGGACCAAAAATCCATTGATTTCAATGATCTACTCTGTGGGAGACTAATGTTGACTATCACCCTTTGTCTTTAAGTTAATTTAAGATGTTTTTGATGCAATGAATGAGCAACCATTTGCAGGATATTTGCTCTGCTATAAACTGATCAGCTTAATGCTTTCTTGCCCAGAAAAAAACATTTTGCACTGTAAGGCCATGTGTCTTGGGCTTGCATAATTTTCTACATTATGACCAACTATCCTCTGAAGCAATTGTCAATATAATAATAATAATAATAATAATAATAATAATAATAAATAATTTATTATTTATACCCCACCCATCTGGTGAGTTTGGGTACAATTTGGGCATAGCTGAGAGTGCCACAGCTCTTGCACAGCAGCAAAACTCCATTGGGACAATTGCATTTATGCACAGTATTAGATGCTGATTTATAGAAAACAAGGAACTTCAGTGCTCTGCAATATAGGTGCTTGCATACAAATGGTTATTCTGAAATCTGAAAGACTGCTTTTGAGAATACACGCAGAATTTGAATGCATTTGGGCACTAAGATTAATGCCACTTAATGCTTCGGTAGTCATCTGCAAAGAGAAAACAGTGGTGTAAGCTACAGAGATACATTCTTAATGTCTTTGTGCAAAGTAAATTTTTTTTTAATCCACACAATAAGTATATCCTAATTATCTTGTTGTTTAAATTGGTATAAGTTCTTCTTGTTTCTAACACCTAATAGAATTTAATTGCACCTGCCTCTTCACAGAGTGGGTTGTACTTATTTCAAAATAAAACATTAGGAAAGCAGCCATTGATGACCATTGACAGCCAGGGGACAGCAGAGATGCATAGAACATTTGCAGCGTTAGACGCAAGTCAGGCTAGGTTCGTTGACGGAGGTTTTTTTTAAAACAGCAGTTTAAAATTTCCTGGCAAACCTAACCCAGAAACTAGCACAGATATGCAGTGAAGCATTTGTGTGAGTTGTAGCATCCTTCTTCCTAGTCAAGCAAGACAAGCAAATCTGTGAAAGGTTTCCGTGAAAAAAGGATAGCAGCCAAGGTAACCATATGGGACATTTTTTATTCCTGGTGTAGCAATATAGGTGTGATAAGAGTAATGCTTGCAGTATACAGATATCTGCCTTGTTACAGACTTTCCCCTTGTACAAGAACCACTTCGGTGTAGTGTGCATTGCAGGAAAAGAGTGTGCTATATGAAAGCAAGGCTGAAAGAACCACCCATGGTCTTTTGAATCGTGTAGTACGTTGTCAATATTTAATAGCCATATTTAAGGCACCTGGCTTGCATGAGGAAAAACACTTGGAACACAAATGTACAGATGGCCAGGCATGTGAGATCTATGGATTCAAGCAGCACAGCCATACTCTTTTTGACAAAGCTCTTGAATTCATATCACCATTATAACACTCCTTCTCTGTGTTGTGCTGCTGCTGCGGCTGCTGCATTTAATGGGCATTTAATTGCCATGATTTAAGCTGTGCGCATATGTGCAGCAACATAAAAGATAGAGGGGCTAGGAAAGGAAAGGGGAAGATCCATTGAAGCAGCAACAATCTGGAATAGCGGCTGTGGAAGCCAGCCGGGGAGGGGGGAATGAGACATGGACATTGACATCAAGAGGCTGAACCCTTTCTTACCTGTAGCTTTTCCAGTGTATGGAATGGGTGACGTTGACCTTAAGAGTGATCTAAAGGTACACTTCTGTAAAACAAGAAAATCCTTAATAAAATATTAAAAAAGAAGAAGAAAAGAGTGATCTAAAGGTGAATACATATGATGCAAGGCAAGGAAAAACCACAATCATTTAGTGCCATATGGCGGGACTTCATCTCGTACCTCTAAACCAAATGTACAATACTACCTGCCAACAGCAGCCAAGACGTTTTAACAATTCGATGTTGCTTTGTACAACCAAACAGGCTCTGTAACATGTTCTGCACATGTTCCTCCTGACTTGTGCATGACCTCCCATGTTGGGGCTGTTCATTAGTTGTTGCTTGTGCATGTGGTTCTTTTTCGGGAAAGCCAACCACAGTGGTGAGCATTTTGGTGGCGCAGTATGAATACAAAGTCAAATCCAGATCTTGGAAAATAGGAGCCTTGAGGTGCATTTAAGGAGAGGGAAATGCCCCACTGAAGTTGAATGTGTATACTTTTACAAGAAAAAAATATATAGATGTGGCTTCTTTGGTCCATAAATGCTTGCAAGAGCCCTCCATGTCATGCAAGCAAACTATAGGACCAAGGCTGAGCTACTTAGATGGAAGGTGAAGCTGCTTTATTTAGAGATTTCTGAGAACATTGCAGTTGTGCTTTTAGAAATGAGAAGCTGTATTCAGCTCTGTTATGTGATAGACTGTGAGCTACATTGATTTGCACTTCTGAGAGCAATTAGCTTGAAAACCGTAAAAATAAAAAGGTGTCTGTACACTTAAGCTTCCTTGTAAACCATCCCTGCATTATTAGTGATAATTTAACAAAGTGGGACTGCCACAAACTTTTCTCATCTCCCAATTTCTATTTTGAGAGATTTTCAAGATCTGCATTATCCATGAGCTGTGATCAGATTATTCACAGATTTATAGTGATTTAGGGCAACTCCAGCAGCAGCATTTTGCAAGGGATAGCACATCAGTCGTACAAACCCACATGTTCATGGAGTAAATTGGTGCTGGTCCAGATGGTTTCAAAGGATGGAGAATCACTGCCTTAGCTCAGTGGGCATCACATATGCCTTGCACTCAGGACTCAGGTCTAGTCATGGGTATCTCCGGGCAGGGCCAGCAAAGCCTCCTTTCTGAAACTCTGGAGAGCTGCTACTGTAGACAGTTATGAGCTAGAACAGGAATCCCCAACCTGCGGCCCTCCAGAGGTATTGGCCTACAACTCCCATGATCCCTAGCTAACAGGACCAGTGGTCAGGGATGATGGGAATTGTAGTCCAAAACATCTGGAGGGCTGAAGGTTGGAGATGCCTGAGCTAGATGGACCAAATGGTTTGTCTCTGCATAAGGCAGTTTCCTATGTTGCAACATCTAATATGAATGAGGAAGTCCCTGTTGTGAATCTTGTCTTTGCTGTGAAATCACTTCTTAGATAATACCTAGCTTCCTGCCTCAGCCCTATTAAGGGGACAGCACACACCTTCCTTTTTAGGTTTTTAAAAAGAGATTACTAATGTAACTCTACCATATAATAGGATATTATTATGAGCACAGACAGGACAGAAATTGTTATCTGGTTGACCGATCTGAGAACAGAATGCGAGAGTAGTTGAGCAAGCAGGGCTCTGTTGGCCCAGATTCATCTAACTCAATGTGCTACCAGAAGCCAGCACAAGGGCTCCTGAGAGTGCAAGAGGGCTTCTCCTCCTCCTCTGCCTCTCCCACCTCACCCAAATCCATTCTGGAAGGTCAGGAAAAGCTTGAGAACAATTGGGGGGGGGGGAAGAGTGTGGGCGTTGTCCCATGTGGCAAGCAGAATTGCTTGTGCCGACAGGATGATCAGAAGAGTGGCATTGAAGTCTTCCCTATGTTCTTGTATCATATTAAAAAAAAGGGATAGGAAGTTTAAATTCCCAAATGAAATATCTTTGTCTTCCATAATTTCTATGCTACTGCCATTGGTGCCAACAGCAACACCTGGAAGCACCGTAGACACTAAGCAATTCCCCATTCTCATTTGTATATGAAGGATAACAGGAGAAGGAGCTCACACACCGAAGACCATCAGCTTCATACATAAGAATAATCTTTAAAATTTATTTGACTAATTGTGTTACATTCAAGATCTGATGTGTTTCTTCTAGACAAAGAGTTGGCATAAATACAAACAAGCCTTTGTGCCTTCCCTAAACAAGAGATAAAGTACTAGAGACAGAGGAACATAGCTTCACATCTTCGTATTTACAGTCTGCCTTTACAACTTAGTGGTAGGAATATTTACAGAAAATACAATTAGAACAAAAAGATCATGTCTTGGCAACATACAGAACTTTATACACAATTGTACATGATTAAGCACATGGTATCTAGCCATCTCCTTCCAAGTACTCCTGCAAAAACCCAGTTGTCTTTCAAAGATGCACTCTATCAATTGTGTAACTATCACCGTGTGGTACTTCTGTTCACTATTCATGTTGAATTATAGTTCTATAATCCACCTGGGCTAAATATTATGAACACTGCATGACAATTGTATACTTCCCTCCTGGGAAGCGGCTACAGATAATGGGCAGTCCAATCCTCAAGGCACTCCTAACAGCTTATGACCCACTGAAGAAAATAGGGCTGGTACTGAGGACCTGAAGCAAGCTGCGTTTTCTATAGCTGCTCTCCATACAAAATAGCTACTCTTTCAGACATGATTCCACTCAGCTCCCTCCCCATTTGATTTTTTTTTTCTTTACATTTAAAATATATTTGAAGGACCAGCTTAAAGGTGCTTTATATTTCTTAAATGGAAACTATCAAAAAGGTACTAAAACTGACATTTTTGATTTGAAATTGTTGTGGAGATGACTAACTTCCAAGTGTATGATGCTTTATTAAGAGGACTTGAGTACAACCCTTGTATGTGTTTATGTGGTAAATACTGCAGCCCTAATATTTTATCTCTTCAAGAGACCAGAGTGAAAACAAATAATACATGGTAGTTAAGATACCCAAAGGAAACGGTAATAGGAAACAAGCAACCTAAATGTTAAGAACCAAGCCTGGTCTACAAACTTCGATTCTTTTGATTATCCTGTGCAATGGTATCCAAAACAAAAGTTGGAAATTTAAATGTTATATTGAGTTTTACAAGCCTGATGCCTCAACCTGACCTAAAAAGAACCAATTTTTCAAAGGCAGTCATGTTTAGAGAGCTCTAGACAGAACATTGTATTGCAGTTAATTGGTCAGTCAATAGTTCTGCACAGGGGACAGGAAGCTATCAGTGCACTTGGAAGCCTTCTCATTTACACACATACAAAAACAGACAACCAGCATCTGTACCAAAGGACCACATCACACACATTTGGGATAACACAGCGAAAGTGAGCCCTTACACATTTCCATTAATTGCTCAGTGCTGTTTGGAGAAATCACTGCTGTTATTTCCCTCCATAGTATTTTTATTAACAGAATCAAAAGAATTCCTGCATGCAGATTTAGGCCACAACTTCAAGTCCACTTGTGTGGTGTTAAGTACCCAATGGAAGAAAAAGTAAGTATAACACAAATGTGGATTCAGGGCAGCATGTCTGCTCAAGAGCAGGGTTTTTTTAAAAAATAAAACAAAATGCAGGCTAAGTTAAGGCTGCATCAAGCAAATTATAAATTTTGGAGAAGTAAATTCCTGGGGGCAAGAATACACTGGCTTAATAGAAAGGAGTTCCTGGGGGAGGGGGGACCTTTACAAGCATACAACCCTTATTTTCACAGCAGAGTTTAACAAACTGAAATTTCTTTTACTAAACAGAAGGTTTTTCAACATGAGAGGCTGTAATTAAAAGCAAATTATTTAAACTCTTGAACACCAAACTGGGCCATGCCTCTAACCCAGTTCAAAAGCTGTTGTAGATTTAATACATTTCTGTCCTGTCTGTGTAACTCAACAGGATGGTTTGGGCAGGTCATTAGTTAAAACAAACTAATGGCTTCACCCAAAGTACGTACATGGTTCAAACCATTGATTTCTATATGCAGTCGCCCAACTGCTCAACCTTTTATTACACGGCTCTTGTGGTACGCAAGCATTGGTTGTGCCATTTAATCCATGGACTAAATGTGACTGATCATCATCTAGATCAGAACATCTAGATCTAAGAGGGTTCAAGTTTAGTGTTCGTGCACTAGGTTAATACTGGCAAATGTTCAGTACTAAGTAACTGCTATGCAAGTATCAGAACAACCTGCATCCCCACTAGCAGTGCTATTTGCTGTTCCAATCTGTGCATCAATTAAGCAGGACAGCTAAACATGCCAGACTTTGAGAGTGATTTTATGATGCGCCCTTATTTTTCATATGTGGACCCACACCACAAGCTGACAAGATGCTAGCATGCTAATTCAATGTAAGCAGCAGGTTCCATTGTTTAATCTTCCCTAAGAAACCAGGAAGCTCTTTAGGGTTTTTAAATGACCACCCTGGCAGCTTTTATGAACAAAAAGTACACCTCTCAGAGGAGTGCTGTGTAATAAAATATTTTTGCTATAACCGTTATGAAGCAAGTACTGCCTCAAAGATTAGCTTTAACACACATAGCCTCACTGGAAATCCATCAAAAGCGACCAAGTTTCTTTTTGCTAAGCCCTTCGCCAATTGCTCCAGACCTTGCCACTCTGCTTTCTTTGTCATAATTCAACTACACCAAAAGATATAGGGGAATACTGCTGCTGTAGGCCAGTTTCAAAAGAGCTTTTCTTCAGGATCTCAAAGAGTCAAAATATAACTTACTTTTGCACGTTCTATTAATGGACAGTTTGCTTCCTGCCCTCAAGTATCAGATTGCATAGCAACATTGAGAAAGGTAAACGTTTTAACTAAACGAAAGCTGTCATGTCTATGTCTTTTATGGCTAACACATCAGTTACAGGTAAAAGTTTTCAAAGTTCCATGCTATGCATACTGGGAACACTGGGTATTTAAAAAATAAATAAATAGACAAGTGGAAGTCAACTGTTTTTCAAAGGATATTCCAATGCTGTATTTAAAAGCAAAAGGGCTGGCATGTACATTCTATGCTGTGGGCCCACCTGGGCACAGAAACTGAACAGACCATATTAATTTTAGACACTGAAAAGGCCCACCAACTTGTGTTTCACTAACACTGGGAGAGTAGTTCACTTGCTTCAGAAGACTACTGGCCATGTGTTCCATAAGCAAAAATGAACAAATTAAAGCAAAACAAAAATGGTATTGTCAATTGTAAGCCACTTGCATTATTATTAATATTATATATGCTTCTGAAGAATCAAGAGTTAATTTTGCTCTAGAATTTCTCAGCCTTGTTTCAGTACTAGGTTAAGACTTGTAAGGATATTATACTGGTTCCCCAATGATGAATCTTAAATACTAAGGGGCTGCTATGAAGTGAATCATCTTGATCTTGGGAGTGTTTGCTTCTAAATAGTTATTCTTCACATTTTATCCTTGAACGCGTTCCAGCAACTTCCTAGGCAATAGTAAAGCAAAGCATGCTAATCTGCAAGGCTGATGGTAAAAAAAGAGAAGAGAACCATAAAAAAACATCAAACGTAAACCGTGTTGGGAACTTAGGAACTTAATTCTTGCTTAAATATCATACTATATGCCTACTAGGAATCAAATATGTTCAAATCAGTAGGACTTGTTTCCAAATAAATGTGGACTAGGTTTGTATCTCTTATTTATTTCTGAAAATGCAATTTGACTTTTTTTTAATAGCTATCCAGAAAGTTCTTGCACAAAGCATTATTTTCTGGATTCCCTTTTGGAAAACACGGCCTCCATTTATAAAATGTGCAGGTAATTTTTTAAAAGGTTTTATCAGCTTCAATAAAGGTTTTATTAAGAAAATGGTACCCTGCCTTGCATCCAAGTATCAAGCAGAAGAAAACCAAGTGATCTAATAATTTATTTTTTAAATCTGCACAGGGTAGCTATTTCTTTCCTCTCCAGTAACATCCAGTAATACAGCACACATTAGCCAATGAAGTGGAGGAACACCAGGAAAATTTGAAGCCACATGACTTTGTATTACTAGGTGTTAAGGGTGGGGAGAATATTGCCGGTTGTTTTTGGCAGAAGCCATGCATGTAATATATGGTTCCAGACTGATATCAGTGCAAAGCAAGGATGAAACCATTTAATTTCAAACACTTGTAACAATTATCAGATAATTTCTAGTACACTTTTTAATGACCTTACATTTAACTTGCATGGGTCTTCACTTCCAATGACATTGGACAGCTATAGTGTGCCAAGGTTTGAATAATTCCTTTTTTAAAAAAAGAAACCCACCTCTTTCAGTAAAATGAATGAACGAACTGTGGGACATGAAAAGAAGCATCTATCCCTTTCTGTAAAGAACATTTGCAATTCAGAAATCAGATTTCACAATAGGGTGGTTGTAACTAGTTCTTACATGCAGAGATGGACATACATTCTGATTGCACCTTTTCCAGGACAAGGATTTCACTTCTTTCTATAAGGGTGGACTGGTCAGATGAGAAATCACATTTTTAGCATTCATAAGATACAGGTGAAATTATGTACTGGTCATAAATACAATTGGGATGAACCACTATACAGGCTTTTCTTTGTCTCAAAGCTGACTTAAATGGACCATCCTTAGCTCAAAGAGCCAGCCTTCTTTGCTTCCCCATCCCTCACCAATACCCCAGAGCTTTTATCCTGGACTGGCCAGCAGTAGGTAGAGGGTGCTTGCAACCTACAAAGGTAAAGAAACTTTGAGCAACGGACCCATGGGTACATGCATCTTGGATCTAGAGGAGGAGAATCAGAAATAGAGCCTCTGAGTGGAGCTAAAAATAAATAAATATGCCTGCTTGCAGGTGGGAAAGCAAACCAAACAAGATATAGCACAATAATTTATTGCAATTTCATGGTCTCTGTCTGGAAAAAAATGCACCTGAACCCAACCTGCTATGAAGCCAAGTATCAAACTTCAGGTGCTAGTTCAGAATCTGGCATTTTATGTCAACAGAGAAAGCTATGAGAAGTGCAGTTAACCCCCCTCTCTCTACTACACATCCACTATATATTACTAAATAGTGACTGATGGTGAAAGTTTGTCCCTCTGCAGCAGCTGATGGAGTGAAGCTGGTTTTCAGGGAAAGTGCCTATATTGTGTCCTCATTTCTTCCTTGCAGCAGAAGCAGAAGTCATGCTCAGGTTGTGGTTTCTTTATACAGGACTTGCAGGGTGGGGAAGGGTCCCCCCCCCCCCATTACCGTAGACACCAAGCTCTGATCTAATTGTTCAGGGAGGATATTGGTCTAAGGATTGCAGTTTTTGAGCCCAGCCTCCTGGAAAAGAGAGGTATAAAACTCTGGCTCCAGCTGTTTGTTCCTGTATTTATTGACAATGTCAGCTATTTTCTGTTTTCGACGGACATGTGGAGGATTGTACGAGTCACTTTCCAGCCGTTTTCTTCGACAAATATTTATTACTGTCTGTCTCACTAAGAAGCCTTAAATGGAAAAAAGAACATGTTAATGCTGCTTACTTCTTCCCCCAGGAAAGTTATTTTTAGGACTTTCTGAGGCTAAAAGGAAAAAGTGTTTTTTGCATCCTCAAGTCAGCGACACTTGTGAGGTTTGGAATCTTCTCATACTTGTCAACTTTACTTAGGAATAAATCTGGCCGAAGAGACTGTCTTGAAACGTAAGTGCTACTCTGCCTTAGTATGAAAAGGCCAGTTCCCTGCCTTCTTGGAAAACACCTTCCCCAACAAGATGAAAGATGGTATATGAACACAGTATCTGAACGTTTGTCATTCATTCAGCCACCCACAAACCGATGCCTTTCGATATGGCTACTGTTGCTGAGAATCCCAACCAAGCACTCCAGGTTATCTCCTTCACTGGAAAAGGCGAAATGGGGGCATTTTTCTTTCCAGGCAGAACAATTTGCAACATCAGAAGTAGCCTGGTGCTGATGTGGCAAGGGATAGCATTATTAAATTGCACTCATAGCCCCAAAGAGGCGAGTTATGTTAATCACCCAATGTTTTTTTATCATTATTCCTCCCTTACTCCAAGGGGAGCTCTGTTTTGTTTTTGTTGTTTTAAATGCATTTTTATTGAAGATTTTCTTGATTTACAAAAGTATGTGTAATGTCTCTCTCTCTCTCATATTTTTACCATGTAACATTTTTACAAATCAGTTTCATTTGTTGAGACATTAGGAAGAAAAGGGGGAAAGAGGTTGGGGGGGGGGGAGATGGGGGGTGGGGTCGGGTGGTGATGTTTCTATTTTACTTAATATATGTAGGGTTTAGTGTCAGTGTTGCTTAATCATCCAATGTTAATTAAAAGCACCTACCTAATGCTCTCCTGCTTACTATCATTCCATCCACCAGTGGGATGACCATGTTGAATTTCCCAGTAGCTCCTTGCACTTTAACCCTGAACAATCCAGTATTTAGGGGGTGGATGAAAATCACTGGAACCTCTTTTTCAGGAGTGGCGGACCTTAAACACATAAATGTTACCAATGTAAGCAAACATTTCAAAATGGAAACAGCTGGGCCAGCCAACATTTTTTCAAAATTAAATAAAAACTTGAAAAATACAGAAAAGTGTAGGAATTGGGTACACCTTGAATGCTACTTAAAGGAACAAAATCTGGGCAATGCCATAAAAATATTGCGTGATAGGAGGAATATAAGGCATCAGACTGACAGTTTTCTGGGCCCAAAATACGTGTTTGAAAGAAGGGGAAGGACCATGTAACCACACCCTTTGGACTCGTGAATTTCTGCAACATTTCTCAAGTGCCAACACATCTTTCTAAGAGCTGCTGGGACTAAAATCCATAAACACTCAACACCCAGCTTGCATGTGAGCAGAGTACTTCCAAGAGTGAAAGAAATAGCAGGAAGCAGTGCATTAACCTGAATTAACTTCTATGCAAATGGCAGAGGTGGAAATGCGGATAAATTCGGTCCATACCTTAACGAAGTGCTGCTGTTTGTTGTAGTTTCCACTCCAGTGCTGGTCTCTGAAACCAAGTCGGAGAGAGGGAAGTTCTCTGCAAGATAAACATATCCACGATAGATTAAATATTCCCTTTTCAAGCTGTAAGAGATAGTACAAAATGAGAAACCAAATCATGTTAAGTGACTGGTATTTAAAAACATGTAACTAGAATTGTTCTGAAGGACCATCGTTTCCTGAGCAGAGTGGAGAAAGAAGGAGCTTGAGGAATTGTCACCATCCAGCTGCCACAGCAGCCCAGCCCTCCTCCAAATGCCACCACGGGGATCGCTGCAGAACCAGTTTGCCCCCAAGAGGAGCAAGAAGAAGCAGAACCAGCTTCTTCTAAATAAACAAGTTGGGTTTTCTTTCCATTTTATATTTTTAAAACCAATGCTTCTTGTAATAATCTTAAGTAAAACACTTTCTATACTACCGACAAATGGCTGAAACAAGCAAATTAATAAAACAAGAACTGGACATGGGGGCCTGGGTTATGAAGATGGTTTGCTTAGAAACTGACAAGGGCTGTTTTAAACCACAATCTGTGGCAGGCACAGAATGCTGAGCTCGGGTTACCAAGTGTAAACACTAGTAGAGTCCTTCTCCCAGCCAGGAGGAGAAGAAGGGAAGGGGGTGAGTAGAAACCTAAGGCTTTTATGTCAGCTCCCGCCTGCTCATGCAAACTCCATAATAAAAGCCTAAGATTCACCCACCTATATCATCATAACGTTCAACCCAGACCACATACACCTTGGTTTCAGGTCCCATTGGTGGAACAGCCCGACCATGCGGTAACCTCTTGCATCTGGAAGTTGGACTGAGCTGTTGAAAATACAAAAGAAAAAGAAAAAAAAGAAGACAGTCACCAAATAATCAAAGCTACAGGTGTGCAATTCAGACTGTCCTTTTCATAAGTTTCGGGAAAAATAAGTATAATGCATACAACCTATTGTGAACACTTCATTAAAAAGACAATAAATATTGTACTCTTGTCAGGCTGAGGCCTAAACATCTCCAATAATTTTAATTCCCTTTGATTTGTTTCTGATGCACCATGGCAACGGAGTCACTTGCTGGGGAAAATTTCCTCAGGTACAAAATACTGTACTTTAAGCGTCTGATAACTGTGATAGTCCTAAAAAAAGGAACCCAACACAACCCAAGGGGAAGACAGGACCTTAATTACTATAAAATGGGAAGCTCGCTCCTACTAAATTATTCTATTTCTGAATTAACTTTTTTTTGCAAGTATTATTTAGTGTATCATGAAACAGTTCATATTGTTTAATACAGGAAGAGGCTATTCGACTTTAAGACTATCACTTGCATATCAAATACACTTCAGTTGGTCAGTGTTGCATAAACTTGCCCTCTGCGAAGAACTGAGATTGTCTGTATGATTGGGGAAGAGCTCAAGTGTCAGTGCAGGCTGCTTTAGTATTCCAGGCAGAAGATCCATATTGGAGTCACTTTCCTGGTCTGAAGCATTGCTTTCCAAGGAATCAGCTGAAAGCCAAAAGGGAGAAGTTAGGCACAAACACATGAGTGGCAATTACACTTCAGATGTAACAAATACACAGGGGGAAGAGAGGAAAGCAAACACTCATTGCGCCAGGAGAACTCCTTGGTGCAACATTGGATACAAAGCTAGAATTTTCAATGCACACCCATTTCTTTTGCAAATATTTGATACACTTGTGACACAACTGAGGAAATCTCTTTGGAATTAGCTACGGAATCAACAGATACACACAGAGAACACTTACTTAAGGACTCCACAGGTGAGGGAACCACAAAAGCTATTTCTGTAAGAGCATCTGCATAATATAGTGCTTTCTTTTGCCCATTGAAGATACTTGCCCCAATGTCTTCTGAAGGAATTATTTCATCTGAGAACAAAGCAAATAAAAGATGGGGTTAAAGGGAAGGTCTTCCAGTCTCGTTATGAACTTTGTCATCTCCCCCCCCCATTTTACAACTTATTCTACTTTCTAGGACACCCACCCCAAACCTTTCATGAATCTGTTCCACAGATGAATATGGAGAGATCCTTGCAGGCACTTCTCTGCATACCACTTGCTGCTGCACCAGAAGATCTGGGGATACTAATCTCAGCAGTGAGAAAAGCAGTATAAGAACAGCTCTCTGGCCCACCCCTTCTAAAACTATGCATAAGGAAGCGTCCTAAGAACAAGGGGCAGTGCTTAACCTCCTTCTTCCCAAATCACAATGGGATGATAGTGGTGAATATGCAGTCACCCCTTCTCCAAATCCAATGCAGATCTGCAGTGGTCTTCTGGAGGAGCATGCAATCTACCAGGTCTTGGGGTAGAGGGGGAAGAAGGCACCTTCTGCCTTTATCCCTCTCTAGAACACTAAGGTGATACAAAATATTAAAGCAGACAGAAACCTCCACAAACACCTCTTACCTTGCTCAGATCCCTCCTCATCACAGAAACTGTTAATGGACCAGCTAGTTGAGACATGCCCCGTCCATCCAGGGTGTTTCCCTACATCAACTGACCAGCCAAGGGAGAGCAAGAACTCTAGGAAGTGTGGCTGGACATTTCTGGAAGACTCTACATTCTTCAAAATCTGGAAGAAAATAGGCCAGCAGTGCAGTTAAGAAGGCTATATATGCACATTTTTAAGGTGTTTAGAAGTGCTGGCCTGAAGTATCAAGCCATCTAGATAGCAGAGGAAACAACATTGGAGCAGCTTGTTAACTGGTTATCTACCCCAGGGCAGTATGTATTCCACAATTCTAGAACTCCCATTGTCCCTGACCAATGGTGATGGGAATGTAGTCCAAGACATCTTGAAGGTACCAGGTTGGGGAAAGCTTGGACTAGGCAGTGCAAAGAAACTGCATATGCACCGTGTGCCATCATAGCATCGTGCTACCCAGTTCTAAGGGGTTTCAGCGATGATACACGTCCAGTGATGTGAAAGACACACTCTTCTACTCCTCTAGTTCAAGAGAATATATATTTATGTTTTGAATACACTTTTTGATAGAGTTTAAATTAGAAGCATGCCACTTACTTCTTGGCTTGTTTTCTGACCTGCCTTCATATAGAAAATGAAAACTGTATCAAAAGGACGACATGGTAGTAAATCCAGGTAGCCAATGTCATCAAAAAACCCGGGTATAGTAGAATCAAGTGCAATCAGGTGAGGAGGTAGTCTGCTGTTAGCAGGTTCCTAACCAAACAAAAAGCAACGTAGATTTTATACCTCTACACAATCACCTTTTGTGGTTACCTATAAATTGTGATCAGTCACTTACATTTTTTAATGCAATTAGCTTGCTAAAGAAGATCCAAGAGGAAGAGCCCACATTAGTAGTCTCGTATACATGTCTTTGTCTATCGCTTCACAGCTCACCCAAACCTCCACTCCCCTTCCTGCTCACCCCCAACCCCCTTTTAAAGGAGGATGGGAAGGAAATTCAGAGAATGGTTTGCCAAATTGCTCTCTGAAGCGCACCCCACCCTCTTCAAACGCCATGGGAGAGATGTTTAACAGAAGGGGAAAAGGCACTTCAGAGTTTGCCAAACTGCTTTCTGAAGTTCCTCTTACCCTCCTTTAAACTGCTGTGCCATCTATCACCCACATTGCTTGATCTCCCATCTGTTCTGTCATGATGCTGGAATTGCTGTGGCCATCTATTGGCAGCCACACTAACTGCAACTTGACAACAGCCTTACAGCTTTATTATATAGCAATACAGAGGTGTGCGGATGCAAAAAAGGAATTGTACTAATTAATAAAAATGAAAGGCACATGTCTTCTACATACAACAATGAAACAAGGACCTAATTTTAAAATCTGAAGAAAAAGAGCCCCTCCGCCCATACACATAAACTCAATTTAAAAAAAACCATGTAGATACAATAGCCAGCCTTACACCCACATAGACTGATGGCATCACAATGGTTAACACTTTCTGAAAGTAATTTAGATAAATATCCAGAGGAGTAGCTGTGTTAAGTCTGTTGCAAGAAAAAGAAAACCTTACGAAGAGTCTTGTGGCACCTTGAAAACCAACAATTTTATAATATTCAGGATGCCACAAACATCTTTGTTATTTGTACCCAAATTTGTTCTGCTTTCCTGCACAGCTCTAATGTAGGCTATAAGCGGTTGGACCCAATATTAAACAGTAATAGTCTCTAATAATGGCAGCATTTGAAGCAATTAAGGGAAGCCTCCAGTCACCTTCAGTGCTTCTAGTGACAGAAATCCAAAGTGAGAGAGGAAAAGGCGTGCTGTTTGGAACTCCTGTGCAGGAGGCGGCGGCTTACACTCTGTGACTGGGTCAGGGAAATTCTTCTTTCTCCAGTCTTCCTCCATCTGCTGATCTATAGACTTCTCATAAAGAACTTGCTGATCCATACCGTTTCTCAGCTTCTCATGCCGCTCCTCCAGCTGAAACATATATTTAACACCCTCATTTTAGACATCAGAAATTGCTGAGTGCAGTAGCAGCCTATGACAAATGGTACTACCTGTTTGCCAAGCCAAACAGCACTGACAACGAGCGCCTGAAAAAGCTGCTGTAATTTCCCCCCAGCTTTCTAATAAAACTGTGACCACTGATGTTCTTCAGCTGCTGGGTTAAGAGAGATGGATACACCTGCTGTTCAGCACGTGCACTGTGACACTCCTAAATCAGTGCCCGATTTCAAAGAACAGCTGCAAGAAGTGTTAACAGAAGCAACAAGCTGACTTTTCACCTTCACAGGGATAAGAACAATAGGACATTTTAGCTCACTTTGGCAGCAGTTTCCTGAAAAGCATCTGCTCTGGAAATGCTTTACTTGGGTTTATAAGATGAGCATGCAGGGAGCATTTTGATGTATGGGGCTATGGAAATGCATACTTTGTGACAGGCTCCCACCCTTTTGGCCAGTAACACCAACACTGAGTACAGGTAAAGCAGTAAAAGTCGCTAAGAAAAAATACATTCTATTTGAGAGGTAATGGCTAAAATGTTTTGTGGAGCGAAACACACAGGGGGTAAGAAATCAAAATATTGCAAGTCTCTTACTTCCTCTGTAACTATTTCATGCAAGTCTGGAATGCTCAGGTCTGCTTTCACGAAAGGAATCTTGTCCACTTCCTCAGGAAATGGCCGGTGTTTCACGCTGTATTTGAGTCCAACATCATTCTTAGGTGCAGGACGAGGCTCTGGGACAAACATCTGTTCAAGAAACAGAACAATGTCATAATTTTCTTAATGTGTCAAATATTGCATGATATTTCTGAAGCAATGGTTTATTGCTGAAACAGGTGTAAAGAGTTTTGGAGAATGGGCAGGGGGTGTGGTTAGACTGAGCTGTACTTTTAGGTTATAACTAAAGCAACACTTATAGTAGCTTCCAGAATGGTTTCTTCCATACCAAAATTAGAGATCCTGATCTGACTGGTAGAGTCTGCCTGGACCTTAACTAAGAATGTATCCCAAATCTGAATACAAAATTCAAAGAAGAAAAATACAGAAAGCTACAGATGTAGAAAGAATACTGCTTTTACCATCTTTTTAGGAAACAAGAGCATGTATTAACACGTCACACCCATGTCTGAAGATATTTACACACAAATGCCAATAAATGCCAATATTTTGCACAGCCTGATATATTTTTGGCACACAGAGCTCCCGATAAAGCAATGCAAGTTACAAAAACGAAACCCCACTGCATGGTTCCAGCTACAGCTAGGCATGCAAAGGGTAGATTTCTACCATTAGATATGATGAATCTATGTTTGAGTTAAATGAGAAATTCAACACACACCATGTGCATACTGTACATTTATGCATCCATGTTTACCCATCTCTGATCATTTGACTGAATAATATTGCAGTCTTCTAGAAGGCACCTCAGAGGTGTGAAAAGCGACAGGGTGGAAAAGCTAGTAACTCATCAAGGATACTATAGCGTTACTACTTTCTCTGCATATATTTCACAGCAGTTTGGAGGCAACATTATGCATAGTTTTCACTATGGGCTTTGATAAAGACCTTTTGATTTGCCTTGGCTCCTCTAGGCAAGAGGCAAAGTTGTTGGGCCCAGGCGTGTCTTCCGGACATCCCACGGATCAAAATTGTGACTGAAGGGAAAAAGTCATCTGAAGAAGGAAACACACACGCATGAAAAAGTATCCCAATATGACAGAAGTGAGAAATTAAACATGAAACTGTGCATATGTGTAAGCAAGCAAAGAAAAATGGTCAGCCCTACTGTCTGCAGATATGCAAGCTGAACAAACAAATCTGCAAGAATAATCCTGCCCCCTGTGGGTAGAAATGTGCCGTTGCTGGCGAGAAGAATTGGAAGGCTCTTTCGCCACAGTTTGGAACTGAAAACACCATGGGAAGTTTCTCTTAGTTGACCAGGTGAAAGAAAGGATGGAGGGGTTGAGATTAAGCTGGCCAATAATGTGGTCAATAAAAATGACCTGATGCAGTAAAAACTGCATTGAGCATCTCAGGTGTTCAAAGCCAAGCTACAAGAGCTCAGCTGAAGCTGTTACTCAGTCAAAGTACCAGAAGCCAGACCAAAATTGTGTTTAACTAGGTTGAATGCCTACAGTACAACTCTAAAAGGGTGGACTTATTTTATCAAACCAATTCAGATCTTGTAAGAATTCATGCATGACAGTTGACCTTAGTTCACTTTCCCTCAATCTCAACGCCCACCCGTCTGGGCACTGATGTATCTGGGATTGTTGAAAAGATTACCTAGATAATGTCCTGGCTTGCAAATCATGCTAAACCAAACAATAGCTTAGTGTGAATGCTGGCTCTCAAAGAGAAGATTGTGACCACTTTGCTCCTTCCTGGTTGGTTCTGCTGCTGCGCTGCCATTGTTTGGCTTAGTGCAATGTGTGAGCCAGGCCACTGTATGCAAAGTGCTTTCGATGCTCCAAAAGTATTACGAATAGCCCACCTCCTGGTGCAAGGATGGTCAAAATAAAAACCCGAGTTAGCAAAACATGGAAAATTCAGACTCTATTGCATAACATATTCAAATTGCACAACAAACTGAGACAGAATATTCAACAGAGAGCTTGACTTGAGGGAGTTTTTCCAGTGTTTGCTGTGATCATCATTTAGATTGTCTCAGTAGCACACCGACTGTATGTATCTAGACTTTAGTTACAACTGAAATAAGTGTGAATATGTAACACTGGAACAAGCTTTCCAGACAGAGAGGGCTGTTTTATTCTGCCAGATTAGTTTTCAGGTGGCAAGGTAAATCTGTTCTATTCCAGAGGTGGGTTAAACTTATTAATTTGTGCTGTCCAATAGCTTTCGCGGCAGGTTATTGAATTTCAAGTGTTTTGTTGGTTATTCGTTCTGTGCTGACTGCTACTGATTAGTCTGTTGCAGTTTTATTTATGATATGTTTCTGGCTTTCAGAAAGTCAAAGCATAAATATTTTAAATAAAAAGGCAACTATAGATTCAGGTATTGATCTGCCGAGCTCCATACCAGAGACTTCACTACATGGAGAAATCTATCCAGGGAGGATTTTTTAAAAAGAGGGCCTTTTGGGGTGTGTGGGGAGGATAACATTATATAGTATTATGAAAGTGAGACACTGAAAATGGAGAAATATCTGGAGAAAATGGAAAGCTGGATTTTGCATAGATTATAAAAAATATTATTGTATACCCAGTGAATGTGAACATTCTTGCTGTCTGAATTTTTACTGTGCCAGAGTTTCCTAATACTTTGCATAAAGGTAAAGATAAAGGGACCCCTGACCATTAGGTCCAGTCGTGACCAACTCTGGGGTTGCGGCGCTCATCTCGCTTTATTGGCCAAGGGAGCCAGCGTATAGCTTCTGGATCATGTGGCGAACCAGAGCAGCGCACTGAAACGCTGTTTACCTTCCCGCCAGAGCAGTACCTATTTATCTACTTGCACTTGATGTGCTTTCGAACTGCTAGGTTGGCAGGAGCAGGGACCGAGCAACAGGAGCTCACCCCATCGCGGGGATTCGAACCGCTGACCTTATGATCGGCAAGTCCTAGGCTCTGTGGTTTAACCCACAGTGCCACCAGCATCCTTTGCATAATACTCCACAATGTTCTGTAGAGCAGGACACCAGTGTAATGAAACAGGTAGACACTTGATAACACGGCACACAAATTTTTACCATCCCCCTACTGTCAGCTGAGACTCACTTTGCTCATTCCCTAGAGGCTGCTCCAACATTGCAAGGATGACGCTGTTGTCCAAGACGAAGTAGCGGAAGCTGAATTTGTTTATGGAAGGAAGACGGGAGCATTTAATTAATGTGATTTCATTCACCAAGCTGCAAGGTGAGGCAGGGCCACTGGGTGAAGGAAATGCTCCAAGTATTTGCATGATGCTGTAAACCAAAGAAAATGGCTAAGTCAAAATACATATCACAGAAAAATACACTCACACATTGCTATGACATCTTGTCAGATACACTGATGGTGTAATGTTAACTAGAACTACAAACAGACAAGTGAGATTCAAAAGAAGATTGCAGAAACAGACAAAATCCTGCTCATCTGCAAAGAAAACAACATTTAACACACAGAGGACGTAAACACCTTTTCTACTCCTAGAACCTACACAAATGAAAACCACTTTTCTGAAAGATCATTTCCTAATACTCCTGACTCTCACTTCTAAATTAAGCAATTTCCTATCACCAGTTGACTGAACTATTTTCCATACCATGTGAGAGTGGCTTCAGCTGCATCCTTCACCCTCATGGAAGCAGGATTGGGCTCCTTATCTCCTTTGTTCTTGAATTCTTGTTCACTGTTCCTGGACTTACTTCCTGAAATGCCCAGTTCCACAATCTCCAATACTTCTTTTAAACAGTCCTGGGGATAGAGAGAAGCCATAATGTTCAGCTGTTTGGCAAATTCACTGACAAATTCACTGTACTTATGAGGACTAAAATCTCTGGAAGAACTTTACACTGCTTTCATGTATTCTTAATTTAGTGTTCATCTATGCCATCTGGAAGGCACCATGTTGTCTACTCCTGATCTACAAGATGCTATCCAACACTAGCTTACAGGAATGCAGCCCTTGTGTTGTTAAAGGATCTCACTCATGGTTCCTGGACTTTGTAGGCTGGTCCCCCCCCCCTTTGATACATCCTGGTAGGTGAATTTGGGGAAGAGAGTGATGGAACAGAAAGTCTGCGGAGTGTTGCCTCAAACTCCAAGAGGGAGAGGGCAGAGGCAGAGATCGGAGTGCACCAGAAGTGTCAAACAGAGAACTTGTGCTCACATTTTTTTGGGGAGGGGGGTGTATTGCTTTGTTTATTAGGTCATGCATTTTGTGTTTTTATACTGTAAACCACCCTGTGATCCTCTGATGGAAGGCAGCATATAAATTTAATAAAGAAAATTAGACCCTCTAGGCCTCCCAATTTGGCCCCTATCACACTACTGTTCTGCTAACAAAAGAGTGCCTACTGCATTATGCCTCAGAAGCAGCCACTGACAAGTACGATAGCTGGATTTGGGGGTATACAAATGGGGTATACAAATGTCTGTGGCTTCTGGGATATAGCATGGTATGTGTGTGTGTCAGACTTTTTGGTGATCTGTTAACTCTAATAAATATTTAAGAACAGAAAGCTTGACAGACCCACAGGAACCATTTCTATGCCCACCTTCCCCCGCAACTTTACTGTCTAATTAAGGTAGATGAGTTGTTGTCAAAATTGATATTTTACAAGTGAACAGTGATGGGGAACAACGGGGCTGGGTGGTGAAATCTGATCCTCTAGCCCACTTGAATTTTACACTTCTGTTGTACAGCCTCTAGTCTGGTACTGGAAACAAAACATGGGAACACATTATTCTACCCAGTGAAAGGAGGAGCGGCTGCTCTGGACATTTTTTTAACATTTAGAGAAAAATAATGTGGTTTGCACATCATAGATAAACAGTGCGATTTCACTTGCCTTTTCATCAAGCATGTCTGGATGTTCCGTGAGCCAGACACACAGACACTGAAATGCTGCTACGATCATGGAGTGCAGATCTCTGGAGTGGAGAGGAGCTGGACGACTGCACTGGTACACAATGTAACAGCACACAGAGCTAATTGCTCTCTTCCTGTCAGAAGAATCAACACCAACCTTCACCTGAAGCAAGCAGCAAAGGCAGATGTTCAGCTGGAAACCTCTCAAATTAGGCTTGCAGTTGATAACAACAAAACTAAGAAACAATGTAAATCAATACTCTCTGAAGTAGTAAAAGCACAACTGAAAAGCTTAAATGATGATATAGAAAGAAGAGACACATAGGAGTGCTGGAATTTGGTGCCTTTCTAGCTAGCTGGATTGAAAAAAAACCCTGCTATCTTTTAGCCATTTATTTTATTTCAGTAAACATACTCTTCACCTTGAATTATTTATCCAGGGCAATTTCTTTTCCAAGAGGAAAAACGAAAATCACACACTGTGTGGGAGGAGTTGGCTCCTCAGCGCAGAGGAAATTATTTTTGCCAGCTCTGCCAGATGTTCTTTTCACTAAAGAGGTGGCAAAACTCTCTACAATTATCATCAGGTAAGAACTTGTGGTTGGGAGAGACAGAAAACCTGAGCCCAAATCCCATAGCCCAACAGACTACCTGATGCTCACCTTTGCCAAACCAGAAAGAAGCTCTAGTGCAGCTAATGAGATGCTCATTTCCTGCCGCCACTGTGCGTTGAGTCTTTGTGTTACCAGGTGAATGCTGCGAATCAGGAGTCCGGCAGCTGTATCTGTATGAAGAGCTAGGATATAAACCCCAATACCACACACCACAGGGAGGGAAAACAACTAAGCATTAGTAACAGTCAGCAAAGCAGTCCATCAGGCAGAAGCTCAAGCAGCTACAGTACACACAGAAAACACATCCATTTGGGAAGCAAAACATTCACAATCCACACAGATTAAGTAACTTCTTTAGGCTATGAATGTTAACTAAAGAAGCTATTTACTGATTTAGGTATGTGGGTTTTGTTTGGTTTTGAGAAATTAATAAAGAAATCTTTGGGAACACACAGGCTGATGTCTCCAAAACATTGTTTTCCCTATGTTAATCCAGCAGGTTTTGCCAGCTGCAGATGCACTTTAAGGCCGCTGCTGTTTGGTAAGAGAGACACTTAAACATGTCAGAGTGAACTTCATACTTGAAAAACAAAGTATCTGATGCTGTAAAATACTGCTGGGAAATGTCACTTTATAAATGTTGATAAATCAGATCTCTTGTGGAAACCAATTTGTTACAGTTTTATACAGCATTTCAATTAATTACAGCCAGAAATTTGTTACATGAAAATTTAGAAAGGGAAATACATTATCTTTATCTTTGTCCATTCAATATGTGGTGCTACAGCATGTGAATTCTGCCCTCAGGATAGAACAATAAAATTCTAGACAACTGATCTTCCTAAACTGCAGTTAGAATTAAGTGTTTCAAAAAATTTATTGGAAGGATAAGCTTAGGCTCAAAAATACAAAATAAAAAGATAGGATCACAATGGAACTGAATTCCAAAATGAATGTTGTTGTTGTTGTTTGGTTGTATTAATTGATCTGAAGAGAAAAGGGGCTATACAAATAATATTTATTCATTAACTATATATCCACAGACCTGGTTCTGATGCAAAGCCAAGCAATTCTGAGAGAGGAATCTCTATAGCAGAAATGAGTGAGCTTTATCCTGTCTATCTGCTCCAAATCGGTTCTCTGGAATAGCTTTACTAAGCCCTTCCCTCCTCAACGGATAAATTATGGGCAAGGAAAGGACTAGGAAAGAACCCTGCTGTTTCTCTACTCTGAAGTTTCCCTTGCCTAAAGCTTCACTGCTTTTTAAAAACACTGTTGAGATTCATTTCCATTTAACATGTCGTTAGCTCGTGATGTGAAAATCATGTATTATTTGATTCTCCCCCCTCCTTTTCCCTATTGCATTATGCATTATAATTTTTTCTTTGCTGTGAGTCACTTGGAGACCTTTGGGTGAAAAACCACATAGTAGTAGTAGTAGTAGTAGTAGTAGTAGTAGTAGTAGTGGTAGTAAACAACAACAACAACAATTTAGCTGAATGTCCAAAACTGGGTCAATTGATCATGATTATCTCCATATTTCTAAGCCAAATAACCAGTTTCAAGCAGCCTGTGTGGGTTTTAATTAATGGACTGGCAATGTCACTTCATTAAAGCATCCGGTTCAAAATCAAACTGGGTTCAAAAACAGCTTACATGTTGCATTGCTTCAAGAAAGGTACAATCCGGGAAACTCTCTGAAGAGCCTACCTGGACCTTCAACTGCCTGTGTTTCAATAACCTACCTGGTACTTTATCTGGGTGCTAGGTTTTCTGCCTGTTAAGGACAGGCAGTGGCATGAGTGAGCCATTTAAACATTTAAGTAGATGAGACAGGTTGCTGCTCTTAAGAAAGGTGGTATCCCTAAGGTGAGGTTTCTGCCAAGTAAAAACTGTGAGGAATCTTCCGTGTAGAGGAAGGAGAACTGCCTGTTTGCCAATTTCCTCCCTTTAAACTTTGAATGTAGGCTCCTATTGTGTTTTCTGGGAAGTTGATTGTCTGAGGTCTCCTGCCTTCACCCACCAAGGTTGCTTCAAACCCTCACATGTATAAATCCAGACAGCTGGGTAGTCACTATGAACCCCAGGCACATATACGACAAACCATAAAACAGCAGCATCTCACAGCAAACTGGGTTAAGTATGTGAAACAGAAGCATTTCATGTCACAACAGACATTTCAGGTTAAACTCAAGTGCTGAAGAAAGACGTATAAAACTGCTGCAGATGAAACAAATACTATACTGCTCTCCCGCTTTTTGTAGCAGATTTTTAATTGCAGGACACTGCTTTTTAACATCTGTAGCAGGCACAAAACTGGAGCGCTAGAACATGGCATACAACAATTAGCCGACACTCCGTAATCAGCCCTCGTTAGAAGGAAACATAAAAAGTGCATGAAACTGAAGCAACAATGAAGAACTGGGACACCACATGATATATTCAGTTTTATCTTCCCTGAAGTTGCAATGGGGTCAGAGTGCTCCGACACAGGAGCAGCTGAGCAGAAGAGGTCACGGATAATGGCATCATCTCAGAGAAACCAAACTACATCCTGTGTTATCAGGCAGTATCTTGAAGGCTTTTAGTCTAATGAGAAAGCAGTGGTGGCAGTCCCTGGGATTGAGGTGAAGGAACAGAAAAGCTGCAGCAAGGGAACTGGTGGGTTGACTAAATAAAGAGTTGGAATGCTCCCAGCACTCCCACTGCTATCCATAATCCTTCCTCACTAACCCATCATCATGATTTTGCTGGTTCATAATAAAGCATCTATTACACTCTTTCTCTTACTTTTTATATTATTAAGGACTACAAGCTATCTACATTATTTCAAATGGAAATCTCCTTAGCATTAAATTTTATTTTTTATTTTTTAAATGGAAACTGCATAGCAGGGCATGAATGCAAATGTTTAAGAAGTTCAATTCCTTACCATAATCCCTTAACAGAGCCTGCGCTGGTCTCTCACTGTCAGGAGTAGTGGGCTCTGTGCTTCCTCCACTTGCCGTGCTAATGCCGCTGTTAGTGCGACTGTGGCTCTTCAAGACAGTATTCTCGCCGCCATTCTGTCAAGTTAGAAAACAGGCTGTTGAAGGGCTGAAGATTACCCTCCCACAACTGAGTCAGGCATCCTTTGTGCTCTGGCTATGCGATAACCTGATGTAACTCAACAAGGAATCTGGCACCCTTTTCCAAAACAAGGAGAACAACCCATCTTACCGTCTCCATCTGGCAGCCGATGGCTTCTAGGAGTGCAGAATCTTGCACGATGTTCAGCATTGCACCTGTACAGTTAAAAATGATAGAATTTTATATTTAAAGTATGTACAATTTTTTAAAAAAACACCCCTTATACCAATATATCCAAGGGCAATGATATACGTGTGAACACTCTTCTTTGAATTTTGTGAGAATAACCTCAAATTTTGGTAAAATCCTGTTTCATCTTGCAAATTGGTATTTTAGTAGTACTGGACACCCACCTCATCTTTTTGTGAAAATTCATCAAGTAACACCCATCCCCACCCTGCAACAGGAGGGCTATGATCTCTATTTTTGGAAATAGTAAATAACAACTTGGAAAGAATTGTAAAATTATATTTCAAATTATATTTTGCTGTTTCTACACTACTACTGTTCCACATTTTATCATCTTAACATTTTTCTAAGTAGGTTAAAAATAATATAGGTATACCTAACACTTGGGATTGTATGCAAAGCATTAGTAAGTCACGGTCCATCAGCAGAAGGATTTCTCCATGTGTAGTGGAACCCCTCAACCTTAGCTAAAACTGTTCTACAGTTTCCCCCAATCCTACAGGCTGCAGGCAAGAGAGGAAGGGGGAAGGTCCCATTGCACAACTGGAAATCCTTCCGCTAACAGGATGCATTAACTGGATACTGATCTAGGATAGCTAACAATCATGATCCAAATTTTATGTCATAATACAAGTCTAAGGGTAGAATAAAATGTAGCACTAAGGAGATTGTCTCATCAGTTCCATTCTCCCAACTTCCTAGAATGGATTTGGGAGAGGCTTGGGGGAGGAAGGGCTGCAGGGGAGGAGAGGAGGAGACCTTGTGCTGGCTTCCACTTATGGAACCAAGTAGTTGAATCTGGCCCTAAACAAACTTGCTTTCAACTAAATTTCTATAAAACTTCCTTTCCACTTACTTAAATTCCACCTTAGCTGATGAAGAGACACTTTTGGATGAAATCCAGTGTTAGAATAAACCTGCTGAGTATGACTTATTGCAGTCATCACCCCTTCAATTCCTTTGAGGTCTCACTACATTTAAGATGAAGGCCAGAGTGTTCTGCAAAAACTCCACTAAAATTCTTATTCAGATTGCATTAAAAATAAGTCACTGCAGTGAAAGCCCAGAGGGAATGTTCTGAAAAGATCAGACATTTATGTGCTACTACAAATTTAGAGCATAAGGAAAGGGGAAAAAAATCTAGTGATACAAAGCAGTCCTAAAACAAAATGTTGCAGAATGGGATGCACCAGTTTAGTATTCCGGTCATCCACCCATGCCCTCTAAGATACTCCATTCCACCCCCACATTTTACTTCTGCTTGCTCTGAGCATGTTCAGTCTTCCTTGGGCTGTTTCGGAGTTCCTCCTTAAGGGTTTGTGGTTTTTTTAGGGGTGAACAGCTGCAATAAGCCTGTTGATACCTCCCTTTTGTGTATGGATGGTGCCTTCCTGCCTATATAAGGATGGCACCTGGAGAATGCAAATTATAATGCAGAATGTTGCAGCAGAAGTTGCAAACCTATCTATATGCTTTGAATTTAACCCAGTGATATAATTTAAATGAACATTATAAGCCAAAAGCAAAAGGCAGCTTTGAAGATTTCCCCAGAAATACAGAACTAGATAAAACAAAAGAGACAGAGAATGGCATACATTAACACAAGAACGTAATCAATGAGAGCTAAAACTATAGAGTTCTCAGAAAAATATGGTGTTCAGTTTTAAAGGCAAAACAGGTGAGCCTTGTAAAATAAGGCTGAACTAGAATGCTATTGGTTCTAGAACTTGTCCCCGGCCACCATACCAATACCATAACGTAAAGGTAAAGGGACCCCTGACCATTAGGTCCAGTCGCGGACGACTCTGGGGTTGCGGCGCTCATCTCGCTTTATTGGCCGAGGGAGCCAGCGTACAGCTTCGGGGTCATGGGGCCAGCATGACTAAGCCGCTTCTGGTGAACCAGAGCAGCACACGGAAACGCCGTTTACCTTCCCGCCAGAGCGATACCTATTTATCTACTTGCATTTTGACGTGCTTTCGAACTGTTAGGTTGGCAGGAGCAAGGACCAAGCAACAGGAGCTCACCCTGTCACGGGAATTCGAACCACCAACCTTCTGATCAGCAAGTCCTAGGCTGTGTGGCTTAACCCACAGCACCACCTGTGTCCCTACCAATACCATAAAAGGTAAAGGTACCCCTGCCCGTACGGGCCAGTCTTGACAGACTCTAGGGTTGTGCGCCCATCTCACTCAAGAGGCCAGGGGCCAGCGCTGTCCGGAGACACTTCCGGGTCACGTGGCCAGCATGACGAAGCTGCATCTGGCGAGCCAGAGCCGCACACGGAAACGCCGTTTACCTTCCCGCCAGTAAGCGGTCCCTATTTATCTACTTGCACCCGGGAGTGCTTTCGAACTGCTAGGTTGGCAGGCGCTGGGACCAAACAACGGGAGCGCACCCCGCCGCGGGGATTCGAACCGCCGACCTTTCGATCGGCAAGCCCTAGGCGCTGAGGCTTTTACCCACAGCGCCACCCGCGTCCCCTCACCAATACCATACCATAAGCCAAATTATTCCCTCGGCTCAGTAATATGTTTGCAAAGCCATTGTCCAAAAGTGCCAAGAGTTCTGCCCCCGCTGCAGAACATGCAATATCTTCTACACATGTCTTTTGATTTTTTTTTCTTTTTCACATAGCAATGGTCCTTACACTGACAGGAGTCATTGCTAAAATACTTGCTAAATTATTGTAGGGCTAGAACATTTACATGAAGAGCACCCCCTTGGAGGTTAAGGGCAAAATCCTTGAATATTCTTCTGATCCCAGGAATAACATGATCCAGAAGAGCCAATCGTGTAGGACTGTTTGGTACTAACTCCAATACTTATGGCACTCTTGGTCTGGATTATTCTCAGGGAGTGAAGCCACATCCAGGCCATTCCCCTCTCTGCTTCCTGGCCACTTCTTACTGTATCTGCCTCTTAATCAGTTCCATGGCTTGCCCCACTATGATGCATTCTGCTGTTTCCTTCAACCATGGAAGCTTTGGTTGGCTGCGGTTTTTCTCTCTGCGCTCGTAAATTCTGCCTCCTGCCACTGGAATGTGACACCATTCAGGTAAGGCTACTGTAAACTATAAACTACCAAGGGCATGCACATTTTCAAATGCACATCCCACAGATCAAGTAGAAACACCAACCTAGTATCATCTGTGTGTTGTTGGGATCCGTTTCTGTCTGCAGTGCTCCTATTAGTATATTCACAAGCCTCAGTTTCAAGGAAAGGAAAGTTACTGGTTTATCATAGGATGAGCTCTCATCGTTGCTGAATTTTCCTTCCAGAACAACCTGAAAAATAATAAATGGTTTTTATAATCTGTAGTCATATGCATGAATTAGCACTAGCAGTACTACCATGTATTCTTAGTGACCCTTTACAAATTTAACAAATATCTACTTTAGTCCCATCTAATTTTTCTAATATATGCCCCACCCAAAAAAGAAATGAAGCGGAAAACTTGACACAGGAAGAATGCTAAATGGAGCCCTTAAATAGGCTGCAAAATTGGACTTGATTCAACTCTAGCAAAATGAAACCAGCAAATCAATGACGTATAACACAATTTTCTCACTCAACAAACCTGATTTATGCCCAACAAACATAGATTTTAGCCTGAGTCCTATTGTAGTGTCACTGCCAGTCATATCTGCTCTCTACTAGAAATGACTGTAACAGTGTAATATACACTTTTTCAAATCCTGAAATGTTCCTTTGTAAGCATATGTTCACTGCTGCAAGAACTCTTATGCTAAGACCACAAATAATTACCCATTCTGTGAATTTCTTTCTTCTTTTTTTCTATACAACAGCAGTGAAGTTTTAAAAAAATCAACATCATTGCAGAAGTAATTCATCCTAACTGTTGATTTGAAAGTACAAGCATACATTATGCCCAAGTTAAAACTATATAAATTGTCACTGAAAAACTAATTCATTACCTCTGATTTTATGGTTCCAAAATGATGGGGAAGTGGCAACAAGGAGAGTAAGATATTGATAGAGGCTCTTCTTAATTCTGTAGGATTCACGAATGTTTTAAATTTTGACAGTTCCCTGAAGACAAAACACAGTTTTTAAACAAAATCGCCACCAACACATTCAATTTCAAAGCAAAAACCACCCTATTTTAAAGGACAGCAGCTTCTGTGCAAATTTCACCTATGTCATAAACAGTCAGTGTGTGCATCAGGGTTTTCTGATGTCCTGGTAGCGCTGGCTTTGCCTAAGAGCCCAGTGTGTTCACTTTATTGTAAGAATTCATAAGCAGAAAGCAACATAGGGGATTGCAGTACTTATGCCTAAAGCTAAAAACAAGAACCCCAACTTGGAATTAAAACAGTTAACATTCCCTCAGAATCTGAATATGTTTCAAAGCTCTGCACTGTTACATGGGCAAGATGCATGTGGTCTGTTGCAGCACTTGTATGGCTTAAAGCTAATCTGATTCCCAAGGCTACCTGTCTATTTCTTGAAAATAGGAACGCTCACAGCATGGTCAATGAAGCAGAAAGTGGGAACACATAAAAGCAAACTGACATTAGACAATTTCTTAAGGCCACATAGACAGGCTCTCTCACTCTCTCTCACTTACTAAGACAAAACAGAAAAATGAAATTATATATATAATTACCTGTCAGGTAATATAGTTTCCATGGCTGAAATAAAGTATGGAACTAAGACATCAATCCCTTTCAGGTCACAGCAGAATAACGCAGGAGAGTTTAGAATAACGCTAGCCAGCACCGGATGGCAAACGGAATCCGCTATCTGCAAACCCTGAATTAAAAGCATGTAAAATCTGGCAGAGAAAGACAGGCTTAATGAGTTGTAAGAAAGAAAACATTTGTAATCCAATGCTATTGGGACTGGGTCAGAAGCACAGAAGCATTTTCAGGTGGATATAACAATATCTGTCACCTTGTCTGTTTAAGCAAAGACACAGGCTGAACAGCACAATTAATGTCCTTTAGACATTTTGATTACTTATTCTGTACCAAAATGTCATTCAGTTCTCAGGGGTATAATGGGAATCTCTCTAACATTTTGGAGTAGTGTAAATAATCTTCAGACCTCGAAGAAATTCCCTTAATTGAAAGGGCCCAAACACTCTGAGCTTTCCTCACAGGGGAGTTGCTCCAGCCCTCTGATTATTTTGGTTGCACCTTTTCCAGTTCTACAATATTCTTTCCGAAACACAGTTACCCAAACATAGTATTCCATATAATACAGAATGGGGGGAAATACACAATATGATGCCGCAGCATTTTGCTCAAAATTACATGGAAAATAGGAAGGAAGCTCAATATGAAGTTCTGTCTTAGTAGTGTCACCCATGACATAGCTGCACCCAACATTTTAATGTCTCAAATAAAGGATGCATTGCTTGCTTTTAGTTGAACATTCTCTCCAAGTGACATAAAAAAAAAAGGAACATGGGCTTCTGTATTTAAATGCATATAAAGATAAAGGCAATTATCATGATGAGCCCCATTGTACCCACTCTCTTCCACTGTCCAATACAGCTGTTGAAACATAATGATCAAGGTGTTTCTATTTGCTCCATTTCCCTTATATTCAAAGTTTCCAAGTATACATTCAGCATATTAAAGTTCTACCATAGGTAGAAAAAAGCGCATTGTGGGTGAAATACTGTATTTTCATCACCTTGGGGGGAAAATGGAACCTGTGAAGTAACCTCTTCTATTCAGCCCCTCTGATTGATTATATCTAAATGGCAAGGACAGTAACTTATCCTACAAACATATGATTGGCCAGATTTGTTTTATTTATTCACTCTAAACTGGGGAGACTCATTAATTTCAATGGGTCTCCTACTTAGGACTGATACAACCCTGAATATTTGGGCACAAAGGAGCTTTCAAAAGTTGTAAAGGTAAAGGTACCCCTGCCCATACGGACCAGTCGTGACCGACTCTGGGGTTGCGCGCCCATCTCACTTAACAGGCCGGGGGCCAGCGCTGTCCGGAGACACTTCCGGGTCATGTGGCCAGCATGACGAAGCTGCTCTGGCGAGCCAGCACCAGCGCAGCACATGGAAACGCCGTTTACCTTCCCGCTATAAAGCGGTACCTATTTATCTACTTGCACTTAGAGGTGCTTTCGAACTGCTAGGTGGGCAGGAGCTGGGACCGAACGACGGGAGCTCACCCCGCCATGGGGATTCGAACTGCCGACCATACGATCGGCAAGTCCTAGGCACTGAGATTTTACCCACAGCGCCACCCGCATCCCTCTAAAGTTGTAGAACCCCCTCTTATCTAACACAGATACTCAGCAGCACATTTGAGCCCTACTCAGGTGAACTGCTCATGTGTTCAATCCATGAGCAAGGAGGGCCGTGCCAACTGGCTCTGCCCACATCATCATACATCCCTGCTAGCCTTGTCCTCTGGCATCTGCAAGTACAATGCAAACTTCTGCAAGGAGAGAGCCTTTGGCAAGTACTCTCGCCCTGCAGATGTACTTCCTGTATGCACAAATGCCAGGAGCCAAGCTACCTCAAGTGTGTGATGTCAAGGGCGGAGCTAATTGGCAGGTGTCATGCGCTGACAGACTGCGGGAACAGTTCCCCTGAACAGGGCTTCTGAGAAGATAATTAAGATTAAATAATTACCGGGATAAGTAGGCTGGCAGTATATCCTCCCCAGTCTTTTTGCTACAAAATATCCTACAAAGTGTTCCACATGCCTCTGCTCTGCCCGATTCATAGTTGTCTGAAAACTCGCCTGCATCAAACATGGGATTGGATGTCATAGCGTCTGCAGACATTTGTGATCCTTTCCGGCGAAACTCCACACTAGCTTGTGTTGCTATAGCTAAAACAAAACGAGAAGCACAGCGTTTCATTATATTGGTCAACATACTCAATAGGCTCATGGGATCTGGGACACAAAGATCAAGTAAAATGTAGTCATCATAAAAGCCACTAGTTCATTGCATTTGAGTTGCTGCCTCTGTTTATAAAGCATTTAGGGATCATTTGACTACTTCGGTAAGAAGTGAGAAATTTTATCCCTTTAATCTCCACGCACAAGTGTAATCATCTCTTCCCACAGTATTCTATGCTGCAAAATCCATGCTGCCAAGCACAGAAGCCTCGACTCCATTCACATTCCCAGCGACATGCATTAAACAAGGAGGTCCCTCAATAGAGTCCCTAATAATTTTTTCAGGTCTAGGCCACTCATTTTCCTAGCCTGCTCCATAAATTCTTTGCCATTCGAAAAGCTAGTTCTACGCTTTCAATAGCACAAATCGATCTTAATGCCCTAAGTGACCTCCCTTCATCTTTTGACACCGCCATGAAGCTAACTCTAGGTACCATCTGTGCTACAGAAACTAAGACTGCAATTTCGTGAGTTTAAGGCATAGGCCAAATTATAACGAAAACCGTGTTTGGGAAAAGAAAATAATGGGTGGTTGACTTCAGAACTTTCCCCTCTCACGCTCCTTAAAACAAAAACAAAAAAACCCTAAAAGGGACAATCACCAATGAGCAGGGTGTGCTATTCAGGAAGAAGGGTTAGGATCCACAGCCCTACAGAAAATGCCGCTGCCCTCCACATTCATATAAAGATGTCCCCTTTTGGTCTACAGATCTTCACGCTCTATCAGAGACTGCTCCATAGCCCTGCCACCTTCTGGATTCCTTTTTGTGAGAAGCACAAGGGGTGATGGTGGAAAAATGGGACCTCAGAAGCTACGAGCAAAGATGGAAGCTCCTGCGCATATATGGAAGCTGGGCCTGAATCTCTTTGGGTTAAAGACAAGACACAATCAATTTATTTTAAAATCCACCCGGAAGCTCTGACTATCTTTTCCTCAACAAAAGTCTAGTTTCATACATTTATAATCCTATATTGTCAGTGATGCCCTATGCAAAAAAATTCTCATTGCCAGCCAGATAGGAGGAAGTGGTCAAGAAGAATGTCATTTCCATAGTGGTTTGCCCGATTTCTGAAAGCTGCTTTGAAATTTCTAGAGAAGGTGAATTATAAAATTGGATCGACATTCAAGAGACTTAATTCCACCAATCCTAAAGCAACTAAGTAAGAACAAGCCTACGCTATTAAGGGAACTCCGGGCACAAGTCATTTGCAGTCTGATCCTAAGCATGTTTACTCAAAAGGAAGTCTCGCTGAATTCAAATCAGACTTGCTCGCAAGTAAGTGTGCATAGGATTGCAGCCTAAATCAGCTAGTCTTACAAACAGAAGCTCTGCTCATGATTTTGTTGGATGTTACAAATTTTACAGATTGACAATTTAGAAGCATGCCAAGGTCAGATGTATTGTTTTTTTAAAAAAATTATTCACCGATTTTTTTTAAATAAAAAAATCTTTTTTTTTATAAAGCTAAGCCCAAATCTTTATGCGTCTTCCCATGAGCCATTTTTGTCCTGAATAAACTATCCAGCAAATTATTATAATTAGGAGGGGAAACTACATGCAAAATGCATACAAATCAAAATACTAGTTCTGTATAAAAATAAGCTTTAAGAAAAGAACACGGTTAGTGCAAAGTCCTTAAATTCATGACATGATCACAGACTAGAGTACAGAAAATGATGGGACTGATTCAGGCAGATTAATTTGCTTTTGCCAACAATCTTCCCCATTTAAAAAGCCACACACAGTTATTTGTCTTTCCCATGTAAAGAGCAAAAGCTACAAGGGATGATGATGATAAAAATTAAAAAAAAAAATGGGATTATGGAAAAAAGAAAAAAATGACTGCAATTAAAGAGAAGCTACTAGTTCCTACTTACAAGATTTATAAGAAAGAAGAATTTGGATAAAAGATGCTGCAAGATAATAGAAATAAAATGGAAACAAATCAAAGGACAGCAGTAGTTATAAAATACTTTAAAGATGGTGAAACTGTAACAACAAGTTAAGCAGCTTTTTAGGTTTTTGAAAAACTGATTCAAAGCTTATGATCTAGTAGGCTTGTTAAACACACAGGAAATTAGCATTAGGGTCTAAAATTATGATTTCATGCAGAACAATGAACAAAAGTTAGAAAAAATATACTGCTGTAAGGGTTAGGTATCTATATTAATGTACATTCAATATTTGTAGTAGAAATATTGCCCCTTCACAATTCAGGCAGTATTTTGCTTTATTTCATATACCACCAGCTGAAAATCTGCACTAGAAGGAAATCACTGGGGGTGGAGGAGAAAAAAATACAAGTAACCAGCTCACCACTGTCTGATCATCCCACACATTACTTATCTGAAATTTCCATACAGGAAGACTTCAAGATGGCCCAATCATTTCCTTTTAGTCAAAAGAAGTACAGGGTAGAATGGAACTCAGGCTTATCCTCACTTTGTGGAAAAGGGAAAGCTAGAAGATTGCAAATAATCTTAGAAACTCGTTGTTTCAGCCTGCTAGTTTCTTAGTATAAAAACAGCCAAGTGCCTTGCTTGGCTTTGTAGATGGCATTGGAAGATTTTTTCCCCATTGTAGTGTCACCAATCATGAAAAGGGATTCATGTGGGAGTGGGGAGGTGTTGAGTTGAATTCAATGTTAGCCCTGTTCAGAAATTAATTGACATAGCTAATTTAGGTCCATTGATTTCAATGGTTCTACTATGAGTAAAACTTAGCCTGCTACAACCCATTGCTTGTTTTAAATGAATCCCAAATAACTTTGTACAAAGCAGTTCCCACATGGATGGAAATTGTTGGATTCTAACTCCCATCAGCCCCCAACCAGCATGTCTATCAGGCAGGGATGATGGGAATTACATTCCAACACCTGGGTCACAGCTTCTCTCCCCCAGACCCCACCCTATCCCACCTGGCTTCAAATATTGTGTGAATGGCCACCTAGTTTCTCTGCATTCTATCAAAGGGTTCCCTGCAACCCTTAAGAATATGAGAATAATTCAGACAGAAAGCGAGGGCTCTTCCTCTGTTTCTTCAAGGGTTCTGCAATCTGTAGCTGCTGTCAACAGGTACCTTCCATATTCTACTGCGGAGGTATTTTGAATTGCCCTTCTACAGCTGCTACAGCAAAAGACCAATGCTTCTTTTAAGCAACTGCTCGCTTTGCATTGGCCACAACTGCTTGTCTATTCAGATGCAAGGGTTACAAAAAGACATCAACATCAGGGAATTTTTCTTCATCAATGCATGATTCATTTTCTAGTCTACTGCTGAAGGGTCAAATGACAAAGAATCCTTGAAGCAATTAAAATAAAATAAAATAAAATAGTAGCTACACTGAAGGGGGAAAGCTTATTCCAAACATGATTATGCCAATGGGTAGACAGGTAACACTGCAAAGTGATGAAACACTCAAGTTTTCCACTGCAATTCTGCAGGGGGGAAAGACACAAAACTCTCACTAGATCAAAATATTGGAACAAAGTAATGTTTCAATTATAAAGGGAGATGGCATGGACAAAGTCCAAAAGTGTGTGTGACCAAAGTGTAGGAGTGGCTGTGGACAATTTTTTTTAATATATTATTATTATTGTGGTCTTGGGAAGTTCTCCCCCCAAAATTGGCATTACAGAATCACAGCAGGGGACCGTGGAATTGGTCTGTTAATTTTTTTTAAAAAAAGCTTTTTTAATGGACAAATTTAGGGGGGGCCTTGGAAGGTCACAAGTCTCTCTTTGGGCATCACAGCAGTATATACGCCTATGTTGTTGTTTTGTTTTAAATGAAGCCAGAAGTTTGGGAAGCCTCAGAAGGCAGTGGGTGAGCACTCTCATTGTTTTGTTAGTTACAGATCTCATTCTTTGGGACAGGAAAGGGAGGAATGCTGGGTGTGCCCCCCCCCCCATGTAAGAGGTGTGCTTCATATACACAATCTAAATTTCTGTGCTTTTCTGATGGCTTTAATGGCAGTTTGGGGTGAGAAGCCGGACTGAAAGAGGTGATTGAAGCCATCTGTTATCAACAAAATTGTGGCTCCCTGCAAGGATGAATGAGAGGTGATCTTTGTGCACTTTAAGAGAATATGACCAAGCTGCTAGGTACAATGTGCACTCTATAGAAAAAAAAATGCACTTTATTTACTAGCACTGCCGTGTACTAACTACTGGAAATGTTCATCATTCTGGTTTATATGTTTTAACTTCCTGGTATCAATTTACTTGCTTTAATGATTTATAATTTATTCTATAATGAATTTAAAATATTATAATATCCGTATTGTCAAGCTGAATCATTTGGGCTGTCATATTTTTTGGGAAGTGAATTTGCATTTAGAGTATTACTGAATGATGTATTGATTTGGAGGTTTTTTGTTGCCATATTGTGAGTGGCCCTGGGCACATTTATATGGAAAAGCGGCATACAAATTGAAACAAACAAATAATAAAGCATGGGGTCTACCACTGGACCCGAGCCCCTTATCTAAGAACTAAGGAGATACAAGACTACAAAGTGGAGATGAAGTAATGAAAAATGGCCAATACATAGAAAAGACAACATGGCTCTCAATACTCAACATGCCTCCCTAAAGCCAGATTTCTCAATATAATCTGAGCACTAGGAAAGCAAACTAAAGTGATATTGGCTAATGCAATGCTGAGATTTGCACTCAATAATTGTTTTATATTTTCATCATAGGATCAAACACTTGCAAAAGCGTTTCATAACACTTTTAAATAAGCCTCAAGACCTCAAAAGAGAGAGAATAATAGATCAACGTGTGAAATTTTAGAGATGTAATTTTTCTTTCAACCCAATAGTTAATAATTCACAGTTGTATATGATTTCTATTAAATCTATATGGTTAAGCAGACAATTCTAGAGGATGTAATATGTGGTTTTGCTTTGATTTCCTAAAGGCAACTGAGCTGCCCTTGTGCAAGCTCTGTGGAATACTGGAATTCATTCTCCACAAAAGCTTCTTGGGTCTACACATGCCATTCACCAGGACAGACATATATTTTCTACACACGTGGGAACAGACAGGCTGTAAGATGTTAACGAAAGTTATGTAAACTAGCTAGACTTGAAACCCCACCTTTAACAGTAGTCCTTGCTATTATGAATTATCTTATTCAGATAGAACATTTCATGGCAGAGCAACAAGGAATTCAACTTTGGCATAATATGATCGTGATGACAAGCCTTTTTGTTTCCTGCAAAGAACCCCAACACAACACATTTGCTGCAATGAACTCATTTATCTCAGTTGGAGATCACCTGTCATGTGTCTAGGGATAGCTCCGAAAATGGAAATTAGGAAAACAATGAGAAAACAAAAAATGAAATTGGTGCAGTAGTTAGGGAGATTTGAAAGCTACAACTTACAGAACCCTTGAAGTTTAAGTATTTGACCAACCACTGGAATGCACATGCTTCACTGTGGGGCCATTTATGAAAACTAAACTAATTATCTCTCAAAAGTAAAGTTAAACAAAGACCAAATAATGCAGGCAGGTCCTGTTATGATGCTTGCCTGCCACCCCTACTTTAAGTGATTCACTTAAAGTGAACTGCTTTAAGTGATTCAAAGTATGGGAAGTTGTTCCCAAAGTGGTGCTTTTTAATGCTTCCTTCGGCTTTATTATATTCTTCAGGCTAACATGCGGGCAAATCTTAAATTTCGTTTCTGCACTAACATTTGACCCAACTACAAATTAGCTACTTTAGCTCCTATATTATATAGAAAAGCAAGAGGTTAACATGATATTGGACAACAGTTAATCATGCTGCTTTGTCAGATTTCTGTTTTGGTTAGCCAGAGAAGTTAATCTTGCAGGTAGGAAGTGCCAGCAAAGGAGGAAGGGAGTATACAGAATGGAAAGGCAATATTTACCAGTCATACTGCTGTCTCTGTTAATTCCATTATGAAGCTTACAGTGAACAAAGGCTGCATCAAATAGCCATGATCCAAAGAGGTTCAATATACTGTTGACTTTTGGCCTGTGGGGAGCAGGAAGCGGTCGAGGCTCAGAACTAGTCTGGTTGGGGCTAGATAGTGGAGAAGTGGAAGATGGCTGGTGTTGTACTTTGGAAGCATGAGCGGTGTTAGCCTATTGGAATGAGAGATGGAAATAATCCAATTAGAGAATAATTTTTGAAAAGTCATATACTCAGTCATGTCTGACAACACAATCTTCTCTTACGTAAAGTACAGTGGTACCTCGGGTTACATATGCTTCAGGTTACAGACTCTGCTAACCCAGAAATAGTGCTTCAGGTTAAGAACTTTGCTTCAGGATAAGAACAGAAATCGGGCTCCTGCGGCGCAGCGGCAGCAGGAGGCCCCATTAGCTAAAGTGGTGCTTCACGTTAAGAACAGTTTCAGGTTAAGATCAGGCAAATAATCCGGAACGAATTAAGTACTTAACCCGAGGTACCACTGTATATAAAATCATTGCTTTACTAAGCGTAAATACTCACTGTGCTGTTTTTCAGCATTGGCTTATTTACAGTTACAGCTCGATGCCTTCGGTTGTGAGGTGGAGTTGTGTTGACAGCTGTAGTCTGGGGCATGCTCAATCTATTTACTGGTGTGGGCGGAGCACTATCTGCCCGAGGCCTTGAAATACCTGAAAGAAAAAAGGGAATCTCAGCATTAAGTTCTTTTAAAATCCAACGCAGTGGGCATTTAAACAGCAAAGTAGTAACGCACACATACCCATTAATTCCTCCCATACCAGCACCAGTGTTAAAAAATATCTTGTTTTGAAATTAGTTTTTAGTTAAGATTGGAAAGTGATCGAGGAAAGGATTTAGGTAACTACATACAAGACTGCTGCTTACCTTTCAAAAGAGAGCAACACGCACATTTGCACCTAAAAAGTGGGAAGAGTAAGAAGACCAACAGGAAGCAGAGGAACAAAGGCCGCCTGAAAGCCACTTTCTTTCCAGCCATGTTATTGCCACTGTCAGTTCATTTTGATCTAGCAGAAACAGGCTGCAGTTGATTTTTTTTTTAAAGGATAAATCTCTTTCCATTAAACTAAGATAGCTAAGAAATATAAGCTTAAGCCAAACGGTGGCTTGGTGCTATCAAGCAAGCATGCAGGTTCCTTGGGAGCAGACTACAACAGATTTGCTCCTCATCTAGTCTCGCTGCAAGTTTGGCTCAGCATGATGCCTAATCCAGGCTCGCAGCTTATCTCTCCCAGAGAAGCCTCCAGCTTGAGTCAGGCATAATGTTAAGCCAAACCATAGCTTAGTGCTAACAAGCAAACATGTGCATTCCTGGAGCTTTGGTCCTGCTGCCACTGTGTTGCTGTGAACTAACACACAGTTTGGCTTAGCAGCAATTTGTCTAAGCCCTGTTCCTGGTTTGTCTGCCCCTAGTGGAAGCTCTGTTTTCAACCTTCTGCAATTGGTGTATCAAATGGCCGATTTCTACTTCTGAAAGATACTACTAACTGCTAGTGCACATTGTTTATAACGTTACTGTGTGCTTCTCGGTAAAGAAGCGTTTGTGCAACCGCTTGCACAAACAGAAATCACTAGTGAAACAACACAAATGCTAATTTCTTTTGTGCCACCGTTACACCGGATATCTCATTTAATCCTTTGGAAAGCAAAATGACAGTAAAAACAATACTTATCTTTGAGAGGCAATTAGTTCAAACAGTTCTTTCACAATAATTAATAGGCAGGCAAATGTTGATCTTATTAATATTTTGGAGGGCCCTCTACACTCGTTTATTGTAAGAAAAGTACACATACAGGGAATGGTGACACAGATATTTGTAGTAGCAGAGATTAGTATAGAAGGTAAAGCTACGAAAAGGGTCCTGCAGTTTCATATCTCTCATTTTGGTGAATTCTCACGTATCACAGGCCCACTGCCAACCTGACATTCCCCAAACCTATACTATCCTACACTCCCAGCTAAGTGTAAATAGCATTGCAACATTACATAACAAGGCCTCAGTGCTCTCTTGCATCTCCCTCTCAGGCAAATTATCCTCTTTGTTCTGTTTTCAACATTTCAGTATTACTCATGGGGGAGTATAAAGCATCTGCATCAAGGTAAGCGATATTCATGATGCATGAAGGACTCAGGTTAGTTAAATACCCACAGTTCTATAATATTTTCAGTTCATAAGTGCATGCTATTCATACATCAGTTCTTCACTGACAAGCAGAATATCAGGAAAAAAAAACAACCTTAAGTAATGGATAATAATAAGAGGACAGAGGCAATTTACAAGTGTGTGATTGGCAGTACTCTTCCATCTGCCTTGGTACAATGATTAGCACAATTGAAAAGAAACTGTGCTACATTTCATAAACAAAGAAGCAGTATTCTGTTATGAGGAACAATTCATCCAAGAATTCAGACTTTGTTATTAAAAATTAAAAAAAATTAAATGGCCATGTTAATATGAATTATACGGTTTCCTCATAATTAAGAAGAAGCGCTCTCTCTCATACTGCAACAGGCTTTAAACAGTATTCCTCAAAGTAGAAGGACCACACTGTTCAGTTTACTGTACTTTTCTTAAAGAGTCCACCTTCTCCAGCAGCTGGAAGAGGAGGACAGGACAAAGTACAAAGAAAGAGCTGTGAGGGGGAGGGCTTTTCCTATCTTTGGACCCTCTGGAAAACTCAACAAGGCCTGCTATACCTGGAACTGGGTGTGGAGCATGCAGCGGATGGGACACAGCTGTGGGCATCCACCTTGGGCCTGCCCATAAAGAGCAAGTCTAGAATAAGAGACTAGGGGGTTGTTCACTGTTTCCAAGAACTCTTCTCATTGTGGGTAAGCTGAGAGTTTGTTTGGGCCCTAGGTGAGAACCTGGAGGCTGAGAGGGAGGGTGTGTTAGGAAGGAAAGGAACCGATATTGATTTACATATATATATTAGCAACTTTATATTAATGTAACATTTTTATATGTAACTGTGTATTTTTGTAGTATTTTAAGTTGTCAGTTGTTGCTTCAGTTTTTTGTACACCGCTTATAGATATATTTTTAATATATTTAGCAGTATAAAAATTAAATAATCAGTTCTCCATAATCCAATATCCATCAGCCCAGCTTCAAGACAGAGATCATTTCATCACAGCTGTGTCATAAATCTGCATATAGACAAATCTCAGTAGAAAGGTTGGGTGGTATCCAATGCACACGTTCCATTATTGCAAGGATTTATGCAACAGACTTCCCCCACCCGCTGCCCCCAGGTTGTTTCCAAATCTACACAAAATGCTTGCATTAACAGAGTGACTTACTTAGCACTACATTGGATTCAACCCCTTAATTGCAAGACCTCACATATTTAATCATGGGCAAGGTATTAAAGTTACGTTTTTAAAATAGCACATGTCTGCTTGTTACAGTGAGAGAGACTTATACCATATTGCAAGAGATACTAACAATTTGGGTGGTGGTTATTTTTTAAACGACCAACCTTCTGTTCATATTTAAAATGCGTAACCCATAATGCTGCAACCAAGCAGATTTTTTGTTGCAAGAGCATCTGTAGGCCAACCACTTTTAAAAACAGAACTAGAAACTTTTGAAGCATTGTCTTTAAGAAGAACCACATCAATTTAATAGAAAATTTCTATCATGACAGAATACTGCAGCTTTCCAGGATTTGATGCAAACCCCAACCACTGTTAAAATCATCACCCCTGCCCCCAGATTCTCGTCACCCAGGAGAGTCCAACAAGTTTTAATACCATATCTGGGTAATCTTTCACACCCACTGGTTGTAAAGACAGCAACTCCTGGAGAAAAAAGAAATTATATTGCTACTATATTATGTACTGCAATGGAAACATTTCCATAAAGCAGTTTTTCAGGAAAATGAATATTTAGTAAAAGCATTTATGGTTTCACAAGAATAGGCAGTTTTAATTAACACCAAACACAACTGTTGAGAAACTCCTGAAAATGAAATTCTGTTGGAGGTAACAAGTTGAAATCATGACAAGTTTTAAGGCATCTAGCTGAACATATTATCAATTACTTTTCAGTACCTCTAAACAAGATATGGGAGCCCTATTTAGGAATTAATTTTGCTGGGGACCACTCCAAAAAGGGAATAGGGGAGGTTGCAGATCAAACCCCAATATCTTGTTGCAAGGGCCTCATTGCCCCCAAAGCTGTTCATCCAAACCTATTTTGTGATTGTGGGGTTGGATAGGTGAGAGGGGCAGATGCTACCAGAACTGGGAGCTCAATTTGGTCCAGAAGTCACTGGTTCCCAACTGATGAAAATAGAATACAGTTGCTGCACAGATGACAAGGAGAAAATAATGATTAACACAAACAGCCCCGCAGACAAACATCTGAAATATTAGATGTACCAATACAAAGTATTAACCATTTGAGTTGCTTACAAAAGGCAAGTAACATCCTATAAATTAAGAGTAGAAAATGTTACCTAAAAATGCATCCACTAAGCAACTGATCCCACGCATAGCACGAAAGAATATTTGAGGCAGATGTTTAAGGCAGGGATACTGATTCAATTCCTGAGCCATTCCACTCACATTCAGGAACTGTTCCTGAAATTTGGGGGTTGAGCTTATAATTGCTGGATTACTCAAATCCACAGGATTACTACAAGGGAGAGAAAAGACTCTGTTTAATCATAACACATTTGTAAAAAGTAAAATACACTAAATATTGAAATTTTACAATGTTCTATTTTTTAAAAAAAAGCTCTGCTAAGAGTTAGAGATGTCGAAAAACAAGTAGCCTTTTTAAAATTAAACCTACCAATTAAAATATAGACAAATCACTGTGCTTTGTTTGCCACTTTCGAATATTTCACAAGTATCCACTTCCTGTTATTATTTAGCTACCTTTAAGAAGCTGACAGCATCTGTTTATAAGAACAGTGATCAACTACACCCAGCAAAAAAAAAATATGCTGAAGTCTTTTGCAAATTAAAAGTACTATTAGCAGCAGTTACCCTGGGGCACATGATCTTTGCCTCCAGCTGAGGAGTATGAAATGAGACAGTATTGCAAGACCCCGTGCAACTGAAGAGACAAGGAAGCACTAAGGTACATCAAAATAGGCTACTCAGTGTGTGTAGCTGCTAAATATCTGAAGGGAACCAAAATGGAGGGCATACAGAATTGCAAACGAAAAGTATTTGAAGCCATGAGTGAAATGTTGAAGGGCAAAACTATACATGGTGTTCAGGAGAATAGTTGAAGACAAACAAGTATCAGGTACTAAATTCCAAAATGACTATACAGTGGTACCTCTGGTTGCGAACGGGATCCGTTCCAGAGCTCCGGTCACATCCCGAGGAATTCGCAACCGGAGGTGCTGCTTCTGCGCATGGGTTTAGCGCTTTTGCACATGCGCGTGGGACGAAAACCAGAAAAACACTTCTGGGTTTGCCGCGTACGTATCCCAAAAGATACGTAACCGGAGGTGAATGCAAGTAGAGGTACTACTGTATCTCTATCACATGCAAGCTAGAGAGAAAGATCTAGGAACTGATCCTACTATGAGTTGGATCTTGTCACAGGCACCTGTGAAGCATTATCTGCCACAATATTATACACCTCTTCCACAACTAGGGCATCTGATTCCAATAAACCACACCCCCAAGAGGACTCATTCACATATATAACGTATCAAATTTTGATAAATACGCTACTAACATTGCATGCTTTTTGTTATGTACAGTACCTCAGCATATGTAAAAAGCGAAACCAAGTCTGGGCAACACACTCATTATCCATTTCAGGAGGAATCAGACTGGCATCTTCATCAGGGATTTTAAAAGGTGGGAACGATGGCCCGTATGTAAAACGTAGCAATCTGGAGGAAAAGTCAGACTATCGGTGAGTTTGTGGTTCTGCATGATTTCACTCTGCATAATTATAAATGATGCATCCATATTTCATTGTCGGTATCTGCTTCCCTCTCACTATGGTGAAGCATGGGGCTTCCTCCAGGTTAGAATCCACCTCACTGGTGGGGGCCAGTGGAGAGAAGCCCATGTGTCATCCTAAACCATTCCCTAACCATCAACATGAGATATTACAATTGTTCTCTTTCTATCATTTTTGACATGTGGTTTGCCCAGAAAGTATGCCATTTTCAACCTAATAAAGAGTTGAATTAATGCTGCAGTTCCCGCATCCAAAAGAAAAGCTAACTCCAGATACAAATAGGGACAACAGAGAAACCAAAATATGTGCAAAGAAGTGTTTTGTGCAAGGGAGACACAGAGCTTGCCATTTGCTACATACAAAAGAGACAAGAAAAAGCTATACCAGAAACAAATACTGTCTGGTTATGTCAGTTGTCAAAGAGTTCACACTTTGGATCAGGATGTTAAACAGAAACAAAGGAGAACAAAAATGTTGAGAGTGTTCTCTCAGCCACTGCCTTTCATTAAAATAATATCAGATAGATTAGGTCTATTTCAGGTCTTCCTTAAAAATAAAAATAAAAACGCACACTGCAAAGAGCCCCTTCTCTCCACCTCAGTTCACTGACCAACAATGATATGCATTCCAAGCTGGACAGGACACTGATGCCAAGCTCTCATTGAGCTGGTAATCCCGAGTCAGAATGCAGGCTTCTCCCTGACATGTCAATTTACTATGTGCAGGCATTCTTTTTAAATATATGGTGGAGCATTCCATCATAGGAGCTCTGACCTATATTTTTGAAATACAGTCATACCTCTGCGAACGTCCGCCCCCTTAATCGTCCATTTCGGCGGATGTTCGCAGCAAACCCAGACATACTGGAATGGGTTACTTCTGGGTTTGCTGCTTTGTGCATGTGCAGAAGCGCAAAACCGCTCCATGCGCAGAGCGACGCTCTGTTGAGCGTCTCTTTCGTTGAGCGTCTGGGGCTCCGGAATGGATCCCGGAAGCTCGACGAGGTACCACTGTATTACTTCCCAGGCACAGGTTTTTGCCTCCTCAGTAAGAACTAGGTCCAAGAACAAGGTTTAAAACTTATTTTTAATACATGGGGCACAGTCAAATGTGGTAGCTGAGAGTGAAAAGCAGTCCCCCTTTTCTGTAGCAAAATGATGGATTTTTGAGGGTGAAGGGAGAGATTCTACTAAAACACACTACATAAAAATGGAAATAACTACATTGGTGTACAGTGGCAGGCTGACGTATGAAAAAAAGGCAATAGGTTTTCAGCTACCTGGCTGTAAGGGCGCAGATTACTTTGCTCCATTGCTCCACCACGGCAGAATGATGCCTCCAGTTTGCTACCATCTCTTTGGCAGTTTTCCAATAAGGCGGTGTGGGGAAGCACCGGGAACAGGCTAGTAACCAGACTTCAAATAGCACACCAATCAGCTTCTCTGCCAAATTCTCAGCAATACCGCCTACAAAAGAAATAAAACAGAGAAAAGGACTAAAAAAAAATACCTCTGGGGTTTCTTTTTATCATCACTGAAGAAGAAATTTCCAAATATTCCTTGGAGAAAAACAGCAATCGGATATTGGGGATCTTATCAAAATAAGCTGAGCTGATGTGCAAAGCGTGAAATTATTTGAATGGAAAAGTAAAGTTAAAATTATCTTGGGTTTGTAGAATTTCCGTGATTAAAAAGAATAATTACCTCAAAACCTATTCCTATTTTTAAATATTAATCTAAAATAAGTAATTCATGTATTATTAGATGGCAAAAGTTAACCCAGCTAAAGATCTATCATAGAGAACATCAAGAACACTCTAGAATGTTCATGCACTTAAAAATGTAAGAATTTCAAATTTAAGAATTGGGAGACAAGAAAGAACAATCTAACCAGATGAAATATGGGAATGGATGTGGGGGGGGGGATATCCTATCTTAATTTACACATGAATTCCAAAACAATGCAGCACTGGTATGAAATATGGCAACCTTAATTTATGCCTAAAGATTGCAAACTTATTTGAAAACAGTAACAAGTGGATGCATCCACAGCCAGGGCAGTTTCTCAGCTTCTCAGTGGTAGGGGTCTTGCTGGACAAGACAGAAGTTGCAGCCACCAGCCTCCTGCCTGTCAAGCCCTGTGCCCCTTCTCTCCCAGCAAGCCCTTTCTGCCTTTTCTCATGGGAAAGCATGCAGAAAGGCAGTATGCCAGGTCTGTGCACTGTTTGAAGGCATCTTGAGTAGCTTTTAGGCTACATTCAACTTAGCAGAAAGAGGGATTTTTTGCTCGTTAGACTCTGAATGGTCAAGGTTCTCCAGGTGCCTTGACCATGAAGCTAGCAAACAACCTTCATCTTTCCTCCCATTTTTGGAGTTGGGGAAGAGCACTGCACAGCTGATGGCACAAGCTCTGCCTGCTACTTCAGCTTCACCATTACAAGAAAAGATGGCTGCTTGCCAGAGGGCGGCTCCACTCCCCATGACAGTGTTGAAGCCTAGAAATCACTGCCTAGCCCTAGAGCATCTCTGAATGAATAAACGAGAGGTAGTAAAAGGGCCTTAGCAACAACATGTCAGTAAAAGTGGCATCTGCTTCAAATGGGGATAGAAATGGAAGTATCATTCAATTCCTGTAGCAATTCCAAATTAAGAAATTAAACAGAATCAGAATTGGACAATAATTATTTCAACACCATTCATTTCATGACAATAGTCCCTCTAAATTTTGAATGGTAGGAAAGAAAAAAAGATAAGGCTCTTAAATTGTCACACTCGGGCCGAAGCCACACACTATAAACAGTTATGGGGAAAAGGTAAAGACCCAAACCTTGCACTGTTGGAGCTGCCAGCAGAATATCATTAATTTGTAGTAGAAACAATAATAAAACCTCCCATGTTTCTCTAGACATAGTGCTTGACTCACGAGCCAATTTCTGGACAGCTTTCAAAACTTGCAGACATAGTTTAATCTGACTGGTACCCTGATCCTGCCTGTAGAAGAAGAAAGACATCACTTACGCCTGCATAAACAGAGTACTTTCCCCCCGCCAAAAATAAATTAGACAAGAGATTGGAGGCATTCTTACAACAGATGTTTTGCACCTCTAAAAAGAATTGTTTTTAAATGAAGCTGGAGCTAAACTATCTTCACGGAATCTTAGAAAAGCCACTCATCTTCAAAAGATTTGCAAAACATCTGAATTCACAATAGACCAGGATAGTTTGTAATCCACCAGGCTGAACACAAACTACCAATCTCACATAGTGGGCCTAACAGGAGAACACTAAATCTCCTGTTTTCACTGCCCAGGACAGGCAGGAGCTACTGAACTCCTGTGGGCCAGAATACACGAGTGTTGGTTTGGATTAGGCTTGTTCAGGCTTGAGTTGAGATAGCCTTATTGCAAATATAGTAAATTGCATCAGATGAAGTGGAGCCCAAAGGGCAGCAAAATCTAAGTAAATGAATTGTGATGTTTGCATGCCAATATGAAAGCTGCCTGCAGCTTGTTTGCTCTTTGGTGGCCAGTGGCCACCAGACTTCACTGGAGACAAGAGGCAATGGATTGCCCTGACATTCACTCCTTCCCTACAGGGAAAACTGAATGGCAAACAGATTCTTGTTCTGCTTCTTGTTCAAGCCACTAGGCAGCCCTAGATATTCCAACTGCCATGCAGTCTGTACAGAAGACACGGAAAATGCAGGGTCTGTGCTTCTGCATACCACAAGTACATCTGTGCATTCATACTGTTCACATGACAATGGTATTCAAATTGCCTAATGCTCAGGACAGAGATTAATCCACATACTTAAAAGAGAAAGGCTATAAAAACCCACTTCCCTCCATCCTTACAGTGTACCCAAATTAATGTACATGACCATTATATTTGACAGTAACAAAATATTGTTGTTGATAAACTATTTTTCAGGGACTGTTCCCAATACTGTACTTCAAAATATGTAGGGTATAGATTTTTAGAATAAATATTTTACATTCTCAGACAGCTTTCTTTTCTCTGTTTGTGGATTCCTGCTGCAGTAGACATACATTTTGCTTTTTTGTTGCTCAGCAAATTTAAATGTTAACAAAAAGGAAAGACAAATAAGCTTCAACTTCAATTAGCAAAAAATCCAGCAACAGAGATATGCGCATATAAAATTTGGATAATTTCAGAATGAACTTTTTATTCCAGTTTTGACATCTTCACCAGAGAGAGCATGCACCCTCTCAAATCCTTCCCCCCCTCTTTTTTTGCAGCTGCAAATTATGGACATATGCTTTCTTAAATACACAAGTGTTAAAATCCAACCTCCAAAACAGTAGATTATGGGGCTCTTTTACCCTCCATGTTAATACAACAACAATTCTTTTAACTACACTTCTAAATAAATGTCTGCTGGTTACTATTACACTTGGCTTGTAATCATGTTGCCTACATGAACTAATTCACTCTCCACTGTTCTCACCTTGGTACAAATAGATTTTGTAGATGTTTGAGAATGCTCTGAATATAAAGGTTTGGTTCTTTAATAACAGGTAGAGGAATTGAGTCCTTAGGAAAGACCAGAGCCATTATCCAGTCTGTATACACATCAACACAGTGCTTTACAGTATCACCGTCTAAAGGGAGGGTCAGTCCGTAACAAACTACCTCCATGGTCCATTTTACCTAAGAGAAGAAGAAGTGGAAAGTTACATGACCATATTTTTTAACGTTTCCCCATTTGGTAGACTCTTCCAAATGAAAACTGGCACCACAGCATAGCACTGTTAACACGAGATATACAAAGAATACACAGTAAGAGATAACAGAAAATTCATCCTCTAACAACTGTATTATTTTAAATCCGGAAATACCATAGCATGTAGGCCTGGATTCTAAGATCCACCTGACTTTGGATCTTAAACATGTCTACCCACAGAGTAAATCCCACTCAGCTGAAGTTAAGTGGGTACAGGATTGTAGCCTAAATGGAAGTTTCCTGTACCCTCTCACCCCACATACACTTGAAGACCTCAAAGAGCCTCTCAAGAAGGTAGAACTCTCCCAAATAACATGAGATGGGAGTCTGCTGGGAGAATCACCCAATATCAGGTAGATTCCATTAACTTCCTTAAGTTAAGTTAGCTTGACATTCAAGCCAGGTCGCTCATGCCAAGATCACACTTGTGTTGTGCGAGAGATAAGGTGCTTGTACACAGGGTTGCTGAGCCAATCTACTTTTCAGATATACTTTTATGTCGCTTTTTATGGTTAAACACTCACAGGACGAATTCCAACATATCAAATATAATGAGCACTACATCTAACTGGGGGACTCGGGTGGCACTGTGGGTAAAACCTCAGCGCCTAGGGCTTGCCGATTGCATGGTCGGCGGTTCGAATCCCCGTGGCGGGGTGAGCTCCCGTCTTTCGGTCCCAGCTCCTGCCCACCTAGCAGTTCGAAAGCACCCTTAAAGTGCAAGTAGATAAATAGGTACCGCTTTATAGCGGGAAGGTAAACGACGTTCCATGTGCTGCGCTGGTGCAGGCTCGCCAGAGCAGCGATGTCACGCTGGCCACGTGACCTGGAAGTGTCTTCGGACGGCGCCGGCTCCCGGCCTCTAGAGTGAGATGAGCGCACAACTCTAGAATCTGACAAGACTGGCCCGTACGGGCAGGGGTACCTTTACCTTTACATCTAACTAAATTACTGCCATGCAGCACAGCTTGCAAACCTGTGGTCCTTCAGATGGTGTTGGACTCCCTTCAGTACCAGCCAGTATGGCCAACGGCCAGGGATACAAAAGTAGTCTAGCAACCTCTGGAAAGACACAGGTTCCACATGCCTACTATAAAAGAGCAGTGCAATTAACAATAAAATACCAACAAACACAGCCATATAAGCAACACACAGTCTTACAAAAGAAAGAAAAAAGCTTTAAAATTATTTCAGCACCGAATCAAACCAGAACATCATAGAAACTGTAAATGAGAAGGTTGTTCTAAACAAATGGGTCTTTATAACCCTCTTAAATGCCTGTAATGATGAGACTATATGTACTTCAACTGGGGAACTACTCACTTCTTTGTCTGTCTTCAGTAAACTCTCACTGCCAGCTGCCGATGGAGCATTTAAGACTTGGCCAAGGGGACGCACAACAGCATTTGCCACTTCTCTCCCCACATTGTCAGGATAGCTGTGAAGTACACTGGTGTGACCCTTATCATTTTGAAGTACAAGATGTAGGGACCTCCACTCTGAGTACATAATGCCTCTATACTGCAGAGTAGACTGTACCTGGAATGGGGGAAAGGAGAAAACAGACTTAAAATTAATTTTAATTGATATTACTTTGCTTACAAAGGACACTGTTTTCACAAAACATAGCCATGCATATTGCAAACACTTGGCACTAAGAAGTGCAACCCTTAGCCCAATGAAACGTATAGTTTTTCTTGTGCAGATGCGTATCCTGCAGTACAGAAGTTGCTGTTATTTTGCCACCCCTTGAACTTTTATCAGCTGACATAACTCTTCCGCTCACCATGGTTTATTATTCAGTTTGCTTTAGCTGGAAAGCAGAACCAGCAAGCCTCTCTGACACTTAAGGATGTGCTTTTAATAGTCACTTTCCATTTTTATCCAGATTGCAACTTTGGTTCCTAATATGGCCAACTGGAACTGGAAACAGTTCATGCAAGTGACAACACTGGAGTGCAATAATATTATTGTAGTGTCAGAGTATACTGGCACTTCTTTCTCAACTATTGCTCAGACCAACAAAGAGCCACCTCTCATGAACTGACTAATACACAGAAGCTGCTTGAAACCTCTTCCGTGCAGAAAGCCATGCACTTCCACAAGCTTGCCATGGTGATTGGGTCTCATCACACATTTTAGCTTCACATTACTGAAAAATATTCAGAAGAGGGAGCACAGAAAAAGGAGGAAGTTGAACCTCAAAGAGACAGCAGTGCACCATGTATCCCACGGAGGCAACTCCAAGCACCCCACACGAAATAAGTGCATGCTAAGGAGCAGGCTAGGGTTAGGAGATAGACTTCATTCTGTATGTTAAGTCAGTTTTGCACTTGGGGAGGCAGTTGCACATGACCTGCTACATTTACCTTGGTTCTTCTCCCCCTTGCTGCTGCCCTGGGTTTCTGCCTTCTAGCCACAAAGGCCTATGCAAGTAAACCCTTCTCAAAGGCTAGAAGGTGCACCCAGTTTAGTTGCCCACAGTGAAGTAACTTCAGAGAGACTATATGGGAAGATGCAGTTGCTGCCATATTGATACATGAATGAAGGCTCTTATGTGCTGTTTTCAGTCTACATATGTTATTTGAGTATTTCAGTTGAGAGGGGTTGTGGTTATTTTCGCTTTTGATGTGGTTTGCTGTATACCGTTAGCCCCTTTAAGCCATCTCTATTGGACTGGGAAAATGAAATAGAAATTTTAGTATAATGTAGATATAGAAGTGTATTGTAAACCACCCTGGAATATTTATGAGGTGTGGTATATAAATGCCATAAATAAATAAAGAGCTGCTTTGTTTTGGCTTTAAGCCTTAGAAGAAACACTAGTTAATAGTTCAGGAAAGCTATTAAAATGGGATGATATGGCAGTGAATATGCTGTATACAGACAATGCTGGAATAAAGGCACATTGTTTCTAATAGAGTGCTGCATATAAAAGCTATAATGCATATGTAGTATGGCCTACACCAGGGTCCTCAAACTACGGCCCGCCAGGGTCCTAAATCCGGCCCGCCCGGCCATTGCAGAACCCGCCACGAAGCTGTTGAGGAGACTTAACGTGCTTTGGAGAGCTTGAACCATTGTGCCTTTAAGCAGAGCAGGCGGGAAGGACCGAGGCGGGTCAGAATTTCCCCCTCCTGGCCTTGCCTTTTGGCCTGTCTCTCCCCAAGTATATCCGCCTCCCTCGATCCCAGCCACCATGCTGCTTGCTTGTGCCCTGAGCTCCATCACCCTCTCCGCTGTGGCATGCCACCCGATCCAGCCCCGGCCGCTGTTGTCCTTGCAGTCCAGCTCAGTGGCTCTAGCCGCCGCCTCCTCTGGGCAGGCTCGCCCTCTGTCTCCTGTGCCTGCGGTGGCCTCCACACTGATGGTGAGCTATGCACGGAGGGGGAAGAAGGTCGCTTGCAAGGAACGCAGGGCTTTGGGGCTCATGAGGAAGCCCCCCTTGGGGCCACTGGGGATTATGTCCAAGGAAAAAGATGGCCACCATCATCCTAGCGAGTTTTTGTCCTGGGAAAAGTGCTCGGGGGCTGGGCTGTGATCCAAGGTGCGCTTGCTTGCGAGGAATCCCCTCTCGGCATCAGGTTGCTCACGAGTAAACTTCTGCCTGCCATCTAAGAGGAGCCCAGACGGAGGCAGGCTTTGAAAAAAAAATTGGGTATGGGTTCATCCGAATCCCGCCCCCCCCAAGCAGGACTGAGCAGTTACTGAATTTCCATCCCACATTTTTTCTCCCAGGAGCTCAAGGTCTGTGGTTTTTGCCCTCCGCATTTATTCCCCGCAACCCCCAATCAGACGTAATCAAATCAAGCAGCCTCACTAATTTTGATGCATCTCTCCCCTCTGAGACATTTCTTAATCTCAGGAACCATGCACTCAAAATTGCAACCATCTTTGGCAGCACCTATGTCTGTGAACAGACTTTTCCCCAAATGAAACATCTGAAATCTCCAACCAGATCCAGACTAACTGATGAACACTTGCATCACTTGCTACGACTAGCAGTGACAAATATGGAACCGGATATCGACCATCTCATTAGCCAAAAACAGACCAATACTTCCTGTTGAAATACTTACAAGTTTATGATTCAAGTAGGTAGCCGTGTTGGTCTGACGCAGTCAAAATTTAAAAAAATTAAATTATTTTTAAATTTTTATAAGTTTATGTTGATTAAAATCATTCTTCCTTTTAAATATTGTATTGTTTTTCCTTTTTTGTGCACTACAAATAAAATATGTACAGTGTGCATAGGAATTTGTTCATTTTTTTCCAGACTATAGTCCGGCCCTCAACAGTGTCTGAGGGACAGTGAACTGGCCCTCTGTTTAAAAAGTTTGATGACCCCTGGCCTACACTATGCTAGACATGGTCTATGCAATGATCAGCAGAACCTCATGAATGATGCATCACATCCATGGAAAATGTAGCACAGTGGCCAAGTGTATTACAGTAAGTTATATACCTGGAACTTCACAAACAGCTCAACTAGTCATCTTGTGTTTCACGTGCTTACACAAAAGGATACCTCTGTGATTCTGGTAGTTGAGTAGCGTGTACACATGCTACATTAAGAAAGCCTGTCTCAAAAACTACTAATAAGCTGTGTCCCTTCAGTGCCAGTCACTATGTTGACATAAAACTGGTTAACTTCTAAAAATGGAAGGGGCAGAACTCAGGAATCCTTGGAACTTGCATCTTCCGATCTGGAAGCGCCAGCCCCTAATCCCAAGTGTATCTAAGCCTGCTCACTATGCTTGGCCATGTATATTAGAGAAGGAAACGTATCAGAGGTACTACTTCCCCTACAAGTCTAAAAGAAAAATCTGCAGTAGTAAAATAGATTTTCTTCTTCTCTTGAATAGATGTCTATCTTCCACTCAGCAGCAAAAGGAAAGAGTTGGCAGAAAGTGGCCTTTCAAACAGGACTGCCATAAAATTGGGAGATGTATATAAATAACATTTATCCAAAGGGGTGGGGGGAACTAAAACCCTTTAGCAGTATAACCTCCTCCCACAAATATATTCTTTCACCTTTGTCACAAACAGAGAAAGTACTGTACTCAGAACAAAGCTGATACATTCAGAAGGATATCCTCCACTCCCACACACTTCCTAAGGAATCAACTTTTATTTCCTGGACAAGAAAATGGCTTACAGCCAGAAATTTCCTGTGTGGAAGAATAGGAAACGGTCACATGCTTGCCACTTCTCTGTCAGAAGGACTGTACATTAGGATGGTAGACATTCCAACTAGTTCAGGATAATGAAGTATAAAATGCCGCCTTCTGACAAGGAGAGAGCAGTCCCACCTCCAGCGGATCACTAAGGAGCAGGAGTAGACTTAGAGCAAGAATATTCATTTGGTCCAGGGTGGGGGAGGAAATTAAGACATTTACGGGGGGGGGGGGTTGTTAAAAAAAAAGTTTCTTCTGCTTTGTACTTGCTGTCCTACTTGCAACCACTTATTTTGGTTTTCATATGCATTTCTCAGATGAGAGGAGTCAGCTGTAGACAGGAGAGCTAAGCCTGTCATCACCTTCTCTCTTTGAAGCCAGCTACTGTGATCCTTGAGTCTACAGTTGCCTCATTCTTCTCCACTCCCACTCTTATTCTTAGCAACTTCAATATCCATATTGACTCACATTCTGAATCTTGTTCAGCACTTCCTCACACAAGTTCTTTTGCTTTCACCCACTCTTCTATACACCAATTTATTTTGCGTTGGCAAAACAAGACTATAGTCTGCCTAGTCTTTTGTTTTTAATGTCTGCTAGTCCCCAAGTCGGTTTACCAGTGGCACAGAATGAAATGCCACTCCACCAGCCACCATTGAGCCAAGTGTTCCATAAACTGTATAGAGTGCTCAGACATTTCCTAAGAACTCCAATCTGCTCAGACCAATGGTGGCTAGAGGAAAGGAGCTTTGTTCAGCATCATTACCAATGGTAAACTGGGCTGGGAGCTGGAGGGTAGCATCACAGTGCTGGGCAGGGCAGAGTGGTTTAAACCGCTCCGCCCAGCTGAGCACCACAATGGGAAATAAAATACTCCATGCTTCTCTGTTGATCTTCACAGATCAGCTGAGCTGCAGGAAGGCAGAGGATATGCAGTGTGATCATGGCATCTTTGCTCTAAACACCCCTGAATGGAGGGTGTGACAATGAGGAAATGTGACCCTTGGACCAAAAAAGGTTCATCACCCGGTCTTAGATCTTGAAATATGAAGAAATGAATTGATTGTTAGTCTTCATTCTGCTCATTTTCCTCTCTCAAATCATTTTGTTTGCTTTAACTTCTTGCATTTAATTTTTCCTCTAGGGGTGTATCCAACACTGTGCACTAATGCAACACGTTTTCCTCTTCCTCCCCCTGTGCATCCTAAAAATATGCTCCAGAGAGAGCTCCAGCTGTCTGAAGTGGATTTGAGAGTTGGGGAGGTGGGGAAAGTTGTGCTGCACAAGCAGAAGTTTACTGCACTAGCAGAACTGCAGTGTTGGACATGTCCCAAAGTTTCTGAACCATTTGAGAACTTCATTTTCTACACTTGGATATCTGTGGGAACTCATCAGTCTTTTCTCTTGCAATCTCCTTATTCTGCAGTTGTGTATTTTGTGTTCTGAATGGTCACACATTAGACTATTTTGATCTGGTTTCCATCATACAACTGATATTCTACTTTAGCAGTCTCCCTTTTTATCTTATTTTTATTCCTACATCAAAGCTGCTGAACATCTCTGCAAATCTCAGTAACTCCACTCATTATGAATTCATGCTTTCATTCTGCTCACGTGCTTTAATTCCAAGCAATATTACTCATCTCGCCTTATTTTTATCAGTAAAAGTGCTCTCTTTAACTATGCTCTTCTTCGTTGGGTTGCAATACTCTGATATAATTCTCCATCATTCTTGCCGAATCTTCATCCTCCTTTTGCTATTCTCTATATTCTGCTTCTGACAACATACTTCTTTAGTTAAACCCACCACTACTTCTTGACTTTATCCAGTGTTCCTCTACCCCGCCCCGACCCCTTCTGTATATCTCTTGTTCTGTCCCTGCCTCCCCATCCTTTTCTCCATTTCTTTCTCTCTTCTGGTGTTGTTCCCTTTGCTTTTATATACAGTATGCTACTTCCCCTGATACTTAAAAAAGCCTTCTGAATCCTCCTCCTCCCTAGAACTGTTATTCTTTTTCTGTTCTCTCTTTCATTCCTACACTTCAACAACCAATGCCTCAGCTTTGTTTCTCCAATTCCCCTTTTGACACTTCCCAATCTGGTTTCTGCTCTGTGTAAACTGAAGTTTTAAAACCGCTTTTCTGTTTAAGGTATCCTCAAAATAGCATACAATAAAACAAAGTTAGCAGAATTTTCAAAAACCATGTTGCTTTATTAAGAAAAGACAGACAAGATAAAATTTTGAGCAGCACAGAATGAAGCAAAAACAGACACAGAAAAAGTCAGCCGCATCAAAACTACCAAATACAGGAGGGGCAACTAAAGGACATGTTAAAGGACAGAAAATAGTGGTGAAAAATTAACAGGGGAAGGAGGAAGTTCCAGAGCCAGGTTGCTACAACTGAGAAGGCATTGTTCCACATTCCCAACTGCACTTCCCAGCCGCAATAGTGGAACACAGAACAGGACCTCCCCAGGGACCTCAATAAGTGGGTGAGATCATTAGAACATGTAGTCCTTTAAATATGCTAATTATAAATTGGCTAAGCCATAGGACAAACCTTGGTTACAGTTCATGGTTAGTCTGGAGGGAGCTTAACCTTCAGATGACATGATAAGCCACACTATGGTTTAGCACAGCACTACACAGCAGCGAAATGACTGGAGAGGAGCAAAATGGCCAGAATCTGCCCTGTGGGAATCCCTAGGTTTATGCTTTACCATTATTTGGCTTAGCATAACATGCAACACAAGCCCATGTGCTTCTCTTCACAGTCTTCCTTTACTGACCCAATTAAGTTTCAATTTGCAAGTATTTTCCTGCTCTTACCCCTTATCTGTCTTAGTTACTTTTTCCTTTCTCCCTTCATTCATGAAATGATAATATTATTATTAAGCCTTCATTTCCTTGTGCCATTTCCTGTGCAGATGCCATCTCTTTCACTCCCCTGGCCCTTGGTGCATGGAATTCTCTCCTCTCAGCAAGCATCCTCTTGTCCTCCTTTAATATAAGCTCATCTCTTCTCTGTTGCATTTCCCCCCTGGTGTCATTCTATTTTTATACCCTTCTTACTGTTAGGCTAATTATTATACAGGTTTTACTGTAACTGTTGGCTGACAGAAAGAAAACACCAACAGAATAGGGAGGCAGGCAGGTATCAATACTCCTCCCCTGCAGTACCACACATCCCTAAATCTGTTCTGGGTTGGGGGACTCTTTAAACCCAATTTAGGGGGCATTGCAGCAAGCAGGGAGGGAATTGTTTCCCTCCATGCCCAATTGGTGTACTACTTGTGCAAGCAGACAAGATCTATTAGATGCCAACAGATTTTTCTTCACTTTAAAGTTTGTACACTACACATTAATTCAACTTTAGAAATAGGCAGAAATAGAAACATAATTCATCTTTATTAGCTAAGCTGAGAAGTGACCAAGCACATGCATGTAGTCCAGTCTCTCAGTGTGCTGTAGTTTGGTCCCCATGGCACCCACTCTTGCTGTACCACATTAAGTTACCGTAACTGCCCATAGTTGCCTGTTTTGGCTGAAATAGGAAATGGTCATTAGCAGATTTCAAATAAGCCAGGAACTTAAAACTGTATTTTGACGTTAGTCTAGAATACCACCTCATTCCAAACGAGGCAACATTTCCCATTTCATATGAAACAGGCAACTATGATCAATTGAGCACTTCCTGGCTCACTGTGGTACACCAAGAATGGGAGCCATGGGGCTAAGTACAGGGGCAAAAAGGTCTGTGCATACATTATTAAGCCATGGTATGATCGTCCAAACACAGCCACTGTTAGTTTGTTCCCTGACATCCAAAATCCAAACATCAGTAATTATAGCCTAATGGAGAATTTAATGATGTACTGAAATATTGTGTGTCATCTTGCTTCCTTGGCAACCTCTTCAAACATGTAACATGGATGGAATAGGGAACCTATGGTCCTAATGGTCCTATAGATATTGTTTGACTCCAACCCCATCAGTCCCAGCAGCACAGCCAATGTTAAGGGATGGCAGTAGTTGTATTCAAACAACATATGAAGGTCCACACTCCACAGGTTCCCCATTGCACACTTTGGGGGAACTTCACAGAAGGCCCAAGGACAAGTAGCGCTATGTACTGAAGGGCGATCAGAGAGCCAAAAGAGCTTGAGAAGCAGAACGGTTGAGACCCAAAAGATAGCAAAGAAGAAAGAAGAGGATGGAGTTTTAAAAACCCCAAACACCAGCAGACCCTGTACTAAGACCTAAAATTCTTAACTCCCCAGTTCTAGGAGGAGCTTTAGAGCAGGGAGCTGGTGAAGCGGGCCAGTACATTGATGACATATCTTGCACACGGAGCTGTAGGAGAGGCTACTCCGTTATTATTTGATTTGTATTCCTCCTTTCAACCTGAGAGTTCCCAGGACAGTTGATGTGAAGGGAGGCAACAACATACATAACTTACTTGACCATGCCCAAAGCTTCTCCTAGTCCTACAGAATAGTTTTGGTTGTGTGTGTGTGTGTGTGGTGTTTTTTTTAAGTAATAAAGATTTAATTAAATTTGCTGGCTTTTTCCAAACAAAGTTTGTAGAGCCTTGAGGGCAAGCCAAGTATTTTCTTTTCGGAGCTGGTTCCTTTGGGCTTTGAATGTAAGCCTTTCCTATAGAACTCACCTAAGGAACATTTTAACTACTACTATTTGTTTATTATTGTTCCGATTATATTGGAGCCAGGATAGTATTTCTAAGCTTTTAAATCTCCATATATAAGACCAAACAGAGCCACTCACTTCAATCCTAAACATATTTACCAAGCAGTCTGTCTGCTTGGTAATCAACAGACTTCACACAACCCAAACATTTACATAAGTATAATATAAAAACAAAAATGTAGTAAGAGCAGAAACACAACCTTTTTTTGTGAATGCCTACCAAGATAAATGGTTTCGTACACCTTCAAGAAGGCAATGAGATTAACAATGTACCTCTTGGAAATGGGTAATACTTAGGGCCATTACAGTATGGACACTACTTCTAGTCTACCCACAAAGGGAAGAGGATCATAAGAGCATGGGATCTACAGAATGCAGACAGTATGGAGGTTCAAAACAAGAGGGGGAGTCTCTCAAGTATTTAGGTCTCAAAAAATGAAAGGCTTTAGAGGGCAAGTGCCAGAAGCTTAAGCTGGACACAGATGCAAACAACAAGCCAATGTATTTGCCACATCTGTTGAATATGCTCCCACTTCCCTGTCAGGAAATTAGTAGTGGCATTCTGCACAATAGTCTAACAGGCAGATTCACATAATTGCATTACAGTAGTAAACCTTACATGTTACAAAAAGCAGATAAATAAAGCAAGATAACTGGCCTCCAAATGTGCACAGCCTACGCGCTAAACATAATTGACAAAAAGCATTCCCGGCTTCCAGCTTATCTGGGGTCTTAAGTTTATAATACAAGAAATGCATCCACATGTTGCATTATTTTTCTCAAATGCTGAGTTTTTCTTATATATTTGCATAACTGTTCTATTGTTCTTGTTCATTATGTCTGCTACCATTATGCTTACAAAAGAATAGTGCTCCAGAGGATTTCTTACTTAGTGCATTGTATTGTTATGGGAGGGGAGGGAGTATGCAAAAATGCCCCTCCAGCACCACACCATAAAGGTAGACACCTTCCCCATTCTCTCTTACAAAATTTTACTATGGTATATTGTGCTCCCAAACAAAGATCTCCTTTTTGCTCTTCTGCATTTTCACATAACAAGAACAATGACACATACTCTCTGGTATACTTATTTTTGATCTGCTTCATGTGGAGTTTTTTGTTCATAGATGTACAACCACACTGCTTTGCCACAGCAGAAATACCACAACTGCATGTTTTTGCAAGAGCAACAACCCCACCCCATTGCTTTGTATTTTGATATTTTGAATGTTTGTTGTAAGCTGCTTTTGGCACAGCTCACACATATATTCAGAATGGCATGTAGACCACTGAAGGGATATAGAGTGGGAAGAAATGCTATTCAGCTAATCCGCAATAATTATGGTATCTTAAGTTATTTTATGTATGGTCTTTCAAGAAGTGTTACTATTCTGAGTACTTTTTCCAACTGGGTTGCTGAGGACTGAAAATGGCATATGTGCATATGATCTGAGCCTATAATTTGCCAGGTTCTTAGGTTAATTGCTGCATTTTTACTTTTTTTTTTATAACTTCAAAACAAAACATAAACCAATATATATCCACATACAAATTCATAGGTATTGTGGGCAGGATTCTACTTCTATTTTCATAAGGACTTCTACTTGCACAATGAGGCTTTCTCCTCCTGCCTATGAAATTGGCTTGGGGAGGGTCAGGAAAGCCCCCAGAACTGCATGGGGGGGGGGGAATACAATACTTGCACAGATAGAACAATCAGAAGAGTGCAACACTGAATTCTTTTTTATGAATATGTCCGAGGTATTACATTACCAGGTTTTGAAAAGCAGTCCTTTTGCAAACCTGTTTTTTTAGTAAAAACAGGATCTTCATAGCAATAACTTTAAAAAACAACTAAATTGGGGAAATCAGCGAGTAGAGTAACTGGCTGTTTGCCTTCAGGCATGAGACAAAACAGCAAAATCCTGTCAGTAAGAGTATAACTTCTAGCTTCAAAGAAGCCAGGATTTCAAGTTAGGTTTTCAAACAACTAGGATGAAAGGCAGTAAATACACAGACTGGATTACAGACTACAGCTGCCCCAAATGGAATGAGACAGCCGTCCCCAGCCTCTCGCCCTCCAAATGTTTTCAGCAATAACTCCTATAATCTGTGACTGTGGCTATGCTGGCTGGACCTGATGGGCATGAGGAGCCAACCATAACAGGAGACCCACAGGTTCTGCTCCCCTGCTTTAAGGGAATAAACTCTTTCCACAAACAGTATTAATGCGTAGCATTTATACACAGCGCTTTTTTCAAAGTGCTTCTCGCACATCAGTGTTGCCGATTTTTACAACTCCTCTGTCGCAAAGCACTATAATTACCCCTCTTTTTTGCAGAAAGCTGTGGAGTGCCGAAAGGTAAAAGCAGCAACAGGCGCAAACAAATTCATGACAACACATGGCTCCATTTGTACCTCAAGTCCCTCTTGATGACATGCTATCAGTATAGTTTCCACCCACCTGAGCTTGACCAACAGTGTCAGCATCTTTGCCTAATAAACATGTGTCTCTGGCTGTTTAAGTTTAAATCCTGCTACCTATTTCCGAGTTGGGAGAAGAAGTGAACCCAGAATTTGCCAGCTGGCCAACCTTGCCCAGCAGCAACAAGAACTACAAACTGGAGTGCAATCGTTAACTCACTCAGGCAGCTGCTGTAGGGGCTCTTCCTCGAGAGGGTGGGAGTGGGGAAAGGGATATTGCTTCGCCTCGGCAGGGCCTAGCTTTGCTTAAGCGCCCCATGGGGGGCTCCAGGATCCACCGGAAACAAGAGCAACTCCTCTCCCGCAGGGAGCACTTTCTCCCAGGAGCGGTCTGCCGGGAAGGAGGAGGCACAACCGCGCACACCGTTGAGGGAGGCAGCCCGGAGAAGACCCCCCCCCCCGCCTCCGACTACACCCTCCCGGGAAAGGAGGCGCCAGGATCGGGCGTCGAGGCCTCCAACCCGGGAATAATAAAGGAGCCAGGCAGCCCGGAGCGCAGAGGTCAGAGCGGGTGAGGGAGCGGGCCCAGCGGAGGGAGAGCGCGTCGTGGGCCGTGGTTCTTTTGCGGAGGGGGGGGTCGCCTGGCCGCGCTTACCTGCACCAAGGGGGCCGGCTAGCATGTCTGGGGCAAAGGCAAGCAGCTCCTCCTTCAAGCTCCCGGTTCCATAGTGCCCGCAGTGGGTGAGGGGCGGGGGGTGCGGGAGAGAAATCGGACGCTGCGCTCAGGTCTCTCCGGACACTTCCGGCCGCGCCAGAAAATTCACACCCTAGAGCCCCTGTTTCCACCCTACGCGGCGCGCACGCGCCTTGAGAACCTTCCGCGCCGCGCGAAATAAGTCCTCATATTCCCCCTACGGTCGTTCTCCACCGGAAGTACGCGTGCGTGCGTGATCTTTCCCTTGAAAAGCGGTGGGAGAGTAAGGTGAAGGGAAGAATTTTCAGGCAAGCTTGGGCGGCGTGCGCATGCGTAATGCCGTTCTATGCTCAGCCCTTTCGTTGACACTTTTAAAGGGGCCGGGTTCGTTTTAATTTGTCCTGCTGTTGCGTCCTTGTTGTTAAAATTCCTAACAATGCAGTCCTATGCGTACATGTCTACGCGGAGGTAAGCCCCGCTGTGTTAATAGTGGTAAATATATATATATATGGGCAAAAGGCCCGCAATACAGCCCACAAAAAGTTTTCAAATCTGCAGAATTCAAGCAATAACAAGCAGCTTGCAAAAATTTAAGGCAGCATAATCGCAAGGGCTTTTGTAAAAAAAACCTCAAAAGCCATACAGTGGTACCTCAGGTTACATATGCTTCAGGTTACACACTCCGCTAACCCAGAAATAGTGCTTCAGGTTAAGAACTTTGCTTCAGGATGAGAACAGAAATCGGGCTCCGGCGGCACGGCAGCAGCAGGAGGCCCCATTAGCTAAAGTGGTGCTTCAGGTTAAGAACAGTTTCAAGTTAAGAATGGACCTCTGGAACGAATTAAGTACTTAACCCGAGGTACCACTGTACTATCCAAATACACCTTTGCTTAACGACAAAGACCCACCAGTACCCATGCACCCCCTAGAACAGTAAGCCTTTAGAGACCTTGCAGGGAGCAGCTCCTAAGCAGGTTTTATGTTAAGGCAGGAAGCCAGGATTTTTGTTAGGCTGGGGCTAGACACCTACCTGTCATTAACCTCTGTCCGGCTCTGCCTAGCAGATTTGGAATGAAATGTCTCAACAGCAGTTGGTTTAGATTACTTTATATTGACTCCCAGTGCTCAGGAAAATCTGTCAAAATCTCTACAATTTCTATTTTTAGTTAAGTATTTTTATTTATTTACTTGATAACTATGCCCATGGGGCTGCACTCTGAAGTCTCCTGGGTTCTGCACCCACCTGTCATAATTTAGAATGGGCCTCTTTCCCACCCATGATGGGCTTTGATTTCCACATCAACCGTCAGGCAAGCTTGATTTGATTCCACCCCCCTCACTTGGTCACATTGTAAATCGTAATCCACCCCTTCTTCCTTAATGGGAGGGGAGAAAGCATTTTGTGGTTTGCCTCCGGTACCAAAATGTCTTGGGCTGACACTGCCGTTACACCCACTTTAAGGAGGTTAGAAAGCTTGCCTTTAATACAACAATAGATCAAAGTTTGCTAATGTTTTAAACACATGCATAATGGATGCACAAACCATTTGCACAATTACAAAAAGCAATGTCTGATAAAGCATTTGACTATAGCCAACAAGAAGGAGGAATAGTTAGTACTGCAGCACTATGCTGGCCTCTGCCTAAGAACAATTCTATTGTGGAATTTAGTTATAAGTTTAACAAGCCCAAACTTGGATGGCTAAAAAAAAAAAAAAAAAAACAAAGTTCAGAACAGCCTTCACCAACCCAATACCCTCCAGATGTACTACAACTCCCACCAGTCAGCACAAAAAAGTCTAGAGCTGCACTCTCCCTTCCGTTACAGAACTGGGCCCAGGAGTTAAAAAATACCTCACTGAGAATATCAAGATGTGAAAGGTAATTTCTACTAGAAGCTGTGATGGAAACTTGATTTAATAAATCATTATTATTATCTATTTGACTTACTCTTCACTTAACTACCAAAAAGACATATAAAACAATACATTTCAATAAAACCATTCCAGTAGCACACCTGTTCTGAAAGCCCTGCACTAACTGTCAGGGAGCTACCAGACCCAATTTAAGATGTTAGTACTAAGACTAGGCCACATGTTACAAATAGACATTCCCACTCTTAAGAGTGTGAGTGACAGGCTGGTGCAAGAAGGAAAGGTGAAGAGATTTTAAAAGTTGTGGAACCCCTTGGAGATACCTTCAGACTCTGGGGCTTCCACACAGTCCTGATTTTAAAAAAGCATTGAATTAGCTCTTGGTAGACTACGGCAGTGTTTCCCAACCGGTGTTCCGCGGCACACTAGTGTGCCGCGAGACGTTGCCTGGTGTGCCGCGAGATGTTGCCTGGAGGGAGGCGGGCGAGTCGGGCGGCGAGAGGCGGGGCGGCGGCGGCGAGGAGAGGCCGCCCAGCGCGGGGCTCTTGCCGTCTGCCTGCCTGGCTGCCTGCGTGGCGCTGACGTCACGGGGCTGTAACGTGCCCCACATAGGCACACGCGGGGCGGCGAGCGAGCGAGCTCCCACATCCCATCGCCGCTCGCTTCGGCCGGCCTACTGGGCTGTCACAGGCGGAAGGCCTGCGCATGCGCGAGGTTTTCGCGCCTTCGGGATTCCCTTCACGCCTTCCTCCTCCCGGGTCCTTGAGAGCGCGGGAAGCGGCAGCGTGAGACCGGCGTTGAGCCTGGTAGGTATTGCGCTTGCCAAGGCAGTCATTTGGGAAATGAAAACTTGCAAAGCAAGCAACCAGTTCAATCTGAAGTACGTGTATGCTTAATATCCTGTATCTGAAACCTGTTCTGCCCCCTCCCCCACACTTGGTGCCATTTTCATCTACACATGCAGCAGAGTAAGTTGACCTAGAATAGTACCGATTCAGATGGCAGATGGGAGAATGACAGTGCTGAATGCTTTCCCATGTAGAACAGTCCCTGCAAATAAAAACCTAGCATATTTGGAAGAGGGATGCTAGCCTAACCATTACCTTCTATGCTGTTACTATTTTTTTTTTTTTTTTACATAAGTAAAAAGTGACCTTTCCCCATCTGGCATGGTGGTGTGCCTCGAGATTTTTTTCATGAAACAAGTGTGCCTTTGCCCAAAAAAGGTTGGGAAACACTGGACTACGGTATTTACTCCTATATTTTAGAACAGAAGCCAGACACTAGATGGCGTTAGGAACCAGAATTTGGATTCATGCTAGCCTTTTTATGTGTGTTGGGGTGTGCAGGTGTGTTTACTTTCTTTCTCATGGTATTTTACTTGAAAATGATCAGCAGGAAGCAAAATGCAGTGGTAAAAATGCTGAACTTGTAACATAAATGTAAGCTGCTATTTCTGCTATGCTGATCTCACAAAACATGAAAAACATTGTGTTTCAAACTCTTCCTCCCCACGCATATAAACACTTATCCAAAGGGTAAGAGATTTCAGACTTTTAAAGGATCAGTTTCCATGAAAGGAAAGAGTACTGGAGACTCCCTGTGACTTGTTTGCAAAGCATTTTTAGGATAGAATCGCTTGCATCCACAGGGATCTTGACTCCACTGTTACAGCACATGAATTTCAAGGGGAATCCAGAGCACCGTCTAGTCTTGTTGTGTTGGATGGGTTTCAGTTGGTAAGGTTCGAGGATGTGGACAAGGTGCTTGGATCGGTCAGGGCAAACACATGCACTCTGAACCCTTGCCCCTCTTGGTTGAAAGAAACTATCAGGGAGGGGACAGCTGGCTGGGCCAGGGAGGTTATTAATGCCTCCCTGCGAGAGGGAATTGTCACTGCCTGCTTGAAGGAGGCAGTGGTAAAACCATTCCTTAATAAACGCTCCATGCACTTGGAAACTCCAAGTAACTACTGGCCAGTTGCTAATCTCCCCTTCTTGGGCAAGGTTCTTGAGCAGGTGGTTGCAGAAAAGATTCAGCCCATCTTGGAGGAAACTAGATCCATTTCAGTTGGCATTTAGGCCTGGTTTTGGCACAGAAACTGCCATGTATAAATTCCCCTTGATTTCTCAGTAGCTTTCAATACTATTACCCATGGTAATAGTAGCTTTCAATACTATTACCCATAGTATCCTTCTGGAGCAGCTTTCCAAGATAGAGGTTGGTAGCATCGCTTTGCAGTGGTTCTGTTCCTTCTTGGATGGTTGTTTCCAGAGAATGATGCTTGCGGAGTGCTCTGTGGCTCTGTAGAGCCTTCCGTGTGGGGTTCCTCAGGATTCAATTTTATCCCCTGTGCTGTTTAACATCGACATGAAACTGTTAAGTGGGGTTATCTGGAGTTTTGGAGTAGGTGGTCAGCAATATGCTGAAGACACACAGCTCTACTTATTCCTTTACATCTGCAGGTATGGCAATAGATGTGCTAGACTGTTGTCTTGCCTGGACTGGATGAAAGCCAACAAATTGAAGCTCAATCCATATAAGACAGAGGCATTGTTAGTGGGTGGTTCCCTATACCAGATGGCTGGGAGGTTGCCTGCTCTTAATGGGGTTTTACACTCCCTTTGAAGGTGGCTTGAGGATCAGGTAGCTTCAGTGGCATGGAGTGCCTTCCATCAGCTTTCATTAGTGGCCTACCTGCTCCCTTATCTGGACAGGGATAGCCTAACTTCCGTCACCTATGCTCTGGTAACCTCTAGGTTAGATTACTGCAACGTGTTATAGGTGGGGCTGCCTCTGAAGGTGGTTTGGGAACTTCAGTTGGTGCAGAATTCAGTTGCTCATCAGGGCAAGACAGTTTGAGCATATCAATAGCCCAACTGCACCTGTTCCCATTTAGTTTCTGGCACCAATTCAAAGTGCCAATTTTGACCTATAAAACTTTAAGTGACTAAGGATTGCAGCAGTACTTCAAGGATTGCCTCTCCCCATGTGAACTGACCCAGACTTTGTGAGCATCATCTGAGGCCCTTTTTCGGGTGCCTCCTCCATGAGAGGTTTGGAGGGTGGCAACGTGAGAATAGATATTTTCTGCAGTGGCTCCCCATTTGTGGAATGCTCTCCCCTGGAAGGCTTGCTTGGCACCTTCATTATACATCTTTAAGCACCAGGCAAAAACATTTCTGTTCAACCAGGCCTTTGGCTGATTAACATTCTTTGTAAATGTGTCTTTGTTTTGTTCTTACTGTGCATTTTGGTTTTGTTTTTATTTTATGCTGTGAACCACCTTGAGATCTTCAGCTTAAGGGAATCATAAAATAAAATAAGCCACAATTAGGCTCAAAGAAGGCTCATTGCTGCATGGGACCATCTTCAGGATGTATACATGTGTGTATGCTGCCTGCCTCCAGTTCTGGCCCATATGGCTGCTCCTCTGGAATGTGATCAACATTTGTGTTTAGCTTGAAAGTTTGCAAGGCTGAGTCAATTAAGGATAGCAGCCTACATTTTCTTATGGATGTAGACATTGCACAAACAAGCTTGAGGGGCATATCGTATCAAGGAACTTCTACATATCATGTCTCTTTGATGTCAACAGATGTCATTCTTTCTTTTCTGATTGGTTTGCTTTGTATGTCCTACAAAAGACCTATTCCCAGGTAAGTGCTATCAGACTGCAGCATGAGGGTAGAGCTCACTTTCCTGAGAGTGAGCTCATTGAATCCAATGGGGGACTTCTGAGTAGATATGCATAGGATTGTGCCATGCATACTGCACAGCTCGAAGAGACAAGTTTAATTTAAAGCCAATTAAAAATAATGTCTATCATGATTATTTAAATCAGGATTTCTTCTGATTTTAAATTAAATCAGGGTTTTCCCTCCAAGAATAGTTAATCCATTCCTTCCAAAGTGTAACATGCAAACAGGTGGCTAGACCTAAGAGCAGGGGCCCTCCACCTTTAATAGTTGCATAGTTGTGTAGAAGAGGGAATTCCAGCATCTGGCAACACTGCATGCAGTGGAAAGAACCACAGCTATGTGGAAGTGAGGTGCCTTGATATAATTTAAGTGGGGGTGGGGTTTCCTGTTGGTGACAATTCCTACCACACAAAAATGAAACAGTCCTCAAATGAGTGTAAAAACCCATTATGGGTTTTTCCCACCCTGTCAGTACAGAACCAACAGGATGGAGGCCAGAGGTGGTGCTGGGGTGATGAAACAGAAAGCGCTAGAGTCTCACCGCTGCCAGATTAACATAAAAAATTCAGAGCATCAACTGCTAGTTATTACATTTATTTATTCAGATGTACAAATATGAATATTTATTCATAGTCGTAAGTAAAGGTAAAGGTAAAGGTGCCCCTGCCCGTACGGGCCAGTCTTGACAGACTCTAGGTTTGTGCGCTCATCTCACTCTAGAGGCCGGGAGCCAGCGCTGTCCGCAGACACTTCCGGGTCACGTGGCCAGCGTGACGAAGCTGCTCCAGTGAACCGGCACCAGAGCAGCACACGGAAACGCTGTTTACCTTCCCGCTATAAAGCGGTACCTATTTATCTACTTGCATTTAAGGGTGCTTTCGAACTGCTAGGTGGGCAGGAGCTGGGACCGAAGACGGGAGCTCACCCCGCCGCGGGGATTCGAACCCCCAACCATGCAATCGGCAAGTCCTAGGCGCTGAGGTTTTACCCACAGCGCCACCCGTGTCCCTATTCATAGTCGTACATATGACTAATTTCAACAATGTTGAATATAAGAGCTTATAACGTTTTTGTCCACTAAATTAAGGAAACAGAAATGTGTCCAAAAAGTAGGTAGCATTCATCCTGTCTTGACAGACCCCCTTAAAAACACTTCTGAATTCCCTGACCAGCAGCATATATAAGGCATCAGCAAATGAGAAATTGAAATACAGTAGAGGAAGAAGCAATGCAGGATTCCAACAATTAAAGCTTTCCAATCTTGAGACTTCTTCCCTATTGGCAATGGGTCAGTGCATCTGGCTGCTAACCAGAAGGCTGGTGATTGGAGCTCACCCAGGATGTCTGTGGGCAGGGGGTTGGACTAGATGACCCTCAGGGTCCCTTCCAACTCCACAATTCTAATCTATGTGCAGTAAGGACAGGTCCACCAGCTTCTTTTTTTTGCTTACACGATACTGTGTAACTCATTAGAACTGGCACCGATAGAAGCCTGTTTTACATAACCTGATTTTGTTCATTTATTTTGCCAGTCTTCGTTGTAGGTTGCAACCCTCACAACATGGCTGTTTCTTACATTGCATTCCCCTCCTCCCTTTTATCTATTTTAAAATTAATTACCATTCTCTTTTCCTGGAGGCAGTTTGCTTAATTAGGCATAGGGTTAACAAACTAGGTTAATGCGGACAGCAAAAACACTCTCCACTTCAGCCAAATCCAGGCAGCCTTGTGTTGTGAATATTCATAGTTCTCCTGAACTAGAATGAAATCCTAGAACTCACAGTCTCTTTGTTTTACTGCTTATGCATCCAGAAAAATAAAACTGACCAAAACACATACCAAATTAATTCTAATCCCTTATCTTTAGACTCTAATTCTTACAGATAGCATACATACTATCATTATAGTTTCTGAAAACAGGCTTTGTTTTCATTTTGCAGAGTAGGGAGAAGCTCCAAACATTATTTTGGTTTAGCTTTTGAATAGTTTATTTGGTATGCCTTCAAATCAATGGCTAAACAATACATCATCGCTAGTGAAAAGGACAACAGTCATATGACTTATCTGCATGCTTTGACAGTAAGGAAAGTATGATTGAACGCTACCTGTGCTATAAATTGCCATGGAGTTAGTGTGAAATAAATTGCTGTTCCTATCTCTACAGAGCCCCTGCATTGCATTTTAAAAACTAAAATAATAATCCTTAAGATTTTACCTTTAGGTAATTTTTACTTCATAGGAATAGCACCATAGCTTTTCTACTGGTTAATTAAACCTGCAGTCCACACTTGTTAGAGTCGCATTGAAGTCAACAGGGATTACTTCTGATTAGGCACGTATAGGATTGTACTGTAACTGTTCAATACATTAGTTGAAACCATGACTGATTCCAAATCCAATGTAATCACTCAGCCAACAAATTTACCTCCTAGGGCAATGCCTGCCCTTGTTGAGTTTGGGTTCCCATGATTTTTAACAGTGGAACATGTGGTTTGGCAGCTTTGTTCTGTACTGCTGTTGGGTATGTTGATTTCTCCTTTGCCCACTAATTTAACAGTGCATTCAAATCTGGGAAGGACTACACTATTTCATACTCAAAGTGCTATGTGCATTTTATTGTTCTACAACTGCAACTATGTTGAGCTTTGGGGGTGGGGGGAATCCCACCTGCTCTATAAAGTTAATGTTACTGTTTGGTCTCCTGGTCCTTATCTGACCTGCATTCATTACAGTTACACTACATATATAGGACTATGTGTTTTTATAGTGGTATGGCAACTCTCCTGTGTTTGCCTTGTGTATAAAGGGACTCCATTAGCCATGACATTCTGTACATAGTTTTAAATTTAGAAATCTTCAATAGTAATCACTCTGGAGTAAAATAAGCTTGTAAATAATACTGCTGCAGCTCAGCTGGTGACAGCAAAAGGCCATTGACCCTTTAATCCTTTCTAAACAATCCTGTTCTTTTTGTAGGTCAGGCAATAAATGAGGCTTCCTCAGCCTAGTGTTACAGATGATCACTAATATGGAGAGCATTCTGGCTGTCCTGAGAAAATTCTCTGAAATGGCTGCACTACTTGAGAAAATGAAATCCTAGAGTGGCTGGGGAAGCCCAGCCAGATGGATGGGGTATAAATAATAAAATTATTATTATTATTATTAACCCTCTCTACATGTGCAAATCCATACTATACTGTGTTGGATCTGAAATTGTTCCTCACCCCTCAAATTTAGACTTTCCATTCTGGAACTTTCTCCAACAGGGTGCCCTCCCAGTGTTGTATTTGGCTGGGGCTGATGGGATTAGTAGTTCCATAACATCTGGAAGGCACCAAGTTGGGGGAATACCATTTTTAATTTCAGCACCTAGCCAGATCCTACGAAAAGTTCACAAGCAGAACATGATCATGATATCTATCTCCTGGTAACATTTTGTTTATTTGTGTTTGTCTTAAACTTGCTACATATCAGCTTCAATACAGAACTTATTTTGAGAATGAATATTCCCACCCCTAAGCATCACAAAAATATACATTTTTGTTCTTTGACACATGTTAACCTCATCCACAGCCCATTTTATCATCTAATACTTTATTTGATTTCCCTGTTTGATATGAACGCCTGCTTCAATTGTTGTTCTCTAAAGCAAACCTTCTCCACCCCGCCCCCAACAACTAAAAAGTATTAAATTCCTTAGGGCTCTGTTTGAGCCATGACTCAGTCCTGAAAAATCAACATCAAGGTTTGACAAAGGGATCTACAAAACAATATAATGAAGAAGGGTGCCTGTGTTTCCAAATAAGTGAAGAGGACATTGTCCTTGAAGGCTGCAATCACATGATTAGCTTCTTGTGAATAAGTCTCATGGGGTTTACTTCCTTGTAAACATTATACGGTCCAGATGAATCTTGGGAATCTTGGTTGGCTCCTGTTTGCTAGCCTTGCAGTGGCAGCTAAATCATACTTTCCCCTTTGTACTGCATCTTACTACCACAACAGCCTTTATCATCCTTCCACCCCATCAATTGCATTCATTAATTCCATCTGCATTCCAAAAAGCACTGCTGCATCTTTCATTTTAGCACGCCTCACCCAGTAAACTCTCTCCCATCTACCCAGGGGTGTAGATCAGCAAGGATTTCTGACATGCAATTGTTTAACGATAGAAAGCCGGGTGCAGAGACAAAAGAAAACTGAGTGTACAAGCACTCTTGACTTTAAGACAGCTGATTTCAAAAAGCTTAAGGAGCTACTGGGTGATATCCCATGGTCAGAAATACTCAAAGAGAAGGGGGTCCAAGATGGGATTGGAGTTTCTTAAAGGTGAAATACTGAAGGCCCAAATGCAGACAATTCCAACAAGAAAGAAAACTGGGAGGCACCTAAAGAAGCCAGTGTAGTTGCATGAGGTTACAGATGAGCTGAGATTTAGGAAGGGCATGTATAAGAAATGAAAGAAAGGAGAAATCATGAAGGAAGAGTATACCCAACAGTTACAGGGAGGTTGGGTGGGTCAAAGCTCAGAATAAGCCTAGGCTTGCAAAAGAGGTTAAAATTAAAAAATCAAAAGGTTTCTTCTGCTGTGTTCAAAGCAATAGGAAGAATAAGCAAGTAGCAGGTCCTCTATGTGAAGACAGAAAAATGCTGTTGGGTGACAGAGAAGGCAGAACTGCTCAACACTTACTTTATCTCTGTCAAAACAAAAAAAAAATTCCTTCCAGTAGCACCTTAAAGACCAACTAAGTTAGTTCTTGGTATGAGCTTTCGTGTGCATGCACACTTCTTCAGATACACACATCTCTGTCCTCACTCTAAAGGAAAGCAGTGCCCAACCTGGTGATAACAGAATAAATGATGCAGCCCAAGATAGGAAAAGAAGTGGTAAGGGAACACCAAGCTACTTTAAATGAATGCAAATCTCCAGGGCCTGATGAGCTGCACTCAAGGGTACTGAAGGAGCTTCTTGGTGCAATCTTAGAGCCTGTCATGAGAATTCTTGGAGAACAGGTGAGGTCCCTGCAGACTGGAGGTGGGCAAATGTCCCCCATCTTCAAAGGCCTGTCAGCTCTACAATTCTATGAAACACAAATACTGGCAGACAGGAACAAAGCCTCAAAGAATAATGAAAACTGTCGTATGACACAACAGAGAGATGGATAGGTCCTGTGCTGCTGTTGTAACTGAACCCATCAAGTCAGCCTGTCAATATGCTTGGCAGGGGCTGTTGCCTGGGGGGGGGGGAGGCGTGTAGCGCCCCTGGCATACAGGGATTTTGAGCCCCACCCCCAAAGGTAACACCTCTGATAGGAACAACAAAAATTACTTTCCCTATGCTATTAGACTGCTGAAGTGAAGAAAGGTTTGTGCAACAGGGGATGGAAGGATGGTGAACTTTACTAAATAAACAAATCCCCGAGCTCAGAAGCAACATGTTCTAAAATGCTCCAAATGCACCTGACACCTTGCGTTTCTACCAAAGCGCAACTGTACCTCTTGCAAGTACTAAAACCCACCCTAACTGCCGCTGCCAACCCAACTCCTTCCTCTTCCCGATTTCCCTCCAAACCGAACGAGTATTATTCTTTTGTGGTCCTAAACATTGACGCGACTCTGCGCGTGCGCGAGAGCTGGGGAACTCGCACCGAGGCGCAGCGCGCCTGCGTAGTCGCTTCCCCACACATGCTGGCATTGCTGCTGCTGCTACTACTGGGAGAGGCAGCTGCAGCGGCTCAGGTTCACCTGCGCGGTCGTGTCTTCTTGGGAGGAGGTAGGTGGCTGCTTCTAGGCTGTGTTTTGCACTGCTCGCTCTGGTGCCTCCCCGCCCGCTTTGCTTGCTGTGGCTGCTTCCCTTGTGCTTTGGCGCCGGGGCGGCGCTTGTTGTGCTTTCGGAACTCCTCGGGTAGCGACTGAGGCGCGACGCCTCTTTCCCTCCGGCCGGAGTATTCCGCGTCTTCCGCTCCCTAGTCTCCCTTCGCTTCGCTTCCCTGCCTCTGTCCCCGGAGAAAGCTGGCGGGAAGGTCTCGGCCTTGTCCTCCCTTTCTCTCCGCCCTCCCGGAGACAATATTGAGGCGCGCTTTGGGGAGGGAGGGGTGCGGGTGCCCTCCTAAGGCTACCTGTCGCTTTGGTTCCAGCTCTTGCTGTGCGTTATTGGGGGCTTTGCATCCTGGGCCCCTTCGGGTGATGCAGGTTTGCACCGTGGAGCTCAGCCCGCCGCCCGAGGGCAGGGTGGGGGGAATGCAATGCAGGGAAAGGAGAAAGGACACCTAGCGGATTGCTCGTATCCGACCACCAGTTAAGTTAGAGTAAACGGCGTCGTAGTAGACTCTCCGTGGGAGAGTTACTTGGAGAGGATACGGAGGGTCTACGGTGCTGCTTTAACTCGAGCACTGTAGGGAAAGGGAAATTGCCTGGGGACCGAGTGAACAGTTTAAGGCTGCGATCCTAAATAGGAAGCCCCGTTGAACTTCCCTCTAAATGTTCATTTGGGATCGGGCTGTGAATCTCCCTAGGATAGGCAATTCCACCAAAGGGTGTTTTTTTGCGCCTTGCGCGGGCCGTTTTCACTCTTTCCTCCATTTTCTCCAGTGTGCGTGTGCTGTTCTTGTTTTTCTTTGGAGAAAGAGGGAAATGTGCCGAAGGCTATTCATATAAACAGAAGCATTTGTGCCGTTTGCAGGCAATTCCAGGAGAGTTAATGAGCAGCCGCGCGAGGCTTCCCTGCTTGACGGGAGGATTAATAGTTTTTAGTGTTTTTCCATTCAGATCTAACTACCGTTGTATCTAGACTGGGCTGTCTTCGCATGGTTTAGAAATTGTCATTTTAACCGATGGAAGATCGTTACTAGTTAAAACGCACACTGCAGCCGTATTGTTAGCGGGTAATCTTTCCCACACGTACATAAAAGGAGGCAGCCCCTTGCCTTTTGTGATGGCCTCCTTAGTTACTGTTTTTATTTTTGAAGGTGAGGGATTGTTTATGTTTAAAATGGGTGTGTGTGTGTGAGGGGGTGCTAGTGTATTTCACTGAAGGTAATTCCCGATAATTGAAGTAACTGTCCTATTCAACAGATTAAATAAGGCACTGAGGAAATATTTTTGAAGCTGGTTAATAAACATGTTTCATATAGTAGAGGAAATTGTTTCTATGTTGCTTGATTCAAGAGATGTTTCTCTTTGGAGAGCAGCTGTGCTTTAAAGCTAAATTAAAATCCTAAATTTGCACCTGGGATTGATTGCTGTGTTGTGCCAATTACCAGTTACAAGTTGGTTTAAGTGGTAACTAAATCATCTCTAACATATGTATGATAAGTACAGTAATTGACTGGTGCAGATATTTAAGCATGCACCCCTGTGATGCCCTGGAGAGTGTCCCAAGCGCCATAGGATATATAGGAGCCTCTTGGCCATGGTTGAAGGTAGAGCTTGATGTCCAGTCCGGCCTTCTACTGTTACCAGAAAATAAGGGGGTTCCTTTTGATGGCCCAACTGCCCAGGTTCATTACCTGTCAAAGATGAACGAGCTGAGGCAGAAATCAAGTGAAGGCAATGAGCACTTTTCTGGTAATACCACCACCACAGAAAGCCAGCAATGCCTTGCCCTAAGTGACTTTGGAATTCCCAAGATTGGTAGTGCTGAAAGGGACATGTTAAAGGTTGTTCGTTCGGAGACATGTCAGGAGAGGACCAGAAAATCATCTGCTTCCTAGTCCCCTAATATCCCCCCAGACTTAGAGACATTTTAGACCAGGTCTCCTTTTCCTTCATTGTTCCCAGTGAGAGAGTAAATGTAAAGTAAACTTCTCTTTGCCAGTGTGATGCAGACAAAGCTAAGGATGGTCAATTAAACCACCTTTGGATTCCCCTGCTACCCTTAGGGACACACCTTTAATTGCCCTCATGCTTCTTCGCTATCAATTGTTTGTAATCCTACGCATACATACACATTCCATGGAAATAAATGAGACATAATTATCTAAAAACAGTGTTTCAAAGTAGGCCATCAACTACTTTTAATACTCTTAATCACTCTCTCACCTATACTTTTTGCAAAAATGATATGGATATTTGAGTTTTTTTGTGGCTCAAGATGCTGCTTATTTTCTTTAAGGCTAGTGCTCTGTATGGATGGGGAAAGCTACATACTGTAGTTTACTTGGCTACTGAAATGTTAAATGCTTGTTGGGCTCTACAAAAATAATCTGATATGGAAACGTTCATACAGGTTACTGTTTGTGCAATGCTAGCTATATACATGGAACTTTATAAACAAGTGGATTCTTGCACCTAGTAGGTCTTCCCACCCTGTAAGAAATTATTGTTTGGGTATAGGCACACTGAGCTTCTAAGGTGGAAAAAACCCAGTCAATCTTAAATATGTCTATTCAGAAATGCATCCTGATTAGTTCAGTGGAAGTCGCTGGAACTTACTTCTGTGTAAGTGTGTATGCAGTCTATGTGAAATGAGCTGGAGAAAAGTTCTCATAAATATCTAAGCCAGCCTTCCCCAATCTGGTGCCCTTGATAGCTTTTGGACCACAACTCTTATGGTAATTATTCCTGGCCATTGGCCAAGCTGGCTGGAGCTCATGGGAGTAACAAGGGTGTACCTAGGGTTGGCCCTCACCAAGGGTGCAAAAATTCTTCCTCTCTGCTCTGGCTTGGAGTGGCTAGGAGCCCGCTGTTCCACATGCTCCCTAGGCACCTTGGTGGAGCTCCTTGCCAAGGGCACAAAGTGTTGGTTGGGCGGCGATACAGCTCCTTTCCAAGAGTGCATGATGGGAGCCTATGTAGGCCTCTGGGAGTTGTAGTCTGAAAAAATATTGAGAGCACCAAACTGAGAAAGGCTGATCTAGGGTTGTGCTTCTGAGCTTCGTACAAGCACTTGTTGATACTCCGTAAAGAAGAATGGAGGTGCACTTTTTGGACAGCAGCATCCAATTCCTTTGATTGGTAAGGCTTTTCATAATGCATGTTGCTCTGTCCTCTATTACTTTGTGTCTTCCCTAGTGGATAAATTTCCAGCCAGTGCTTCGGTAGCAAGAAAGAGTGATGGAGTTTTGAACAGTGGAGGATGGTGTAACCTGATTGTACATCATACATAATTTTGATGGGAAATTAAGGCAATCATACATTGATAACAGACCTAGGCTCTGTAGAAATTACCGTATTTTTCGCCCTATAGGACGCACTTTTCCCCCTCCAAAAATGAAGGGGAAATGTGTGTGCATCCTATGGGGTGAATGCAGGCTTTCGCTGAAGCCTGAAGAGCGAGAGGGATCGGTGCGGATAGCAGCCTGCACCCCGAAGCCTGGGGCACACTGAGCAGCGCGCCTCGGGCTTCGGGCAGATATCCGCAAGCCTGGAGAGCCCTCGGGAGTTCCCGCCGGGCTCCCAAGGTTTGCGGATAGCAGCCTGTTCTGGGGGCTGGGGTCGGGGGAAGCTCGGGCTTCCCCCGCCCCAGCCCCGCGCCTGGGGGGGGATTTTTTTTTCTTTATTCCCCTCCCCTCAAAAAAGTAGGTGCGCCCTATGGGGCGGTGCGCCCTATAAGGCGAAAAATGCCGTAATCACCTCTTCTCACCTCTGTTGAGGTATGACAATATAATAATTACAATTGAACTGAACACTTAAAGCCACGTCTTGTAATCTCTTCATACGTGATTGTTTAAAACAGGCTCAAATATGTTTACAAATTTGTAGCTGTTGATTCTCTGAAAATAGGAGACTGCTGTTCAGAAGCCTTGCTGCAGGGATGATTCAGTATAAATAAGTTGGCAACGGTACATTTTCTTCATTGTAAGCAGGATAATCTCATGAAGGGTATTTCTACAGGTCAGTTGCATGGTTTATGACCTTGACTGCAGTAAAAGCATACTAACAGCTCTCATTTCTCCTATTTTTTCCCCTAGTCCAGAAGTCTCCCGTATATTTGTGTTCGCTACCCATTTCTCATCATTTTAGTTTATAAGTTCCAGAGTAAGCTTGACAACATTTATTGGATTTCATGCTAATTGGTAGCCAACCCTCTTGCCACTGCTCCTGGCGTTAATAGCCAAAATCAGATCACAATAATGTTTAGCTACTGCAAGTAATGGCTTATTTTATTCTTCCAGTAACCAGCAAGTATTTTCATCATGGCATGCCACGCTTCTGGTGACTTTGCAATAAGGAATAATGTTGTTGTTGTTGTTGTTGTTTAGTCGTTTAGTCGTGTCCGACTCTTCGTGACCCCATGGACCAGAGCACGCCAGGCACCTCTGTCCTCCACTACCCCCCCAGTTTGGTCAAACTCATGCTGGTAACCTCGAAAACACTATCCAACCATCTCATCCTCTGTCGCCCCCTTCTCCTTGTGCCCTCCATCTTTCCCAGCATCAGTGTCTTCTCTAGGGAGTCTTCTCTTCTCATGAGGTGGCCAAAGTATTGGAGCCTTAGCTTCACGATCTGTCCTTCTAGTGAGCACTCAGGGCTGATTTCCTTAAGAATGGATGCGTTTGATCTTCTTGCAGTCCATGGGACTCTCAAGAGTCTCCTCCAGCACCATAATTCAAAAGCATCAATTCTTCGGCGATCAGCCTTCTTTATGGTCCAAATAAGGAATAATATTCACTCTTAAATAGAGATCTTAAATGAGTTTTCAGAAGTAAACATAATAAAGGCACTTAGCAAGAGGAGAACACCATACTCACTTCATTATTTTTCAACCTACAAAAAAATGAAATCACTTGCTCTTGAACTGACAAATGTATCAGGCTAGTTCTCAAAGCTACCAACTCCCATGGGTTGTTTTCTTCCTGCATGTAAAGCATTTTGGGGTCCTGCTGTTCTTAAAGTATAAGTGAGATGAAGGCTTCTCCTTTCTCTTCTGTCTCCCATTATTGGATACCAGATGTGGCTTTGACCAGTGTCTTGTGCTGGGAAACAAAACATGCTAGAGGAGTATATTATGTACTTTAATAAAACAAAACAAAAACAACCTTGCCCTTCTCGGTCAGCTTTCACATGAGGCACCAAGTAAGTCCTTTTTATAAGCTGGTGCTTTTTGTCAGCTTATAAAGGGCTTAAACCTCTGCTCTCATCTTACTTTCAGAGAGGGAAGAGAGAAAAGGCAGCCCCCACTTCTATTTAAAATAGTTGCAGCAGCCTGCCAATCCCGCTTAACATGTTGTGTTTCTCTCCAGTAATCTGATTCTCAGGTTTAGTTCTGCTGTGCTGTGTCCCTGTGAAGTCTTAATCTAATAAAAAATCTGGATTTATTTACAAAGAAGGAATATTCAGCACATTAAGAATTGTTACATCAGGCACCTAAAGAATGTATTTGTTGCAGAAAAAACATAGTATTAAAACCACCCTGAGACTTCCGGGTATAGGGCGGTAATTAATACTAAATAAAAAACCCAATGAACCCATATTTAAACAGCTTTATAAAAACCTTCATAAGACATTATGTATGGAAAAAATAGTCGCTTAGAAGTGTGAAAGGAAGGAAGCTTGCTTGCTGCCATGAAATGAAGCACAGGTTAGAAGTATAAAATAAGAGATTATATTAAAACAAAGACTCTGATGACACATGACCAGTATAGGCAGTGATGACAGATTAACACGTGTCCAAAAGATGCACGATTGTGCACGGCACCAAACCTGGAAGTGACCCTAAAATGTGGTAGGGGGTGGGGTGGAGCGAGCTTATACGTGCTCAGAGAACAGAACTCCTGCACAGTTGACAGTACTGCGAATACCCCAACACCAGAAGTTTGAGAGTGGAGATTAAACTGTATATTGGTGACTTCATTCCTTTGGAATTAATGTAGTTTACATCGCAAGACCTCAAAGCCTCATCATAATTTTGAATATGTTGAATTTGCAGATCCTTGGCTATCTTACCTGGCCATGCTTGGTGGGGCTGATGGGAGTCAAAAACATCTGAGGGTTCCAGGTTAGAGATAGCTGTAAACCTAGCTGGTTCATGGACAGTGCTGCTCAGAGACTTCTCAACATGAGATGAGTAACTGCTACTGTAAAGATATCCAAATGCACACACTAGCTCTAGTGTAGACAGTACTCGTTGTTGTTATTATTATATTTATTTCTATCCCACCTCAAGGTAGCTTAGAGATAAAAACAAGCACTAACAGCACAGGTAAACAATAATTTAAAAACAATTAAAGAGTGATAGAATTATATAGAATCTATTAAACCCATACAAAAAATCTTATTCTAACCTCAAAATTCTAGGCTGCCAGCCATATAAGCTTTCTCTACTTCTAGCCATAGTTGCCAGTTCATTAAAAAGTTCTCAGTGACTTAAATGGACAGAATGTCTTGCATACACACACACACACACACACACACACACACACACACACACACTGAATTATGTACAGAGATGATAGAAAATATCATTTGTTAGATGGTCTCTGTATTCACTGATCACTGTGCTGTTGGCCTGGATATTCTGAGGACTCTCCTGGTTCTATTGGTTGTGGTTCCTTGACTTAAAGGAGGCAGGGAGAAGTAACTGGGAGTTTGCACACTTTCGGAAGAAGCATTTACACTGAAAAAAATGTTATGACGACAACAATAATTATTCAGTTACACAGAAATGTTGTGTTCTGCTCTAATAATATTTCCCCCCTGCAATTGCCCATTCTATCTAATCAAAATACTGTGTATTGTAATACGAAGAGGTAAATTCAGGGCTGTGTGTGTGCCTTTATTCTGTCCAAGTGCAGAATCTGGTTGTGGGAACAGAATTTAGCATCCTTAATTTTCATTTTAAAAACAGGTTTTGAACTGAGTGTATAAGATTTTGTATGTTCTCAGGAAAGCTCTTGTAGTGAATTTAAGTTTGAAAAGATACATGAAAATCTAGGAGAAACTTAAGGATATATAATTATGGCATTACAAAGGGATAATTGTTTTTCCCATGGAGAGAGAACTATATATAGTAGTCTCTTACCTACATACATAAACATTGTACAATCCTGGTAGACAACTTGCTTCAAGAGCAGCTATTCATTTCCCCCCAAATATTGAATCTATGTCTTTAAAACACTATAAAACACCCAACAAGGTAAGAAAAAGACCCCGCTGGCCATTTGATTTTCTGAACAGAAGGCACTGTAAGCAACAGTAAATGTATCTTATGTGAAAGGTATTGAAAGATAAGCTTCCAGGTGGAGCAAATCAGTTATGATTGATGCACACTTCTTTGACTGTGACTTTAGCCTACGTTTATCCAATCCATCTAGGGTTAAAGAAATCAACTTTCCCAATATACTTGCTGACATCCTGATTTGCATCGATATTTCCACTTACTTTAGTTTATAATAAATCCCTAGTTATTTTTCTTGAATTGCTACCTTCAGCAATATAGCGGATGAACATGCTCCCTATAATAATTAATTGAAATCTGTCATCTTTAACACAGACAGTGTAGTGCTTCCTCCAGTACCATCTGTCCTTTCTGTTCTGCGGACCTTATATTCAGTTGTTGGCATTGCCTGCACCATTTTCCCACTGCCTTCCTACATTTCCTATATAGGTAAAGGTAAAGGGACCCCTGACCATTAGGTCCAGTCATGACCGACTCTGGGGTTGCGGTGCTCATCTCGCTTTATTGGCCGAGGGAGCCAGCGTACAGCTTCCGGGTCATGTGGCCAGCATGACTAAGCTGCTTCTGGTGAACGAAAGCAGCGCACGAAAACGCCGTTTACCTTCCCGCCGGAGTGGTACCTATTTATCTACTTGCACTTTGATGTGCTTTCAAACTGCTAGGTTGGCATGAGCTGGGACCGAGCAACGGGAGCTCACCTCGTCGCGGGGGTTTGAACCGCTGACCTTCTGATCGGCAAGTCCTAGGCTCTGTGGTTTAACCCACAGCGCCACTCGCGTCCCTTACATTTCCTATATAGTGGCCATTTATTTCAATTTACACTCATTCATCCTTCAAATGCACTGCCCAGGCTTGCGCCCCAGGAGGTCATTTCAATGCTACTAACACAACAGTTTAACTTCTCATACACACAGACACACACCACACAGCACCACCACACACTCCATTGTCTCTTGAGGCAGAAGGATGCCTACTTCAAAATAATTATATTCGATCACTTGCCACTAGGTGGCTTCTTGTTCCCAACAAGTTCTGTGGTAGTACAGTGGTACCTTGGTTCTTGAACGACTTGGCTCCCGGATGGCGCAAACCCAGAAGTGTTCCGGTTTGCGAACTTTTTTTGGAAGCTGAACATCTGATGTGGCTTCCGATGTAGCGCAGGAAGCTCCTGCAGCCAATCGGAAGCCACGCCTTGGTTTTTGAACGGATTATGTTAGACAACCAAGGTACCGTTGTACAGAGGTAGTCAAGTGAAGATCAAGAGCAGTAATCATAGAATTGTGATCAACCTTAGCTGTTCCTCACAATTCTTCCCACCTCATAGTGCCTCTATATTACAGCTCCATCACTTAAAGCAAAAGGGGGGGGGGGCTTTCACTCAGCAGACGTGAACCTGGCTGTTAAATGAAATAAAGGGATAGGAAGTAGAAGTAGCAAGAGTGGAGCAAGAAAGCAAGCAGAGTGCGACAGGTTTGATTGGGTTGTTTTTATCACCAGGTCTGCATCAATTTAATGAAATGTATATATTGTATGGTTTTGGTTGCACATGAGAGAGTGTTGACAAGTCATAGGCCACTGTGGAACAGAATGCTGGACAAGACGGGTATTTGATCTGAGCACACACAACCACACACAATGAGTTTTGCAAACTGGATTGTGTGTATCTGTCTTCTATAAGTTTGAAGATTAAAATACCTTGTACTGTTCACCTTACCATGGCTAAGCATGAATGAGGGAGCTTGCAGGTACTCACAGCAAAAATCAAGGCCACTTTTCTACTCCCCTGGTCCTGCTACTGCCATGAACTGCCATGGTCTGTCTTAGTGTTATATCAAAAGACTTGTGGGTTCTTTGGAGTCATATATGTTGGGCCTTTGTTAAAGGGATTGTGTACTCATGTGGCTGGTTGGTTGGTTGGTTGGTTGGTGGGTGGTTGATGGAGGATCCTGGGTGGGAGACAGGGAAATGTTGGTCTCCTAGGATGAGAGGCTGGGAGGAAAAAGGAGGGACCACAGGTGACAGCTGGGAAAGGTTGCTACCTTCTGTGGTGGTGGGCACTGAGAATAGCCTCTAGGGGAGGACTCCACATTTTACTTGTTCTGTTTGTTGTTGTTTTGTAGCTGTTATTGTATTGTGAAAAAACTTTAGTAAAAAAATATTTTTAAAAAGCAAAACTCGGACTTATGACTTGTCTTCCTCAGACAACCCACAGACCACACATAAGGAACAAACTTTGGCTGCATGGTCTGAAGCAAGACAAACCAGGAGCTTGGGTTTGGACATAACACTCAGCCAAACTATGGCTTAGCTCCAGGTTGTGTAGCAGGAGCAACATAACTGAGGGAGGAGCGAAGTGGCCATAAATTTTGCTGTGACCACCTGCGTGGTTGTGGGTTCATGCTGGGGCGTGGTTCGGCTTAGTGATGCACGTGAACCAGGCCTTAGATTTGTAGTTGAACTATGTTGACAAATGGAATTTTCCACCCTATGTTCTGCTCCCTTGTGCGATTGCAGGTGTTTACAAGCTGCTAGTATAACCGAATAAGAGCTTTTTTCATAACAGGCAGAACAATCTTGTTGGTTCAACATTCCCTTTAATATTCCTGATCATTTGTATGATGCAATCATTATTTTGTCTCTTTTATCAAGGACTCTAGTTTTTGCTTTTTAAAGCCCTGCTCCTAAACCTCTGGCTTGTTTGTTGGTAGATAAATTCTTTTAGTATTGTGTATGTTTTATGTTGGTTTTTTAAAAAACAAAATCTTTCTGTTTAACTTCTCTGAGACTTTGTAAAAAGTAGCAATATAATAATAATAATAATAATAATAATAATAATAATAATAATAATAATAGTGCTATCCTCCTAAACTAGAACATCTTCCTCTTTGTGCAGTATACCAAATAATTCAGTGCATTTTTCAAGAGTGGTGCAAAGTTGGTGAGACAACTGTAACTATTGGGTAGGTGTAATTACTCCCGAAAACATTGACTGTAAACTGTTAACAGGACTAATCTGCTTGTCTTTCTGTGTCAGAATAGCTTATTTGGTAGAGCATGAGACTCTTAATCTCAATGTCGTGGGTTCAAGTGCCACATTGGGCAAAAATAATCCTGCGTTGCAGGGGGTTGGACTAGATGACCCTCGTGGTCCCTTCCAGCTCTACAATTCTGTGAGCTCATGACTGATGTTTGCATTTGGGTCCATCTAGATTTAGGGAGGTATCCAACAAAATAGTTCCATTAGTGCTATAATAATAGAATAATTCTCTCCTCATTCTGGGGTTCTCTGCAACCCAGATTTGGGGAAGCCATTGCAGGAGGAGTAGAGGAGAAGTTCTGTTGCACAAATGCAAGTTCTTGTGCTAATGGAGCTACTTCATTGGGTATTTCTCCTTTATGTGTCACTGCTGGCTGATTGTTTAGGGTCTCTTGGTTACCATCACTCATATCTCTAGTGAATAGAGCGTTTCCCCCTGAGATAACAAGCAACTTAAAAATCTTGTCATTGAAGCATTTCCAGGACAGATCTAGGAAAATTGCAGTCAGTTGTTTCAGATGTGATTTCCACTTTGTTTTTTTAAAAACTTTTCCTCATAGTTCAAAATTTTTATAATTAAATCTTGTGGAGTGCTAGGTGCTGCTCTGAGATGTACCTCCAGATTAAATGTAGCAGCAAGCCTTTTTGCTGGGAAAACCTTCACTGATGTAACTTGCTCCTTTAAATATGCAAAGATACAGGTTTCACCTTCTAGAATGGTTCCCAGCACCATTCAGTTTGTCGTTCTGCAGAACTTTGGAATCATTTTTCTGTGGTTATTTCAAAGTCTACGTTTAAGGCTCTGTGGGAGTTTCCATTATCTTTCTGTTAAGTCCTCCACTGCCTACTCAGTTGGGGTTAACAGAGCTGGCATGTCTGTTTTTATGTCAACTCTCCTTAGTCCAAAATGAGTTGAGTGACAAAAAGCAATTCCAATTTTGATCTAGAGATGGCAGCAGAGCCCCCTTTTGTCTCCTTGCTCTGTTTACTGCCTCCAGGCACAATTTGTTCTAGGAGGATGCTGTTCTAGAGTTAGTGGGGGCGAAACAAGACTTTATTTCACCTGGGCCAAGACCCAGTTTTTGCATATTTGTGTACACAAACACACAGGTGCTGGGAGCCTCAAGGGCACCCATCTGGAGGCTTCACCACCCTCTATTAAGTTTGTGTGCTTTGGGCATTGGAGGCTTAAGGACCTAAATGCCAGTCCCAAAATAAGGGCTAACAAGGTTTATGCAGGAGAGCTTCTTGGCCAGCCTTACGCCAGTCTTCTCTTCCATATCCACAGAGAGCACACACAGTTGCCTTGGAAACATCAGCCGACTATATTTACCAGTTGTGGAGAACAAGGCTTGAATTCCCCCTGGACACTGTTTTTCCACAGCACCACATGTATAACGAGTTATATTGAATCATTCCAGGTGTTAGACCTGTAACAGTATCAACTCTGGAAAAAAGTGTGCTAGAGACATGAATCTAATTATCAGTAGCAGCGTACACATTAAGGAAATGGGAAGGGTTTTGTTCATTCCTTTCTGGGAGAATTCATAAGTATCTTATGGACTCCAGTGATAATTTCTGGTCAAAGCAGAGAGACTGTCCGTATGGCTACACCTGCCTAATGTGGAATTTAATGTTAACTTCTCTACTTACTGTTTAAAAGGCAAATTGCCCTCAAACACTATCAACTAAAAGGTGCTCATTTGAGAACTGCCCGTTTAATTGACACCTGGATATTTTATAATCCAAACAGTAAAGAAGCTGCTGGTTTTTTAACAGTGCATCAAGTTTGCACTAGATTGTACCACTTATTTCTCAGCAGTTTATTTTTAGTTCTACATTTACCTGCAACTAAAACTCAGTTTCAGGGTGTGTCTTCAATTCAGAGACTATTTGATGGGACCTGTACTCTGCAAGTTTAGGTACACTTTTAATCACTGGATCCTGTCCCTTTAAATATAGTTATTGTACTGTAATGGCTTTTCCTAAACCTTTGTCCTTTCCCTGCCTCCTCCCTTCAAGAAGAAGGGATTGCAAGACAATACTGGGATTGCAAGACGATACTCCTCTTTCCCTTCCTACTCTCCTCTGTTCTCCTGCACCCCCCCCCCACCAAAGACCTCCTTGTCTTCAAACCTTCCTTAATTTTACAAACACACACAGAGATTTTTACTCCCCTTCCCAGGGACCTGTCTGATGCATCAGCAGGTTACATTGTTTGCTAGTGTTAAATTAGCTATTTGCAGATAAAATTGAAAAGAGTTTAATTTTAAACAGTGTTCTTAAACTCTTAGGCAGTTGCGGATTGAGATGCTTGCAAGGCTACCATTACAAGCCTCTCACCATTTTCATTAGTGAATCATTTCACCAGAGGAGGAGACAGTAGCAAGGGGAAAAAACCTGTTAAAGAAATAGCAGGTTTTCAACAGTGCCAACACACATTTTGAAGAGATTAACACCAAGCTCGTGGTGGCAAGGAAACAGTAGCCTTATTTTACTTATTCAAAACTATAGACATATTTAAACATTTTGTGCTTAAAGAGGCAGTGGTGGATCCACGCCTCAAAAAGCCCACCCTAGACCAGTTACTAACATCCCTTTATTGACAAAGGTGATAGAGAGGGTGGTTGTAGAGCAACTGCAGATATTCCTGGAAGAGACTGATTACAGTGGTACTTCGGGTTAAGTACTTAATTCGTTCCAGAGGTCTGTTCTTAACCTGAAACTGTTCTTAACCTGAGGTACCACTTTAGCTAATGGGGCCTCCTCCTGCTGCTGCACCGCTGGAGCACAATTTCTGTTCTCATCCTGAAGCAATATGTAACCTGAACCGTATGTAACCTGAAGTGTCTGTAACCCGAGGTACCACTGTATCTGGATCAAGTACAATCTGGGTTCAGACCTGATTTCGGAACTGAATTGGGTGCCCTCATAGGTGACCTTTATCATGAGAGGGACAGGATGAGTACAACCTTATTACTTCTGCTTGTTTGCTTAGCGGCCTTTGAAACCCATCAATCATGATATCCTCCTGGACCAAATGAGTGAGATGGGTGTTGGAGGCACTATATTACAGTGGTTCTGTTTGTATCTTTAAGGTTGTACCCAGCGAGTAGCTCTGGGTTTGTGTTTCTCGCCTCCTTCCCCTGGCATTTCTGCTATGGGGTTTTGCATGGTGCTGTTCTCTCCCCAGTACATGTATGAAGCCATTGGGTGTGATTAGGAGTTTTAGAGCAAAATGTCTCCAGTATGCTTATGATACACAGCTCTACTTCTCCATAACATCTGAATCAGGAGAGGTCATGAGAGCTTTGGACCAGTTTCTGGATGCAGTGATGGACTGGATGAGGACCAATGATCCTGGGAAGTTGTGGGTTCTTTGGGTGGAGGGTTCACATGTTCATGAAATTGGGTTGCACTTCTTCTGAAGGAGGAAGTTTGTCAGATTAGACCTCTGGTCTACCAATATTTTAACAGGGATGCCTTGCAGGAGAGGTCATTTGTTTATGATTCAGTCAGGCATAAATAATGCCTTCTTTAGTGCTGCATTGTGAAGGGAGCAGGTGCCTTTCTGTTCGGGAGGCACGAACCTATTCCATGGCTGTGTTCAAGTACCTAGTCCATGCTTTCAATTCATTCTGTGGGGTCCTGGCATCTTTTTCAGTGTTTGCAATCTTAACGCTGGTCTTTATCTCTTGCTCTCTCTTAGAGTGTTTTGCTGTGTAAAAGCGAACGTCTGTGTTCTCGGTAAACATGGAAGAATTGCAAGATGTCCAATTGACGGAGATCAAGCCCCTCCTGAATGATAAGGTAATTCTGGCTGTGTTTGAGCATTAGCAAGGCACTAGTCATTTTATGTTATCTGTGAGCGGTACATAAGGGTTGTGTGTAATTTAGAATTCTGTACTGTTTGGTATTAAGAAACAGAACTTAACGTTCTGAGAAGCTCTATGTATTTTTTTTTTTTGTAAAGTCCATCACTTCAGTGTAACTGAACACAACCCCCCCCCCAAAAAAAAAACATTATCTCTGTTGTCTTTTGCCTGCCCTGTTGCAAATTATACATTGCAAACTCCCTGGGATGGGTACTCTTCCTTCTGTTGTAGCTTCCATCATCTCTTTGAACATTGATGATAAAGAGTCCTATGACACTTTAAAATAAATAAGTTTGTTGGGCTAGAGTCCAATGCATCAATCCATAATAGCACGGAATACGTAAAGAATGAGCTGTAAAGATAATACCATACACTTTCAGACCAATGTCTGATGAAATCTCCAAAACCGGGGTGGGGTGGGATTATTGGTTGGGAAGGGCAAAGGACTTCAGTGCCCTGCATTGTTTCTTGCCTTTCCCTACAAGTATCATAAGAAGAATGCATTATGCAAGAGTAAGTGGAAGGGCACTTCTTGCAAAAGGCAGACCTTCAGGATTCTTGATTTCTCCATCCCTGGATCCTCAGGAGTGGGGGGGGGGGGGGCTTGGTGCAGGGAGGGCACAGGAAAGCCCGTTGCATGAGTGGAGTTGCAGTCACTCTTCTCGGAATCCAGCCCATTAATTGATGATTTCAGCCTTTCTTTAGTACATAATTTGAGGTACCTTTCACAAAGAATGCATAGGATAACTTTGGTTCTTACTTTCGTTCAGTTCTTAGCATTTTCCAAGGGTGTGCATGTGTGTGGGTGAATAGTGTGATCACTAACTTTTCTATGGTGATTTACAGTGATGAGCCAATGTTTTCCAGCTATTTCTGCAAAATCCAGTCTTACACTGGTCTTCTCTTTTTAGCTTGTGGTGTGCCTTGAATATTTGTGGGCCATCCGGTTTTTCCTCTCGCTACCATGTCTGTCTCGTCCACTTACTATTTTAACATATTTCAGTTTTAACTTTTAGATGCCTTCTAAAAAACTTTATTCCATCAGGCTTATGTGGGCAATTAAGAATACATATTTCCATAATAGCTGGTTTCTGGTTTTAACTTTGTACGTGGCTTTTATTGTATGGTTTTATATATAATTGTTGTAAACGACTCTTGGGTTTTTTAAAGAAATGAATGGCGGTAACAAATATTCATTTTACCAAGCCCACACACTACAAAAAGTCTTTCATCTTTTTAAAGGGAGTTGAACTAGTAGTTTTATATCAATATAGACAAAAAGCCATAGCCAGATCCAGTGATAAATTACATAGTAGCCAGAGGTTGAGTGTTTTGTCTAAATGACCATGCATGTTTAAGAAGTTACTGTATTTTTCGCTCTATAAGACACACCAGACCACAAGGCGCACCTAGTTTTTGGAGCAGGAAAACAAGAAAGAAAAAAATCTGAATCTCAGAAGCCAGAACAGCAAGAGGGATAGTTGCGCAGAGAAAGCAGCAATCCCTCTTGCTGTTCTGGCTTCTGTGATAGCTGTGCAGCCTGCATTCGCTCCATAAGACGCACACACATTTCCCCTTACTTTTTAGGAGGGAAAAAGTGAGTCTTATAGAGCAAAAAACACGGTATATAGGAATACGGTCATACCTCGGGTTACAAACGCTGCAGGTTGCGCATTTTCGGGAAGTACCGGAATGGGTTACTTCTGGGTTTCGGCGCATGCGCAGAAGCACAAAATGGTGTCACGTGCATGCGCAGAAGCGCTGAATTGTGTCACGCGTGTGCAGCGGCGCTGCGGGTTGCGAATGTGCCTCCCGCACGGATCACGTTCGCAACCCGAGGTATGACTGTATAGAAACTACCAAGTCAGACCACTGATTGGTCCATCTAGCTCAGCATTTTCTTCAGTTACTGATAGAAAACACCCAGGTTTTCAGTTAATTATTTCCTAGCCCTTTATGAAGATGCCAGGGATTGAATCTGGAACCCTTTGCATGAAAAACATGTGTTCTAACCTTTTGCATGAACTGAGCAGCAGTGCCACCAGTTCATAATATATATTGACCAAATGTTGGAATGGAAATAATTTTGAATGGTATTTTCACAGAACCTTTGAAAAATGAGCAGGTTTGTCTATGCATGAAAGTGTTTGAAAATGATTATTTCTGGGACTGATAAATGTGTACCGACTCATGTGGAATTGTGGCACTTGCCTCTATCCTTGGCAGTTCATACAATAATTTTGTTTCTGGCATCAGCTGTTGGGGGTGGAGGAAAGCTAATTGTAATGACATCGTCCTTTGCATTTATTCATACTAATGAAGTACAAGAAGCTTCAATTCTGACAATAGTTTGCTGCAAAGTGATATGACGGAGCAGAGTTTTCAGAAAACTCAGCTGCAAAGCAAAGTTTATGAGGCTGTTCTGGAATCTGGGCTATTCATTGGCTCTTATTCTTATTTTGACAGAATTCAGCTCGAAACTTCCAGGACTTTGACTGTCAGGTAAGTACCTGAAACCAAAACGGGCATGGATTGTCAGGCTTTCCTTGAAGAACGACAATGGATCTCTGTTGATCAGATAGTTGCCCAAATTAAAAATAAAAAAGAACTTGAGAAACCTAAGCGTCCATTGGCTCCCATATATCTTTTGCTGGTTTTCTGTACATTTAACAGTTTGTTCGGCAGTATGTGTTGAACAGGACTTGTCTGCTTCCAGATCTTAAGGGCCAGATTTTGGAGTTGATCACCATGGACTTTTGAAGCACCATAGAGTTAAATTACTGCAATGGTGTGTGTGTGTAATTTTTGTAAGATGCAAATCTGTGTTGAAGCTCTACATCTCAGAAATTAATGAAGTAGGAAGGGCTTGTAGTCCTCAAATTATAAAGTGGTGTTTTCAGTGTTTAAAAAATTATTTTATGAAGTAGCCAGTTTATTGCATTCTGTGGCTTGGCCTGTTGTCCTATCTTGTCTTAGCCACATGGGCAAGATACAGAAAAACGGAAATGCCAAGCCAACCTCAAAAGGTGGAATTAGGAACAAAATTGGGTAGGACCAAAAATGCAATATAAATTGCTACTAAAATTTGTACAAAAAGTAAAATTTGACTTCAATTTTACAAAAAGTATGAATATAAATTAAACATATTAATGACCGTAACAATACCTTGGTTTAAGAACAGCATAGTTTATGAACAACTTGGATTAAGAATGCTGCAAACCCGGAAGTAGGTGTTTTGGTTTGTGAGTTTTGCCTTGGAAGCAGAACATGCTTCGCTTCCTGTTAAGTGTGTTCCATTTGTAAATCGAGTCCCCCACTGCTATGGGAAAGCACGCCTTGGTTTAAGAATGCTTTGGTTTAAGAATGGACTTCCGGAACGGATTAAGTTGTAAACCAAGGTACCACTGTACAGGACAATGTCTTAACATCCAGCATTAGATCAGTTCTAAAGACCAAATGCAGTTGAATCTCCAAGGAATCTTCTTTAGTGACCAATGAATGTATAACATACAATTTTGTCACCCGAAATTAGTCTTTTGACTGATCTGCATAGATAAGGGGAGCTGGCCAATAATATTCCTGTATGCACATGGCAAACATTGAAATGTATCTGAAAATAGTGATAGCTTTCTACCAATGTCCATTCATGTTTTAGAGCATCCTCCAGATTTCTGGTTATCGATGTCAGCTATTCACCATCATAGATTAAAGTTGATTTTTATTTTTTAACACATTTTGGTAGCAATTTATATTTTAAAAATGTTTCTGCCTTGTTTTGGGTCTTAGCCACATCTGTCCTGAAGGTAGGAATGCCACTCTACTTCCGGCTCATGCCAAACATGAGCAGAGTGTGATGTGAATTTTAACCAACAATCTTGATGTGGCATCTGTAGAAGGCATGGCTAGGAATTGTTAACACCTGACATATGCTTAGAATAACTTTGAATTAAAAGGGAACCAGAATCTCAGCTTCAGGGCGCTAAGATCAGACACCAGTGAATTTGAACATCCTTTTATGCCCTTTGGCTTGACTTGAAGCTCCCTCCACTTACCTCATTTGTTGGACCAGTTTGGTGTTCAGTGTTGTGCAAAGGTGAATTTAAGTTTGAAAAGGATTTAAGAGAATCTCTCAAGCATTCACACACACACACACACACACACACACACACACACACACACCACAAAACCGCCCAGCCATCCCAGCATAACTCAACACAAGCAGGCACAGAAATAGAGAAAATGCACATTTGAGAGCTTATGAAAATTACCCAGGGCAATTGCACTATAATTAATGTAAAACAAAACTGGTGAGTGTGACACGAATTGAGCATAAACCAGGTGATGCTTGCCACTTCTTTTTCTTAATCTTCTAGAGTGGATGAACAGTGAACTTGTGTCCATAGCAACCACTGAACAGGATGTTCCGTACTGCCACTTTATTAATTTTAGCTGCTCCTAAAATTGAGCTATGTACAGCCTTTGTGTGTTGATAAAGCTTCTTTGCCTTGTATGATACGAATGACAACTTCTGAGGACTGCCTGCTTCAGCCTTTTATTTACACAAGTTAAACACTGTGCATGAATTACAACATATTTAAGAAGGGTTGCGTGGGCAAGATTGAATCTTAAAATTTCCCATAGCCTTCAGCTGCTTCAGGCTAAGGTGCTCTTGAGAAGCCAAAGAACTACACAGTAAGATATAATGTACCTCACTGGAAAAACAAATGCACATATCCTTTATTAGGTTCAAGTGACATTCCACTATTTTAACCTAGGTGATGTCCTTTTGAGTCAAAGACAGTGCAAATGGTCTCTCATACCTGGGTTAATTAGAGTGGCGCCATTTTTAGAAATCATGTGGTCACACCAGAAGCTTAGGCATAGATGCAGAGGGTCTCTGCAATTAGATAATGGAAAAGGAAGGGGACATGCTCACATTTAGCTTCAAAGGAAATTTGAGGGAGAAAGGAAGTGGGCAGCTGAGCAAGCAAGGACTTTGAACTGCATCTTAACTCCTTCAGCTGTCAAATACTGAATCTGCATGGCTAACACTCTTTCTCATAGATAATAGTCACATCAAGAATTGTGAAAAGAATTTAGTTCTGTAGCATCAGCACCTCAGGCAGCAGCATCTGTCAAAACTTTAATGGATATTGCTTCCTTATATTTGATCGACTCCACAAGACAGCTGTTAATGTGCATCCGTTGAACATGTATGCTTTGAAGCCTCTACTAGGTTAAGATTTGCAGGAAGTGCCTTGGAGCCTGCCTTTATGTAGTGGGTTAACCTTGAAAATAGGTCACAGTCCCAGGGAACATTCTGAAGGCACATGAGGCAGCAACTGTGTGAAAAGCTAAGCAGTTCTGGGTCTAGTTGTTGGCTGGTTTTGAGACAACATGGCAACCTTGAATCTGAGTTCTATGTTTGTGGAAGAATGCCAGAGAGATAGATAGTATCTCTATCTATCTATCTATCTATCTATCTATCTATCTATCTATCAGAAACAGGGGTTGCCACTGTGATGTCCCCCACATGTTGCTAGGCTCTGACTCCCATTATTGGCTTTGTTGGCTGAGGCTGATGGGTGTTGAACTCCAACAACATCTGGCAGGCCCTGCATAGATTACAGTCAGACAAAGCCATTGAGATTTTGTTGATATATTCACCAAGAGATTATTGGACTCAACCTGGGAAAAAATACTTCAGGTTGCTACAAACACTTGACTGAAGGGGTCATTTTCATTGCCACTCTTAACAGAAACCACACTCCCCTCCCCAAAAAAGTGTTTGTCTTTGTTCCTGAAATAATGTGTTCTTAATTAAGAATGTTCTTTATATCTAAAGTCCTGTGTTACTGGTGTAATAGCTGCTCAGTTTTGTTTTCCTTGGGCAGCTCTTAAATAATTTGCATCTTAGACTTCGCTTACAGATTATAGTTCAAGTACAGTGGTGCCTCGCAAGACGAAATTAATTCGTTCCGCAAGTTTTTTCTTCTTGCGAGTTTTTCGTCTTGCGAAGCACGGTTTCCCATAGGAATGCATTGAAAATCAATTAATGCGTTCCTAGGGAAACCGCTTGCCAGGCTGGCGGTGCGGAGAAGGGCTTTTCTCCTCACCGCAAGCCTTCAGCACAGGTACGGGAACAGAGGGGAAGGCGCGCAGCGCTTTCCCTCTGTTCCCGGGGCTTGCGTGGGAGGAGGGTTTTTCCTCCCCACCGCCAACATTCAGAACAGCATTCTGAATGTTGGCGGTGGGAAGGAAAACCCTTCTCCCACCCCAAGTCTTCAGGACAGCCATCCGAAGGCTGGCGCGGGGAGAAGGTCTCTCCGCCCCCCCCCCCCCACGCCAGGCTTCGGTGCATCCTTCAGAGGCTGCTGCCATAGTCACGCGTCACTTCTCCAGCTGGGAGAGGGTCGCGGGGCTATGGCTTCTTTAGCCCCGCGCGCGCTCTCCCGGCTGGAGAGGTGACGGGCGCCTATGGAGGCTCCTGCCATAGGCGCGCGTCACTTCTCCAGCCGGGAGAGGGTCGCGGGGCGTTTCTTTAGCCCCGCGCGCGCTCTCCCGGTTGGAGAGGTGACGCGCACCTATGGAGGCTCCTGCCATAGGCGCGCGTCACCCGAGAGAGGGTCGCGGGGGGGCTGCTTTAGCCCCACGCGCGCGCTCTCCCAGCTGGAGAGGTGACGCTCGGCTATGGAGGCTCCTGCCATAGGCGCGCGTCACCTGGGAGAGGGTCGCGGGGCTATGGCTTCTTTAGCCCCGCGCGCGCTCTCCCGGTTGGAGAGGTGACGCTCGGCTATGGAGGCTCCTGACATAGGCGCGCGTCACCTGGGAGAGGGTCGCGGGGGGCTGCTTTAGCCCCGCGCGCGCTCTCCCGGCTGGAGAGGTGACGCTCGGCTATGGAGGCTCCTGCCATAGGCGCGCGTCACTTCTCCAGCCGGGAGAGGGTCGCGGCAGGCTGCTTTAGCTTCTTTAGCTTCGGAGCATCCTTCCGAAGCCTGGCGGCAGGAAGAGGTCTCTCCGCCCCGCCGCCAGGCTTCGGAGGAGGTCCGAGGACAGTGGGGAAGACGCGCTGCGCTTCCCCGCTGTCCCGGAGATTTCCCTATGGGCTTTCGTCTTGCGAAGCAAGCCCATAGGGAAATTCGTTTTGCGAAGCGCCTCCAAAACGGAAAACCCTTTCGTCTAGCGGGTTTTCCGTCTTGCGAGGCGTTCGTCTTGCGGGGTACCACTGTAACCATAATCTGGGGGCAAGTAGCAATTGCTGGTGGGTGAGTAGATAAGTGCGAAAGCTGCTTTGTGGATGCAGTCAACATTCTCCAGATAGGAAAGAGCACCAAAAAGAGTTTTGTCTGACTACTTCACTTTCTCTTGATTCTCTGAGGGTAGAATAGGGAGGAAGCAGAACCACAATAGCAGCTCATATCATGTGAAGGGCCCGGTTGAGACCTGTTTCTCCTGGCCCGCCTAGTCTCGTGAGAAATAATGATGTGTATAGCCTGGTTCTTATTCCTTTACTAGAAACAGCACTGAATAATTGCTGGGGTGTGTTCTGGCCTGACTGGGCAGAAGAAAATAGCCTCAGTTATGTGTTTCCCCCTAGATCTGCTCTTTATGAATGAAGTCAAGACCCTATGGACTCATATTTGTATCATATGGAGTAGCTTTGCTATTAAATGACAATTTGATATCTCCAGGTTTGTGCAACCTAATTCCCATTCTTATATCAAACAAGATATCATGTTGTGACTGGAACCTACAACAAAATGTCCCAGTGTATCCTACTTCCTAAAAGGAGTTATTCTGTTCAGGTTTCTACCCAACTATTCCCTCCAATCAGGGTATTTTATTTGCTTCCACCTAGCAGTTCCATTTTTTGTTTCCAATGTCATTCTACAACCCATGGCAACTAAGCATGCTCAGTCCTCATTGGGGTTCTGCCCCCTTTCAAATACATTTTATATAGGGTTGCCATATTTCAAAAAGTGAAAATCCAGACACAAAAGTTGTTGAGTTTTTTTTGAAGTTTTTAAACTATTTTTTAGCTTCCTATATGGGCTGCCTGGATATGGTTTTCCTGGACATTTTAACTAATTTGCGAAAATTCCACCCGGATTCCATTTTTAACCGATGAATCCCGGCAATGTCTGGGAAATTCTGGACATATAGCAGCCCTATTTTAGACTTCTCAAAAAATGTGAGGATACCTTGCTCATCTTTCCCAGTAGCTCCAATCTGCCTGCAGTCACTTTGCTACTTACCACCTGAGCTTGCCATTGGAAAGAGCGGGGTTTAAAACTCTTCTTTTTGCGGTTAAGACTTGTTTTCAATTAGCCAAACCCTGCTCAGACCATATAAACTTTAAAAAATATTTCTATCCCTTTGTACAATTGAAATATGAGAATGTAGGAGCTTGTCCTACTTCTTGAGCAGATGATAGATTAAATGATCTGCAAGGGTTGTCTGTGGGTGAGCAGATGGTGTCTGTGACCTCCACTGCTAGTAAAGTCATGGGTGCATCTGTATTATTGTGCCTGTCTTTAAGAGTTCCGTGTTACATTTAGTCTGCCTCTGGTTTCTGTTTTGCAGTTGCTGCCAGTCATATGTTTAATCTGACCCAATCGCTAACACTTGGAACAAACCTTATTATGAGGGACCTAGGAAGCCCTGAACAATGAATAAGTGAATAAAGATGAGCAATAAATGTTTATATTCTGACACTGTCCACAGAACAAGGTTGGGACAAGCAAGGTTCCTAGAAATTTCACACTGGTGTGGAGGAATTTCAGCCAAGGAGTTCCTTCCATGGCTACTGTCTAAAAACATGAAGATTACTCCTGAAAATGTGAAATGCTTTGTGCTTGTCATGAGCCCCATGATCACAACTGGTTCAGGGCAGTTACTGAAAGAAGAGTCAGAGGAGGAGGAAATTGCAGAAAATGACTGGCACACCAGTCCACTCCTGTTTCCTTTAGAGAGGGGGGAAGGGGAGGCAGTCCTACTGTCTGCCTCTCAGTTCCCATTCATGGGGTGGAGGGGTTCCTTATCAACAGGGTGGGTGTCAGTCAGACAGTGGGGGAGGTTGGACAGCTGGAAGAGGCTCTAAGCCTGTGTCTCCAAGCGCATCAGTCTTGTTGAGTGACTGTCTCATGAGTGAGCACACCAAACTGCTCCTCTAAAAGCTGTTCGTAATAATCCTCTGAGCTCTCGAGGCATCACGGAAACTGTAGAGATTGGTTCACTTCTTATGCGGTGCAAATAATGCTACTGGTAGTCCTTTTAATTTGGAACATTCTTTTTCTAACCCCTTAGGGCAGCTAACCTGTTTTTGGTCCAAGGGCTGTATTGTTACATGGTCAGCCCTATGGGGGCTGCAAGTCAAAGATAGTGTGGTCAAGGTGTAAAAGGATGTGCAGTGAGAAGTGCAGTTCCCAAGGCTGCCTTCACAAAGGCTCTCCCTTTAAAAGAAAAAGAAATATTCAGAATTAAATTGAGTAAAAAAAAAAAAGCTTTTAAAACCTTTTGTCTACGTCCCTGGAGGCGCAAAACATTTGAGTAAAAAAAAAAAAAAAAAGCAGATCAATTATTTTTTAAAGTTAAATTCTAAATTGACAAATTTGGTGGGCCCGGCCTTCCCAAAATGTTTTGGCATAATAACATCACAGTAGGAGATCCAACTCAACTCAGTTGAAAGATTTAAATAAAATTAAACATTATGGGTGCAGCTTGTGGAAGCCACAAAAAACTTTGGGGACTGGATACAGCCCATAGAGCATTGTTTAGCCACCACTAGTTTCAGGAGATTGTAGTTATGCATGGGAATTGAGGGGGAAACGATGAAGATAGTTATAACCACACAAAAATATCCCTGTCCAATGCTCCTGCCTTGCCAGGTATTGATTTTGCATGAGGAATTCGTGACCCCAGCAGGCAGAAAGAGAATCTGTGAAAACCCCAGCAGTGTAATATATATATAACCTATCTATATTAATTGATTACATTATGAAACATCACCAACAATGTTTCAGAGTAGTTGCCATGGGTGTTTGATGATAACAGTGACAGCCATTATTTCAGAGGCACAGATGAAGCTGCAGGGGAACGGGGCGGGTGGGGGCCGCTTACTCCAAATTGCTTTGGAGTTCATGCATTTATTGTTTCACGAGATCTACTGGCTGCTATTTTCAGAAATTGAAGGACACCTTGTCCATGCCTTTGCTTCCTTTCCTTCTGTTAACATCTGTAGTAGTTTGCTTGTAACAGCAGGAAACCGTAGGAGAGACATATTCTATGTCTCTCATCTGTCAAGGTGAATGAACATCAAGATGTTTTCCCTTTCCCCAACCAGGTGCCCTTTATTTATTTAAAGTATTTATAAACCACAATTTCATATAATATATCACAAAGCAGGATATGGAATAAAAACACAGTAGTGAGAGCTAGTTGGCAAAGAATTTCAGATTTGAAAAGGTCTGTCTGAATAATAAGGTTTTCAGAAGGTATCTAAAAACAGGGATAACTCCTGCCAAACCCCTATAGAGAAGGAGCTCCACAGAGCAGGGTCAGCCACACTAAAGCCTTGGACTTTAGTAATTGCAATCTGCTCTTGTATTGGAATGTGCAGTTCCAAAATGCAACAGCTGGATTACTGGTTGGGGTTCAGTTTGGGTCCCATATATCCCCTGTGCTCAAACAGCCGCACTGGTTGCCAGTTTGTTTCTGGGCTCAATTCAAGGTGCTTGCTCACATTAATGTTCAAAGCCCTAAATGACTCAGGCCCCAAATACCTGAAAGACCATTTTCTTCCCTACAGACCCTCTCAGGTGATTGGTATGTTCTTCCACCTTCAAAAGCTTTGAGGGGTGGTGACCCTGGAAAGGGCATTCTCTGTGGCAGCCCTTAAGTAGTGGAACTTGCAAAGGTGCATCTGGCAATTTTATTATACAGATTCCGACGAATGCGGAAGATGCACCTCTTTTCCCTGGCTTTTGATGCTTGTGCTGTATATCTTTAGGACCCAATGTATTTGTAAGTTGCGCTAAGCTGTTTTTAATATTGCCTTGTTATGTTGTGTTTTAATGTTGTAACCCACCCTAAGACCTTAGGGTGAAGGATTGGTAACAAATATAGTAGTAGTAGTAGTAGTAGTAGTAGGTAGATGCTTTTGAATTATGGTGCTGGAGGAGACTCTTGAGAGTCCCATGGACTGCAGGAAGATCAAACCTATCCATTCTTAAGGAAATCAGCCCTGAGTGCTCACTGGAAGGACAGATTGTGAAGCTGAGGCTCCAATACTTTGGCCACCTCATGAGAAGAGAAGACTCCCTGGAAAAGACCCTGATGTTGGGAAAGATGGAGGGCACAAGGAGACGGGGACGACAGAGGACGAGATGGTTGGATAGTGTTCTCGAAGCTACCAGCATGAGTTTGACCAAGCTGCGAGAGGCAGTGGAAGACAGAAGTGCCTGGCGTGCTCTGGTCCATGGGGTCACAAAGAGTCGGACACAACTAAACGACTAAACAACAACAAGAAGAAGTAGTAGTAGGGCCAGCCAAACCTCAGGGGCACATGGGGCTACCAGAAGTGCCCCATCAGAAGACCTCAGTGATCAAGGCAGAGCATGAGGAATCAGGAGATCCTCAAGGTCCCTTGGGCCCAAGTTATTTAGGGCTTTCTGAATTAGCACAAGACCCTTGAACCTGGTCCAGTAGCAGACTGGTAACCAGTGCAACTCTTTCAGACAGTGGAGTAACAAGTTGCCATCAGCCTGCTCTTGTGAACAGTTTGGCTGCTGCAATCTGCACTACCTGAACATATTTTATAGCTAAAACAATGCAAAACAGACACTAGTGGCAAAAGCCTATCAGAACAAAAATGTATTCACTTGTTTCCAGAAAGTGTAGATAGTGAGTACCTATTGTATCAAAAGGAATGCTATTCCACAAAATGAGGGAGCCACTCTGAAAGCCCTGCTCAGTGTTACTGCAGGTAAACGTCCAGGAGAAACTTTCCTACAGACCACGGGGATCTACTGATATACAAGGGATAAGACAGTCTCTCAAGTAACCTGTTCCTGAGATTTGCTAGTACCAACAACAGCCTGGTAGCACATTGGCAGCCAATGAAACTCCCATAAGTGAGGTGCTGTATGCTGACGGTAGTTTGCCCTACAAGCAACCTAGCTGCTGTAGTCTCACACTGATCTTATTGCAGTAATCCCAACCATTGAACTCAGGGAAGGTCCTTACTTCTGAATAGACGTCCATACGGTTGTGCTGTAAATAAACATATTTCTAGGGCTTATCCTTTCTGGTCTTCAAGCAGCCGCATTTCTAGATTAAACAGACTCCTGACTTTGATGAAGGAATAGATTCTTCCCTCCTAAATTGCCCTGGTTCCAGTTTATTTTTCTAAGAGCAGTGTTTTGTTCAGACTAATTTGCTTATTGCTCATAATTTTGAAATCTATATTTTGCTGAACAAGGGATGCAGGGATTGGAAAATTAATCAATACAATCTTGGTGTAGGAACACCTTCTGGTCCAATCTTTATAAGACTAGTTCCCCAAAGCTGTTTCACCTAAGAAGTGGTTTACTGATTTCAGAGTAGTTTCAAGCTTGTACAGTATTGTGTGTTCTGGGGAAGACTTGGCTTCACCTCATTCTTTCAGCGTTCTTCTGTGGTAATTTAAAAACGGATGTATAAGGCAGCATGGGGCCCAAGCAAAGTTTTAACAGGGATGTGATGTGTGCAGACACAATTGCTGACTGGACTGTGCCCTTGGGTGCATGCTGTGTTTGAGGACTTCACATCATTAGATTGCATATTTTATCTCTCGACAATGCTTGGATTTCACAAAGCATCACTCTTAATTTACACCTTGATCTATTTATACAAAATACCATAGAAACCAGTGCCTGCTTGCATAGACTGTGCTGTTTTTCTATTAATATTTCAGCTCTGTGTGGGTATGAATAATTTAGTTCAGTGTGCTAGTTTTAAAATCTGAGCAACTAGCTTCCCACAGTTCTTCTGAACAAACATAACTTTGTGGCCGCAAAGCAGTAAATACGTAGGCTATCATAGTCATGTGAATATTTTAGTTTCCTTGTTACATCCATGTTCTGCAATTCCTCCAAGGAACACAAGATGGAATGCATCATTCTACCACTCCCTATTTTATCCTCGCAACAACCCCATGAGCTAGTGTAAGCTAAGACAAGTCGACTGCCCCAAGGTCACCCCTTGAGTTTCATGGCTGCCTGCATGGGGATTCAAACGCTGTTGTCTCAGGTCCTAGTCGGATGCTGTATCCACTACTTCAACACACTGAATCTGAGGACAGATTTTAAAGAAAGAAAAGCAGTTGGATGAATTGGCAACTTACCCTTCTGTCCTTCTATCAGTTGAGAGTCCAAGGAAAATCTACAAGTGAAGAGGACTAAGGTCATATGCTGTGAGGAACATAAGCAATCTTGCTCTTGCCCTTGCTCTGGCTTCTTGAGCGCATTGTAAAATTTATTAGTTTGCCCTTTTCTCACTTGAATCGTGGTTGGTTCCTTTCCGCTGTAAACATTTCCCTTGCTGATCAGGAGCCAAAGATGTCATCTGCAGAACTCTCTCTGTCTAAATGCTTTTTAAAGCCAAATGGGCCAAAGAGGACTGAAATCAGTTGAGTCTGGATTGTGCTAAGTGTCTGCAACAGAGATTTATTTGCTTTGATTGATTGTTCTTAAAAGCTCGGGTTATTGTGTATGCTGAAAGACGACTTGGTGTGAAGCCTTTTAAGTACCTTGGTCAAGCAGGGCCTAACAATTAGCTCTGGTATGGGGTAGTTTTGTTTTTGTTTGGGTAAATGCTGGGATGGGTAAATGAATTCATCAGTTGGCAGTTTTGATAGGTAAGTGGAGCCTGCCCACCTGTCAGTCACGTGAAGTCATTATGACTCCAGGTGACCCATTTTTCCTTTGTAGTGCAGCAAGCCACATGGAAGGAAAATCCAAGATCAGCCAAGCAGGACTTGAATTTACTGCCAGGCAGCTGATAGACGCTGGTTTCAAGCTGTGCTTTCTGTAGGAGTCTGCTGTGCTGCTGAGAGTTCTCCCAAGGTGGGCTTGCTCTGCCTGCCTGTCAGCTGATCAGTGGTGTCAGTAAGCCTCTCTTGTTGATGCACAATCAGGAGCATACTTTTAAGGAACTAAATTGGGCATTGACAGCTGCTTCTCTACCTGCCCCTCAGGCAGGCGGGTGTGGTTTAGGGAAGACAGCCCAGTGGGCCAAATTGGGACCTGTGCTGGGCCTCATTATTCCCATGGCCCATTTATCGTGGAATACATGGATATCTTTTTTCCTCCTGCCTCCTTTGCAAGCCTGACAGCATTTTCTCTAGCTAAAACTGCTTTGCTTTAAAGCTGCCTGTTGCTTTGTGAAAACGGTATTGTTAAGCTCTGAGTTTACATGAGGTTTTGCATTCTTTCCAGACCCATTATCCCATCCTGATTTTAATTTCTGCATCAAAACTGGCCAAACTGTCTCTAGGCTTTATTCTGCAACACTGCACTCAGTTTCCTAAAATTGTAAGCTTGGGTTCTGTAATAGATGCCAGACAATTAAAACCATGCAGCTTTTCATAGCTCTTGCCATGAGTGGCATGAGCTGTCCCTTTTATTGTGCTCATGAAGCTGATACGGTCACATGTGCTAATTTTACAGTGCAGAGCAGAAACATCCATGTGTGGCCAGATCATGGAATGCATACTAGCTAACAGAAAGACAGGACTTTGAACTGTGTTTGCAGAGTTTATAGGCTAAAACTCTCTGCAGGTTTCCTACTTTAGTCCCTGAAATGACCCATTTCTTCAGTATTTTTTGTATAATTGTCACCAAGGCAAAATACATAGGGGTGGGTTTTTTTTAACACCTTGTATTTCTCTTGCATACATCTCAAACTTGCTTAATATTTTTCCTACCAGAAATAGTAATCCTCTGAGACTTACTGCATGTGTGCTCAAAGTTAGGAAAGTGTTGCTGATCCGCTTCTTAAATACCTTTTGCTAAATCTTTTGCTCCTGTTAATTAAACCTCTTTGTCTTTAAAAACAATGGTGCAGATGTGTCACTGTAAACTGTGCAGCCTCCTGCAGATAATGTGCAACTCGTGTCTTCACCCTTCCTCTACATAACATACACTAGCTTGCTCACACTTCAAATGTGAAAGCAGACGTCAGAGCTGCTCTTGATAGCCTCACGTGGGATGCCAGCAGCAGGCTGATCTTGAGAAAGCAATCAGACTTCACACCATGTTCACCTAATGAATCTTCTAGGGCAGGGCTGCTGTCTCCCCAAAGTGGGCGGGAAGCACTGCAAACTAAAAGGAGGATTAGTGCCATCTGCTGTTTAAATCCAATCCAAACCTGTTAGTTACCCCACACCGCCTTTGGTGGAAATGTTTGGGAGTAACATCAATATTATTTCAGTATTTTCAGGCAATGTCAGTTCCTATACCTGAAACTTGGTCTATTTCAGTTGTGACTTAAGCCCTGTCCTGTTCATGCAATACTCATGTGTAAAGGGCAAGTGTGGCGAAGGGGACCTTCAGGCCACGCATTTAGCACAACCCCCGAAGTCATGCTGCTGCTCTTCCAGTTCCCGCCATTGTCCTGTTGAGCATAATGTCTGCAGCAGGGAGTCTTTTCTGTGCATGGAGCTCCCCTTTTGATTTACGATGCAGGACACTAAATCCTGCACAGAGAAAGCTCCTCCCTGCAGATGTTATGCTCAACATGGTGCAGATATAGGAGCAGTTCACTACTGGGGGTGGGAGTAAATGCATGACCCCATGGCTACTTTTCCCGTGCTTTCGCTCTACATGCAAGTAGCACATGAACAGAGCTTAAGTTTCAGGCTGTCCTGTTGCATTACATGCACTGATACAACTAAACAGAGCAATAGTCATCTTCATCTGAGTAAAACTTAGTAAGGCATGTCTGTAGAAGGTTTTGTGCATAAAGCCCAACCTCAATATTTAATGAGAGGTGGAGGTAAGAACACCATGTCCACTGAATGCAGTTTAGAACATCAAATAGCTTTTAATTTATATGTAAAAAGTAATATATACACACACACTCAGACACACATACAGTGGTACCTCAGGTTACGTACTTAATTCATTCCGGAGGTCAATTCTTAACCTGAAACTGTTCTTAACCTGAAGCACCACTTTAGCTAATGGGGCCTCCTGCTGCCGCTGCGCCGCCGGAGGACGATTTCTGTTCTCATTCTGAAGCAAAGTTCTTAATCTGAAGCACTATTTCTGGGTTAGCGGAGTCTGTAACCTGAAGCGTATGTAACCTGAAGTGTCTGTAACCCGAGGTACCACTGTATATTGACACCAACTCCTAAGCAGAAGCGGCACACTGAACTGACCACTTGATTGCTAGCTTAGGAGTTCAGAGTGAAGGCGAAAAGGAAGGATTTGAGCCGTAGAATCATCTGTGTCATGTTGCTCCAAGTGGACGCTGAGTTCTTGTCAAAAGATGGCGCTTTCTGTCCAGGCTGTAAGGATCTTTCCCCAAGCCACTGGGAGATCAGATGTCCCAACTCTTCTTCTTTCACACTCTTTGGCCTCATCCACACTTCCACAATAGATCAGAACATGGGGAAAGGGGTGGTTGCTCTGACTGAGTGCTAAAGAGAAGTTTTCCGGGGGTGGGGGACAGCAGGACAAGTCGAAGTGTGGATAAGCCCTTTGTTACCTTTCATTTGTTTTCAGATTTATTAGGGGGGGTTTTGGTGTGTGTTTTGCTTAGGCCTTACTTTCCCTGCCTACATTGCTTTGCCCACTCCAAATTATTTTTCTGAACATGCCTGCAGTTGCTTAGCTGCAGTGCCCAGCTGCTAGGAAACAACAGTTGTATCCCATAAAAGCAGACTGCTGTGGTCATACTGTCAGTTGACCTGGGAAAAGAAAAGACAAAGGAGTACACCCTTATACAAATCCAGAGTGGAGTCCCTAAGACCATGGGATGGCAGCTTTTATGCTTCCTTCTGGAAACTCCAAGCTGGTGCCAAATGTATTGCTCTGCTTTCCTTTGGACCACATCAGTGAGGCCAAGAGGGGTTCTTAACATCTGGGCAGCCCAGGAGTTCCCCACACACTACCCAGGCTTTCACCTCAGGCAGGTTACTTGGGTGCTACTAACGTAGCTGTTTGACTTCACCCCTGAATATGCACTCCATTGTCTGTTGAGACAGACAGATGCCACAACAACAGTTTCTGGTGGGCACACTTTCACATACGCAGTTTATTTTTAACACAGATCTTTTGTAGTGTGTACGTCACAACTTTTTTCCTGTTTATGAAATACAGTTGACATTTAGCCATATCATGATAATATTCCATGACCTTAATAAAAATGAAATACCGCCTTAAGATCTAGTAGGCTAGAGCAATCTTCCTGAAATCTTGTCCCCTCTAGATGATTTTGGACTCCAATTCTCTATCAGTCACAGCCAGCATGACTAGTGGTCAGGGATGATGGGAGTTCTGGTCTATCCACAACTGGAGGATTTCAGGCCAGGGGAAGCTGTCTTAGAGGCTCGTACTGCGCTTCTGCATTCTGCTTTTGCAAGGAGGGTTGTCAAGATCCTGCTCTGACTTTCATTTTAGTTCCTTCCATCTTTGCTATCACCTTTGCCATTTATATGTAAACGACCAACCGAGGTCTTCCATCCCTGGTAACTTCATATACTTCATAGTTGCAAGTTTGCTTTCATTATTGCTTGGCATCCTTTTTGCACGTCTGCGTCTTCTTCAGAGGACAGTTTGGAGGGGTCACTAAATGACTGAGAAAGGCTGACCAGGTGGCTTTCAGAGGGAGAAGCAGATACCATGTATTAATATGGAGAAGCAATTTCCATATAAATTAGTGAAATTTACATGCAGCTAAATAGGTTTTGAGCCAGGCATAACTCACAATGCACTATTTGGGCACATTAAATTTCAGTAACTCAAGCTGATGTTTCTATCTTAAGGGGCCTTTTTTGTTTCCTAATCATCATAGAGTATCTGCTTTCATAAAAGCTGCTGCGCCAGGTGTATCGACAACGTTTGTGTTTTCCTCTATACAGTTGTACCTCGGGTTACAAACACCTTGGGTTACAAACACATCAGGTTACAGACTCCACTAACCCGGAAGTAGTACCTCGGGTTAATGGTGCGGCAGGCCCCATTAGCTAAAGTGGTACCTCGGGTTCAGAACGGTTTCAGGTTAAGAACCGACTGCTGGAACGAATTAAGTTCGTAACCAGAGGTACCACTGTATCTGCTATCTGTTTTATAAGAGTCCCGTGAGTTCCGATTAGGGCTTGGGATAGATTAGAATAACTGCCAGTGTCTTTCAGTTCAGTGCATCCATTGCTGCTTTCACTCAGACTGCTTTGTTGTGCAACCTGATATCTCGTGTATCAGGCACCCGATTGGTTGTCAGGTTCCTGAACCGCTGATGTAGGTGGCAAGTATATGATACTGTGGATGGGACATCTACCATACCATAGGGAACACATATGCTCTGCATCCCTTAGTGAGAAGTAAGAGGGTATACAGCTGGGCTTTTTCTATTGTGACACTGGCTATGTGGAATTCTCTTCCTTGAGAGATCCAGCTGGCACCTTTGCTATGCAAGTTCTACCAGCCACTGGAAATGTTTGGTTTTTTAAAAGCATTTATTGAATTGTGCCTGTGTTTTTTTAAAGGTTTTTATTGATAGAATGTAACATGGACAGAATAAAACATATATACCCTCCCCCTCCACAACTTGCTAATGGTAATATGTATGTTTCGTTATCATCTATATTTTAGTTGACAAAGCAGTATTCCAACTTGTTTTAGTGTGACCATTTTTAAACTCTTTTTTATTATTTGTAAGTCACCTTGAGTGCTCCATGTCTAAACAGGAAACACATTTCCTCAATGGTTAATAAGCCTGTTGCTGGGGGCTCACTGCTTCCCAGCCAAGATGTCTCCTCAGCGCTTGTTTTCTCTAATAGCCAGGTGGGTTGTTTGTTTTTTCATGTAGGAGCATGACATCGAGACAGCTTGTGGAGTTGTTCATGTCACTATGCGGGGCACCCCAAAAGGAAACAGGCCCGCCATCCTCACATACCATGATATTGGCCTAAACCGTAAGTCCCCTTTATTCCTAGGTAAGCAGACCTATGCAATTTTTGGTTTGCAAGTTCAGCAAGTATATTCTTACTGATGACTTTAAGGACAAGAGAGAACCATGGCACACATTCGGTTCCAGCCTTTCTTTCTTTCTTTCTTTCTTTCTTTCTTTCTTTCTTTCTTTCGGTGTGGTCACAGTTCAAAACATGAGTCTAAAGTCAGAATGGAGCAGTGCTTTCACATGTGGTCATTCCCCGTGTTTTTCTTACAGATAAGTCCTGCTTTAATGCTTTTTTCAACTTTGAAGACATGCAGGAAATCACTCAGCACTTTGCTGTGTGCCATGTTGATGCACCAGGACAGCAAGAAGGGGCTCCCCCTTTCCCCTCTGGGTAAGTGCAGTAACATTTCTCTGATCTCTTTCCCTGGGGCTGCCTGCGCCAGGTTTTAAGACCAGTCTCTCAGGTCCTGTTGTATGGCATGTTGATAAGACACATCAGACAGATTGAGACGAGGCTTTTTGAGTGGCGACACCCTATTTGTGTAATTCTCTCCACTGGGAAAAAAGAAAGCCTGGCTTTAAAGAGAATTCTTCAATCCAAATTTCATTAACTGCTGCATTGTAGTTTAATTGCTACTCTCATTTTTTTATGTGGGCTCCGTTTTGTAGTTTTCTATAGTACTTCTATATAATGTTGTAAAGGTAAAGGTACCCCTGACCGTTAGGTCCAGTCGCGGACGACTCTGGGGTTGGGGCGCTCATCTTGCTTTACTGGCTGAGGGAGCTGGCGTTTGTCCGCAGACAGCTTCCAGGTCATGTGGCCAGCATGATTAAGCCGCTTCTAGTGAGCCAGAGCAGCACACGGAAACACCATTTACCTTCCCGCCGGAGCGGTACCTATTTATCTACTTGCACTTTGATGTGCTTTCAAACTGCTAGGTTGGCAGGAGCAGGGACTGAGCAACAGGAGCTCACTCTGTTGCGGGGATTTGAACCGCCAACCTTCTGATCGGGAAGCCCTAGGCTCTGTGGTTTAGACCACAGCGCCACCCGTGTCCCTTATATAATGCTGCAGCACTCCTTAATGGGTGGAAGTTATGTAGATGTGATAATGTATGGATTGGAAGGATTTTGGGCAAGGGCTCTACCTAGTTCCTTGCTCTCCTTTTGCTGTACAGAATTCTACCGCTATTGTTGAGAGAGCTTGAAATACAAAGGCAAACAAATAGAGCCAGACTTTCCATGCCTATTTTTTGGGTCTTTGCTGTGGAGGTAGCTGTAGAGCCTCCCTTGGGAGCTGGGGGAGATGTATGCTATTGGGAGTGTTGCCTGCAAGACGAAGGTCTCTTGTGAGCTACTTCGACTTTTAAATTGTGTATTTTTGGTCAGTACACATATCTATTCCCAGATGTCAGGCTTCAGCCCCAGGATCTATTATTATTGGAACCTCTTTGCAGAATTGTGTGCCTTGAAATAACATCTTTAGGGTTTGAGTTAATGTATGTCAGCTATTGGCAGCCTCTCTTGTTAACTAACACCCCCTTTTTATGGTTTCAGATACCAGTATCCCTCTATTGATGAATTAGCTGAAATGCTCCCTGCTGTTCTTACGCACCTGAGGCAAGTATACAAAGACACCCAGACCTTTAATAATTTGCTTCACTGCAGGATGCCCACATAGCATGTCCCCATTCCCCAGAACCTTCCCCAGGAATAGAGGAGAGACATGTGTTTAGGATGCATAGAAATGAAGCAGTTGCTCAGTTTCATTTAAATTATACATGCGGTATTTTTGTAACCACCCCATTGTTCTTCACCATGAACCACAGTAGCTCCCTTCCAGCAGATCACCCATCTCATTGCTGATCTAAAGGACTATGGCTGGGTATGTTATGGGCTTTGAAGCATGCTCTCACTTTGAACTCTCTTTCAGTCTGAAAAGCGTAATTGGTATTGGCGTTGGAGCTGGCGCTTATATCCTTAGCAAGTTTGCAGTAAGTAGCCTCTGACTGTTGATTTCCCTGTGTGAACAAATTCTGTCTCTCTGTGCTCCATGAATAGGGCTGCCTGTTTATAAAAACACACGTAGCAGAGATGAGTGCAGTAATGAGAAATACTGGTAAGAGCAAGTGGCCTGAATCATGGATGTCCCAACCCCTCTGGAGGAAGGACTTCCATAAAAAGTTGATGAAAGGTGAGACAGTTAATTCAAAGTGATGGATAGATCCTTGTGGGCTGCTATTCAATTCCAGGAGGATGATCACTCAACAAGCCAGTAAATTTACTGTTAAAGGTAAAGGGACCCCTGATCATTAGGTCCAGTCGTGGCCGACTCTGGGGTTGTGGCGCTCATCTCGCTTTATTGGCTGAGGGAGCCGGCGTACAGCTTCCGGGTCATGTGGCCAGCATGACTAAGCCGCTTCTGGCAAACCAGAGCAGCGCACGGAAACACCGTTTACCTTCCCGCTGGAGCAGTACCTATTGATCTACTTGCACTTTGATGTGCTTTCAAACTGCTAGGTTGGCAGGAGCAGGGACCGAGCAACGGGAGCTCACCCCGTTGCGGGGATTCGAACTGCCGACCTTCTGATTGGCAAGTCCTAGGCTCTGTGGTTTAACCCATAGCGCCACCCGCATCCCTTAAGTGCCAGTTAAGTCTACTAGTCTTTTCATGTATTATTTCCCAGGCTAAACTGAGCTCTTTGGCATACACCCTTAATATTGTGGCTATTTCATTTCGTTTTATTGTATTGCATTTATATACCACCTTTCAAGGAGCTCATACATTGCTCATACATGGTTGCCTTTTAGTTACTGTGGTCTAGGCTAGTCATTCATACTCCTTTGCATTTTAAAGCACAATATTTGGGAACATACACACTAGACATGTTCCTGAAAAAAGAAGTTCATTTTGAATTGAAATGTATTAAATCCTCATTTTCCATTTCCATTTTTTTTTAATCTAACCAGAACTTAAGAAAAACAATTAAGTTATTTTATAAAAGTTTCATCTTTCTGGCTCGTGTTATCTTGCTTTTAGGAACAAAATTATATATAATCAAGTACGCTTTACTAATCGAGACTGAAATCAGTAATTCAGTTACTGCTAATGAAGAGTAAGGTTGTAGCATATCTTGAACCTTATTATTACATTATATAACAAAAGTGGTCTGTTTTTCAGGTTAAAAAACTCTCTTTCCTTACTCTTATCATATTAGACAGCTGAGTCACATAAGCCGTGTCCCAGATTCTCATGCCAATCTTTGGGGGAAAGGGAGAATTAAATCTTTTTCTACCTGCAATTTACAAGTGTTTTTTTATTTTTTAGTTGCATCACCCTGACTTGGTGGAAGGTCTGGTACTTGTTAACATTGACCCATGTGGAAAAGGATGGATGGACTGGGCAGCATCTAAGGTAGGATTGTTCTTCCATAATTGGAATGCCAATGCTGATTTACATTATTCAGTTACTGGAATTAGGTTTTAGTGAATGCTTTGATATTATTGATGACTGCTTTGCTTTTCATTTGTTTGCTTTTTTAAAGCAAAGGTCAAACTCTTCTCTTCTTTATTCTAATTACTTACGTTGTATCACTAGAGATACCCAGCCATGTAGCTGACACAGAGCCAAAGAATATACTTTTCTATATACCGTATTTTTCCATCTATAAGACGCCCCCTATTTTGGGGGACTCAGATTTAAGAAAATGGGGGGGGGGGAAGATGGCCCAGAGCAGGGGTCAGCAAACCTTTTCAGCAGGGGGCCAGTCCACTGTCCCTCAGACATTGTGGGGGGCCGGACTATATTTTTTGGGGGGGGAAATGAACGAATTCCTATGCCCCACAAATAAACCAGAGGTGCATTTTAAATAAAAGCACGCATTTTAAATAAAAACACTCTCATTCCATGACCGTTTGTGGGCTGGATTTAGAAGGTGATTGGGCCGGATCCGGCCCCCAGGGCTTAGTTTGCCTACTCATGGCCCACAGTATAAGACGCCCCCTAATTTTTCAGGGGGAAAAATTAGTCTTATAAACAGAAAAATACGGTACTTTTTCTATGGCAATGCATATGGAATGCAACAGGCAGTTTAAAAAATAAATAAAAAAGAGCCAGTGGGATGGAACTTTTAAACAAGGAAAAAAAATACTTACTTTTGCCTTCATATGCACTGTTGTATAATTGTTTGCCAGATTTATGCACATCAGGGTAGCCAGTGTGGTCCCCTCCAGATCTGGGATTACATCTTTCACTAGCCCCATCATGTCTGCGCAGAAGTAAAATCCCATTGGATTTAATGTGGTTTCTTCAAAAGTAAATGGGTGTTGGAGTTGTGACTGCAGCCTGTTCTGTGTTGCTTGACTACCGTGTAGTGCCACCACTTGAAATAATTTGACTTTTCTTTTTTCCCCAGTTTTCTGGGTGGACAACAAACATTGTGGACATTGTTCTGGCTCACCATTTTGGTCATGTAAGTCAACTGCTGGATCCAATATCGAAAATGCCTATTAATATAAAGAACTTTAAATAAAAATGAACTGCTTTGATCCTAACCTCAGTAGCTGCTTACAATAGCATTATTACTGTCTCAGTTTTGAGTTGTTGGATAAGTAAAAAAAAAAGTGTGTGTTGACATTCTGCTCCCCTTTTCTTGAGCATTCTGGGATGACCAGGCATTGCTAAACATTCCAGCACTGGAATATTTCCTGTGTGTTGATTATTTATGTGTATATTCATGCTGCAAGTACATGTATATGTGACCTCCCACTATCTCTCCTTCCTTTACAGCAAGCTCTTCATATAAGTGTTCGTATTTGTAATATTTATATTCTGTCTCTTAGGGCGTAGGCCTCTCAATGTGGTGTACAACTAAAGGAGTTTAATTTGAAATACAACAGAGTGTTTACAAAAACCACATAATCAGAATTATAAAGAAGTGCCAAGTTTCAGGAATCAGTTTCATTAAAAACATTGTAAAAGGCAAACTAGAGCAAATGAGTCTTAAAAGCCATGTTTGAAAGCTTGTATTGAAAGGGTTTTTTGTAGTTGCATTTGACAAATTCCTTGCATATTTGCTTTTTTTTAAATAGCATGGTTAGCAAGACAACTGATTAGAATATTTGTCATTCTTCACTAGGAAGAACTGCAAGCTAACTTGGAGCTGATCCAGACCTACAGACTTCATATTGCACAGGACATCAATCAGGAGAACTTACAGCTCTTTGTCACCTCCTATAACAGGTACAAGACTGGTATAGAATCCTGTTTCACACACACACACACACACACACACACACACACACACACACAACCTTGAAAGTATAATTGTGCATACATAGTGCTTCTGCAGCAGTTGACAGCATGTATATTGGAATAGCCTTTGTTTAAAAAAAAATCAAAGAGCCTCTCTTGTTCAAGAAGCTTACCAGGCTCCCTTCTTCAGTTTAAGATCCAGTGCCATCAACATGTGACCCTATAATGTTGTTCTAGTTGTCAGGGCTTTTTTATCTAAGCAAAATCTTAGTCTGGTTGCTTCATTCTTTTTATGCTTTCTAGCTTATGAAAAGAGCAACCAACTAGGAGATAAAGTAGTCATGCGGCAAGCTGAGGGGTGGATGGGGACTAAAGCACATGTGCCTCTTGTTGGTAACAAGAGGGAAATTATGCACCTGGTAGAGTAGTTAGGCCAGGCACCCCCAAACGCGGCCCTCCAGATGTTTTGGCACTACAGTTCCCATCATCCCTGACCACTGGTCCTGTTAGCTAGGGATGGTGGGAGTTCTAGACCCAAAACTTCCGGAGGTCTGAATTGGGGGATGCCTGAGTTAGGCAATGCCCACATTGCCTCCATCCCAGCCTTGTTTGACTTGGTCCTCTCCTATTGTCTTCCTAGCCGTAGAGATCTGGAGATTGAGAGGCCAGTCTTGGGTATGACTGAAGAGGCAGGAAAAACACTCAAGTAAGTTTATCTTGGTCATCTTTGAACCTGTGCTTGAAATTATGTGGAATTCCTTTTCTAAGTTTAGCCATATTCTGTTTCCTCTGTTTCCCCATTGCCCGTGTACCCAGAGTTCCACGACCTTTAAAAATATTAATGTAGTACATGATTTATCTCCTTTTGCAATGCTTTTGGTAGAACAACTTGCAAATTGGACGCTTAATTGAGTTATCTCCACCCCAAATATCTACTTCAAGCTATCTAACTGCCTTTATTTTTATTTAATTCATTTCTCTCTCCTAAAGTTGAAAAAGACCTCCAAGTCAGTTAAACCCCAACCCACTGCTAATGCAGGAAATCCATTGATAGATACCTGGCTGTGCAGACTCCGCTTAAAAACCTCTAACAAAGGAATGCCTTCTAGGCATTCTGTTTCACCGTGGCGATTCTTCCTAAAGTTCAGTTGAAATCCCCTTTTTTGCAATTCAAACCAATTGGTTCTGGTGCTACCCTCTGGAACAACAAAAACCAAATGTGATCCATTTATGTCATAGCCCTTCAGATGTTTGAAAAACTGTTGCTGGGGTGATGGATGTTTCATGTCACAGGCCTTCAGCCAATCATTGCACTGCACAGTGGGTATCTGCCCTAAAGCACAGATAATTATTTCCCCAAGCTCCATCATGGGGGGAAAGTTGTACATGTGAACAAAATATGGTGAGTTCACTTTCCCAGTGGCTCTGTCAGTTGGTACATGCATGTCTGAATGAATGAATGTACACTGGCATTAAGTACATTAAGAAATAGTGATCTAGTATAGAAATACAGCATAATGAAGTATTCATGAACATGATGTTGTATCTGGTGAAGTCACTTTGTGCACGGAATGTCTTCTGCTTGTGCAACAAACCTTTCCCTCCCCTACACAACTCCTGCATCTCCCCAAATCTTCTCTGGGGGTTCTCCCAAGACTCCAATAGCTAGTATGGTGGGATGTTTTGTTGCGGAGCAATGGAGATGTATTGCAGACCAGAAATGTAGGGTATTCAAATGAACAGGAACTGTAATACAAATGATGGTATTTTCTTGGTTTAGGGTTGCTTTATAGAAATGCTAGCAACTCTTAGCAAAAAATAAAACAGCAGAATTTATGACAGCAGGAGTTGATGCTTGTTTAAATTGTGCAGACTACAACTTTATCCTGTGGCTTTTGTACAGGTGTCCTGTCTTATTAGTGGTTGGGGACAGCTCACCAGCAGTTGAAGCTGTGGTAAGTATGCCTGGTTAATTATACTCCTTACTCTCCACTTCCTTCCTTTCTTGGAAGATAGAACTCTGCAAATTTCACACAATCCATTCAAGTAGTATTTATCAAGTGAGAGGTTTGCTTGTATCCATGAGTCTTGAATTTGTGTGAGAATAAAACACAGGCCATTGCTTTTTAAATTATTCACTTATTGATTTTCATATATCACAGTATATAATCATAACAAAGTTCCCATTTCCCCACCCCCCCAAAATACAGTTTTGTGATAGCAGAATAGTCAAGGAATTATTGAAAAGTATTCTGCCTGGCAAATGAAGGTGTCCTTCCACAGGTCTCCTTGAATTGCTGGTGGTCTGTATTCATGTTCTTTTGTGGGGGCATAAGAAAGAAAGCGGAACCATATTTTTTTTCATAAACTTTGTCTGATTTTTGTTATTAATCCATCATTGCCGTACTTTATCTGTTAGCTTGTCCATCAGAGCCAAGTCCCAAATCTGTAAAAATCAGATTTCAAAAAGATTGCCATTCAAAGTACTCCAAAATTTAGCAATAGTAAGTCTGACAGCTGTCATAAGCTGAGTTATGAAATACTTTTAATTACTCATGAGCTGTCAAAGCTCTTTGACACAGGTATAATTTCTCCTCCTGGTGTCTTAACTTTCAAGGGGAGGGTGGGGGATCTCATCTCTGAACTGTAGTTAATATCTGGGCAAGTTTCAACATACATGTCCTACCAGTTAGGCACAGATTGGGGTGCTGGTGATTAGATACTTGTGTCTAGATCCATGCAGCCCATTCTGGTGTTATAAAGGCAATGTATATTGAGCGACTCTTTTTGTCTCTCTGTCTCTCAGTTCATTCCCTTCTGCTCTCACAAAGATTCAAGTGGGTAAAATAACATCAACACCAGCCCTGAGAGATGTGGTTGTGTGAATTGGTGTTGCCACTTCCCTCTCAAATTCTCTGTTCTCAAATCAAATGAGTTTTCAGCACCACAGTTTCTCTGGCTGCTATAGTTAACAGTGAATCTGCATCTCTGCTTTCAGTGTCAACTGTGGAGGTTGAGAAATTTAGAATGTATGTGTTGTCCCTGCTTTGTGCTTCCTGGAGACTTGCCTCAGTGTTTCATTTATGTCATTTTATTCTGCTGTTAACATTAAGGTTAGATAAGGCTGTGCAAGCTTAATGGCTGAGCAGAAATTTGAACACAAGTCCAACTTTTTATTCACTGTATTGGCTTTTGATGTCATAACTAGACTTTATTAGATATAACCAACATTGTGCACTCTGTGTTTTGGGACTACAGTTCCCATCATCTTTGTCCGTACTGTCTGAGGATTATGGGAATTGGAGTCCAACAACATCTGGAGTTCCCCACATTGGGTACCTCTGGTCTACATGTTCATGCATCTTTCATATGTGTGCTGGTATATCAGTCACATCAGATACCCGGAAAAACTCTCAATCCTAACTACTACTACTACTACTACTACTACTTCTTCTTCTTCTTCTTCTTCTTCTTCCTCCTCCTCCTCCTCCTTATGACGCCCATCTGACTGGGTTCCCCAAGCCACTCTGGGCAGCTTCCAACAAATTAACACACAATACAACATCAAACATTAAAAATTTCCCTGAACAGGGCTGCCTTCAGATGTCTTCTAAAAGTCAGATAGTTGTTTATTTCCTTGACATCTGATGGAAAGGCGTTCCACAGGGCGGGTGCCACTACCGAGAAAGAACAGGGACATTGTATCTTATCCACCAAATCCCTTACTTCGATGTGCTGCTGCTGAAGTCTGATATTCCTGTATCCAGTCCCCACCTTCGCTGGATCCTTGGTAATAACTATGAATTAGATAAATAATGGAGGGGGAAAATAAATGCTGTTTTGTGCTTTGTAGGTTGAATGCAATTCACGGCTGGATCCAATGAATACAACACTCTTGAAGGTAACCATCAACTATGAGTGGCTGTCTTGGGGGCTGTCATTCCAGAGTTCATTGTGGTTCCTGGTTTGCCATCCTCCACTACATAAGAACAGCCTGCTGGATTGGACCAAAGGCCCCATCTAGTTCATAACTCTGTTCTCACAATGGCTGACCAGATGCCTATGGGAAGCATGTAAGCAGATCAAGAGGGCAATAGCAATGGTGACATCCTGATAGCCTTATTCTCCATTAACTTGTGTAATACTCTTTTAAGCCATCCAAGTTGATATCTTTCACTATCTCACGCAAGAGTGAATGCCATAGTTTAACAATGCCCTGCATGAAGAAATACCGTCTTTTTCGCTCTATAGGACGCACTTTCCCCCCTCCAAAAATTGAGGAGAAATGTGTGTGCGTCCTATGGAGCAAATGCAGGCTCCTTGGCTTCAGCGATAGCAACGCAAAGCCTCCGAAGCGCAGAGGGAGCGCTCCCTCTGCGCTCTGGTTGCTTTGCGTTGCTTTCACTGAAGCCTGGAGAGCAAGAGGGGTTGGTGCGCACTGACCCCTCTCGCTCTCCAGGCTTCAGGGATAGCCGCATGCAGCCCCTCCAGCAGGGAGAGACTGCATGTGGCTATGGCTTCTTTAGCCCCGCGCAGCCTCTCCCGGCTGGAGAGGTTGCGCACAGCTAAGAGGAAGCCAAGACAGCACTGTCTTGGCTTGTGCCATAGCCGCGTGCAACCCCTCTGGAAGGGAGAGGTTACGCGCAGCCTGTACCCTGCTCTTTGGGGCTGGGGGAGGAAATAAGATTTTTTTTCTTGATTCCCCCCCCCTAAAAACTATGGTCCGGTGCGCCCTATGGAGTGAAAAATACTGTATTTTCTTTTGTCTGCCTCAAGTCTTCATTTGAGGTCCCTGAGTTCTAGTGTTATGACAGAGGAAGAAATCAGAGTTGTATACCTGCATTTAAGTGTACTCTGGAGGCTGCGCTGAAATGGCAGCAGGGAATGGGTTTGTTCACAGCTGTGCTTCCTCTTAGTCCAAATCCAGTAATGAGGGCTAACCTCAACCCTATTAAATATACTTCCCTTTTGCCGTCTTCCCCAGTGGCTAATGTCACTGAAGGCTCCCCGTCTCAGCATGCCATTCATTTTCTTTCCCTGAGGAAACTTCAATTTAAAGCTATGTTTGCTGGAAATAGACACTGTGTCTCAGCTTGATGCTATAATCCACCACTTGCTGGGCTAATTTAGGCTTCATTTGTTTGCTCAGCATTTTCAGCTGAATGTCGTTTTATCTTGGTTTTGACTCTCTCCTTTCTCCATTTCTTCTTGCAGATGGCAGACTGTGGAGGGCTCCCTCAAGTCGTTCAGGTGAGCTCTCATTTTAGTGGGTCTCCTGCATCTTGTATGCTTTTAGGGGTATAAATATGGCTATATTTATGTTTATGTTTATGCTTATATTTATATTTATTTTTTCAGCCTGGGAAACTGACTGAAGCCTTCAAGTATTTCGTGCAGGGAATGGGCTACAGTAAGTTATAACAACACTGACTTATTTCACAGAGGGCAGGATTGGGAATTACCTGTCATTCAGACCCCACTAGGCTGCTGATAGGTCTATTTTTTTCCCCATTGAGACTTGGTGTTTTTCACTATTGGCCAATATGGGCCATGCATATTGCTGGACTTGGAAGAAGGTCTTGTCTGAACTGTAGACATGTTTGTCCAGATTCCCAAATTCCTCGTTGAGTGGGTTAAATTGGGAGAGTTCCAGAAAGGAAAATGTTAATTGCCAAGGTCTATCCTGTGGTTAAAGGGACGCGGGTGGCACTGTGGGTTAAACCACAGAGCCTAGGACTTGCTGATCAGAAGGTCGACGGTTCGAATCCCCACGGAGGGGTGAGCTCCCATTGCTCGGTCCCTGTTCCTGCCAACCTAGCAGTTCGAAAGCACGTCAAAGTGCAAGTAGATAAATAGGTACCGCTCCGGCGGGAAGGTAAACGGTGTTTCCGTGCACTGCTCTGGTTCGCCAGAAGCAGCTTAGTCATGCTGGCCACATGACCCGGAAGCTGTATGCCGGCTCCCTCGGCCAATAAAGCGAGATGAGCGCCGCAACTCCAGAGTCTGCCACGACTGGGCCTAATGGTCAGGGGTCCCTTTACCTTTATCCTGTGGTTAGATTGGCAGCCCTGTACTCATATTCAAAACAGGATCAAGCCTTTTGCTACAGGTAACTTCATTCGGGGGGGAAATTCCTGCATCACCTGTCTTCATGATCTGTGTGCCTGTGGCAAAAAGAAGGTATATTGCCAGAAATTAATTTTAGGGTTGGGGGAAAAAAATCACTTGACATTTAAAGGCCCAAGAAAGTAGAAACTATATTTGCAGGTCGTCTAGTGTGGTGTTAAGCACATTGCCTGAAGTTCTACCATGTTGCAAATACTGAAAGACTGCGTGTTCAGGCTTGGTGCTCAAGCAGCGTACATTCTTCTAGACATGTCATGTCTACACTAACCTGTATTTCCCATTCCCTCTCTTGTCTTTGCTTCCAGTCCCTTACATGCAGCTCAGTCACCTGAGCACTGAGTCAGGTACCTACAAGTGTGTGGCTGGTTTGACTGAGTTACTTTTTTTTCTGATGCGTTACTCTGCTTCTAGCATGGCCTGGCGACATTTTGCATTCTTAGGCCATCCCACTGTACGCTTCTTGCGCTACAATTTTCTTAGTGGTTTCATTTGCATTTGGTTGACTGTTGCATGGTTCTGCAGCTCAGTGATGATCCAGGAGTAAAATCTATGATTCCTGGCTGCTTCTGCTTCTTTTTAAACTACTATGTGAGCATAGTAGTTTATGCACTCTTATGCACACACAGAGAGGTGACTGCATTGCAGTGAGTCTTCAGCAGTTATGCACATCAAGCCTTAAGCATCCTCAATCATATGCGTGCATTTCATTTTCATACCTGAGAATGGAATCATATCCTAAAAATAAAACTGAATTCTCAACCCTGGAATTTCCTCATACATAGGTTTGCCATATGTTTGGAATTTCCGGAATACCGCTGTCTCTAGCAATGTCTGTCCAACAGTGTTGGGCAAGACTCAACAACTTTTCTGTCCGGGTTGTCACTGTCTGAAATACCGCAATCCTATCATGCAGCAGATGTGGGGGGGGGGGGCACTTGCAAGTGGGAGGGGTACAAAATGAAAGCACAACTAGGGAATGTGGGGGTGGAGCAGCTGGGTGGGTTTGCATATGCAGGGGACGTTGGAGGGATTAAGCACCTATTCCCACCTGCTGTTTCTCCTTTACAATGCCCCCCACATTTGTTTCACCATGGTAAACATGGGTTTGGGAAACTTGCATTTGCCAGTGTAACCTTGCGCTATCGCCTTGGAGGCAGCTTCGAAAAGGTGATGTGTCCTTTTGTTTGTTTTCCTGCAGCACCACTCCCCCCCCCCCCTTCCACTTTACGCTTCTTCCATTTCGAAGGCATTTTCTAGTAAGGTAAAACAAAACTTGCTTATTTCTGGTCTTCACTGCCTCTCTCCTTCCAGTGCCATCTGCAAGTATGACCAGACTGATCCGCTCCCGGACCCAGTCGTCCTCCAGCGTTGGCTCTGGAGAGAGCAGCCAAACACGGTCTCAAGCCAGCAACCCAGGGGAGGCAGCGGCTGGAATTCCTGGAGCAGCTGGTGCTCCTCAGACTATGGAAGTATCCTGCTAAGCAAGCAACCATCTTCTGTATCCAGACAATCCCTCTTCTCCCCTTCTGAACCCCCCCAGAATCCAGTGTTCACCCAAACATGTGGCATTAATAAGTCCCCCTCCCAACCTTGTGCCTGCCCATCTTACTTGCCACCTTCTCAGCTATTTGTCTCTTTGGCATTATGTTCCAAATCTTTTCTTTCTTTCCTGCATTGGCTACAGAAACATGGGCTGTGTACAGACGTTCCTGAAAACAGGCGTGGGCTTGTGGGCCTTTGGGGTGGGGAGGGTTGGTTGTGCAGGGTGAGCGCCACTTTCCCCCTGCCTTTGCTCCTTTGCTGACACACAATCCAGAGCAGTCTCTCTCTCCTTTCTCACCACACGGCCGCCATGTTTCAGGTGAGCTGTCTGCTTTGCGTTTATTCCACACCACCACCGCTCCCGGCCTTCATACGTCACCTGCTTCTTGTGATGTTTAGCATTTTGACAAAAAGGTTTTTTTCTTTGTGGGTATTTGCTCGGTCTTGGTTGGTTTTTAGTTTTACTCTTTGGAACATGCTCCGAGAAAGTGGGGAGGTTTCATGGCTCAGCCATGGCTGTCAGCTAATCGGCGCTGCACAGAGCAATGCTTTGGGTGGGTGGGGAACATTTACGAGTGACTCAAGGGCTGGCCAATCAATGCTGTGCTAATCTAGCTTCTACTCAAACTGGAAAAGCAGAATCCTCCTGAGCTCAGACTGTGTGTGTGTGGCACAAGTGTGGCACGTGAGCTTCCCCAGCGCGCTCGTCACATCTGTACGCATCCATTGCACTAACATTCCATTGGTGCTAACGGAGAGAGTTACTGTATATGTTGGTGCCATTCCTTCCCCCCCCCCCCGGCCCCGATTCCTACGTTGTCAAACCATGTGAAAGTGGTGGGTCTCCTGTTTTGTTTTGAATCCAAATAATTTCTGTGGCTTGTGCACTTAGAACTGCTTTCTAGTTGTGCTTCTGCTGAAGGTTATTAGGGCTCTTGGCTGCAGTCTTTACAATGTCTTTGGGGCAGGGGTGAAGATTCAGTGTTTTAAAACTTCAGGGGTGGGTGGGTCTTGAATCCTGCACTGTCTGAACTCTTGAGTGCATCCCGGCATATGCTGCATATTTTCACACTGTAGGGAAGTGTAAGTCTTTCATAGCTGAGGTGGTGAAAGGCATGCAAAAGGATCTCCTACCAGGGCTGCTGGGACACCAATTTAAAGAAAGAGCAAGGTTTCTCATGAGCTTAGCTCTCCCTGATGAAAGTGTCCTATTCAGCAGTGTACAAGGGATTTTATACATTCTGCGGTAGCCAGAGTGCTGGGTTATAGAGGCTTTAGAAAGGGAGCTGGATTATATTTAGAATGACTGACTTCTGCCACCCTGGGGGTGGGCGGCGGGGGGACCAGTGCTTTCCCAAGCTGGAGGAGGAGAAGAAGAAGAGAACAGTTGGCTTAAGATGTTCATACAAATATCTTACCCTGACTGTTTCATGATAGTGACTTGCACAATCAATTACACCTGTTAGACAGCCACTCTCCAAAAATGAAATGAATTTTCCAAAATATATTTAATGGTTGAGTAAAGTGAACTATATATTAACTGAAAAACCATAGATTTCTAAATCATTGATGGAGGATTGTTTTTTCAGCCTATGTCCCAGTAGTCACACAGTGTTCTATGGTAATAATGTCAATTTTGATGTAGCAGCAATTTTGATGTTCAACAACTGGGAAGTGTTTATTCTATATTTGCTAAACTTGCTGGACACTGATGCATTACAATTGCAATGCCAGTTCTATTAAAGTGTATGTAGTCCAATCCCACCCCCACCCCCACCCCCACCCCCATTTTCCTGGTTTAAAACTGGCATTCTGCAAACTTCCCTATTCACTGCTATAGCCTCCTCATGGGAAATCCCCAAGCCTTTTAATTATGAAACATGCTGTTTGCAATATGTGGGAATAACTTAGCAAACTGGTCAGCGGAGACTTCAGATTACGGTTTTGGACATCTGGAGGGACAGACAAGCCAATTTTATAGCCTTTCCCCAAGCAGTTATGTTGCTACAAAAAACTTGGGGTGCGGGTGGGACTATATTGGGTCTATGATTTGTTCTGCTTGCATCATGCAGGCGTCTTGAGCTTGTATTGAGCTAAGGGAATGCATCTGTGTACTGTATAATGTAACAGTGTGCTCTGTTTAGGGCCTGTTTTTTTATATATTTTTCATAGGCTGATATTAAACTCTATTGTCTTGACAAATTCAGCAGTCTTGATAGAAGTGGGTAGGTTTGCCCTGGGAGCTAGATAGTTCCCAGATTATATTGTTCTCCTGAATTAGAAGGTTGCTGCTTTTCTGCTTCCCGTTGGGAAGTGTGTGATTTCTGATCTGATAAGAGGGTGAAATAATTGCTGATGTGCTGCTGACTTATTCATAATACGGTGGCAGAATATACTTGGCTCATGGGGTCAAGTTCCTTGGAAAAACCAGGTTTGGCTCTGTTTCAAATAGGGAACCGGAAGATTCTGCTTGGGAGGGAAAATTCGTACCAATTAAATAAAGCTATAATCGAGTCTCATTGTTAATGTGGCTTTGTGTGTTTATTCCAAGTTTGGACTAGTCTCTATTAATTTCCAGAGCTCAGAGCTATCAGATTTTGTCATCAAATTACTTGGTCATCAAATGAAACAGTGAGTTTCTCCAGTGTTCAAAAACACAAAACCCTGATGGACAGCATAGCTAGTGTCCTGTCAATGTTTCTATGCAGTGCATATATTTTTGAGTCGTTTTTGAGTGCCATGGTAGAGAGACTGAGGTGTAGATAATATAAAAAATATCAAAGAGACACAAGTTGTGTAGTATAGCATGTAAATTTCATCCAGAATTTTGAGATTGGGGTGGTGGAGGGAAGAGTGTGAACAAATGAAGGGTAACACGGTACTGAAAGTCCCCTTGCCCTACAGCAGGGATGTCCAACTGGTCGACCGCTATTGACAGGTCGACCCCCAGATGATAGTGGTAGATTGATGTTGATCGCGGAGGCCCTTCCCTCCCCGGGGGGGGGGGGGGAGAGCATCTGGACCAGCCCACTTGTTCTTCCCTTCAATGGCACACGACTGCGAAAACAAAACTAAAAAAAGCTCAACAACTTTGGCCTGCTCCCCCCAAAAAGCTTAACAACTTTGGGTTCGCCCCCCCCAAATGTGTAGATCACTGCTGGATTCCCACCCCCACCCCACCCCCCAGAGTAGATAGCAGCCTCTTGGGAGTTGGACGTCCCTGCCCTACGGAAACTGCTCTTTCCCAGACTACTCATGACGTTTCATATTTTGTTCTGAGCTGGAACCCATGGTTATGAGGCAGATCAGTAGTTACAACACCGAAGATAATTCTAAGCAAGCATATTGTTCTTACTGAGGCCTTATGAGTCCACACACACACACACACACACACCACTGTTCCCACCCTGTTGGCCTGAAGAATGTGGATCTTAAAGGGCTACATCTAGAAAATAAGTGTTAATCTCTCTTTCAGTGGCCTCCCACCTGATGCACTCCCCATATTGTTGGGCTGGCACAGTGCAGGAGGCAGCTATTTAAGATTCCTTGCTTGGACTCCGTGAGCTCAAGGTCAGCACCAGTACAGCTGCTCCAGACTTAGCCAGCTCACCTTTGGACTCATGCCCAGGGCTATGACACCATCTTGACCTAGTACAGTCCCCATTCATAAACTTTAGTGTTTCAGTTTGGGCAAGTACCAGAAATGTGAAAGAAACAAGGCTCTGTTGGGTCCTTTAAGATGTGGAGAGATCCATGAGGTATGCAGGAAAGTCCTTTAAAAAAGAAAAACACACTGGTTTCTCCCCCCCCCCCCCAAAAAAAAATTGCACATGGACAACAGAAAGCAGCATGCACTAGGAGTTATGCTGCCGCCGGGGTGGGGGGTGGGGGTGGGCAAAGACCTTTGGGGGGAAATGTCCTCAGGTGGGTGTGGTTTTCTCAGAGATCCCTGACTCTCCCTCACTCCAGATCTTTTATATTGCGCAAGAGAATTTCCCCAAAGAGTGGTTTCTGTAACTAAAAAGCAACAAATTGAACAAAAGGGTGAGCAAAAGTAATTCTCACATGAGAGTATGGCTCTCTCTGCTTGGGACAGCATTAACATGGAACTTCTTAAGCATAGTAAATTCTTCGAGACTGAGTTAACAAAACCATTCCTGCTGCTGAAATGTGTACACTCGCTTGCTATTTACAATTAGAGTTGCTTGTCTCTTAACACACACCATTACAGAATTGATAGTACCAGAGGACTTAACGCCTGGAATGATCCGCTAATGTACATACGATGTATATACCACATGGAGAAGCATTGTGGAGGTTTCAGGTTTCTTGATCAAAATGATTTTGAGTGGCTGTTTTGAATATGTTATGAATATATGTCTGACACCTTATCAACCCAGATTCCTCCATCTACTTCTCAATGTGCCCTTGTGACCTTTGGGTGCTGCCTACGCAAATGCAGCCTCACGTTATTCTGAGGGTAGCTTTGTGAGGTCTCTGCATACGTAATACTTATGACTAATACTGCCAGAAAGCTCCACTTGTCCATGGAAGAATTTTTTTTAATATAAAAGAAATCTACATTGGACATCTAAATTTCCTGATGTAGCAATCTGGGGGCTGTGACTAGTTGAACAGGAACATCAGGGAACAAAGTGCTTCATCGGGATCTCTAAATACAGAGAAATACGAGTGCTCATGGAAAATGTTCATGATGTTCGCTACTCACGTTACTTTCCACGGGACTGAGGAAACTGCAGAGGTGTTATCAGAACTACATCTCATGGTAAGAAAACAACTTGAAAACAGTTGGATAAAATGGTTATTATACCATCAAGTATTGCCCTGAAAGAGCAGAAAATAGGTTTATTCCACTGACCACTTGCTCCACTTTTGTTTCACCCATTGTTTGTTTTCGTGAGGCGTTTGGTTGGTTGTGAGGTCTATACTCACCACCAGCTGGAGATGGTGGTGGTGATAGGAGTTTATTTTAGGCTGCTGTGAAAGATACAATCTCATAAATGGCAGGTAGGCAGGAACTTAATAGTACTGAGGCCTCCTGTCACATGAAAGTTTGTATAAGCTAACCAACCAACTGCATTGCTTAAGGACCAAAGTAGGGCTGTTGCTGTCATTATTTACTGAAATTATATCCAGTCCTCCCCTCCCCAAGGAGCCCAGGGAGGCAAACAGATGTACCATTTAAAAACAAAGCAAAAGCATTCTAAAACATATTAAAGCATTCTAAAAGCAATTGAAAACATTCATTCATCCAATGATCTTAAAGCAGTATTCTTCGGCCACCAAATGCCTGAGCAGGTTGATGCTGGCAGAGCCAGGTAGCTAAACCTGGACCTACTGCCCCATTTTAGGAGTAAACAGGGCAGGTTGTGAGGAGCGCAAAGCCCTCACATTCCCTGCTGCTTTCTCCATTGCAACCTCTCTCAGCATCCCTTTCCCCTCAGCCAGGCTCTGATACTGGCTGCAAAATAGATGCCCGGGAAAAAAGACTGCAGGGCAGGTATGCCACCTCCACATCTGTGCCCTTTGGTTCTCTAAACTGAACCACCACCGCTACACAAGACACTTTCTGGATTTAAAACTTGCAATTCCATGCAGTGTGTACCTGTCTGTCTAGATTCTAGAACAATGGTGTCCCTTTGGGGGACAAGAAAGGCCATTCTCCATAATTGACCACCAGTCCACAGGTAGTATCTAGCCTGCTACAATTACCTGACTCTAGTCTGTGGTAAAATAAAGTCAAACAGTGTTGTAGAAGCATCTGTTTTCTGTGTGGTTTCCTCCCCCCCCCCTTTTTCTGTCACACCAACCATTTTTCCACTTGCGTCAAAAGGAAATTGAGCAGCTTGTGGGTTCTCGAGATTCAGCTCTTCTCAAGAACATGCAGTCAAACAACAAGAGCAGCACAAACTCACCGGCTGTTGGCTTAAGCTGTGCTTCAGGGAAGAAGGGCCAAGAGGATTCTTCTGCTTGGATTTTACTTGTGTACTTGTGTACAGAACAAGAGGGCAGCCTGTTGCTTGGAAGACGCTGCAGCAAGAAATCCAAACTACTGAAGAGCACTGAATGCAGAGAATCTGGTCAGGTGCGTTTATCTTTGGACACTGTTCATTAAAGGAATAGGTCTGGATTTGTGTTGGTGCATCCCTATGTATTGAGAGATGCGACCCAGTGTTCTGACTCCTATTCAGAAACTATTACAGGGGAACTGGGGTTGGGCTCCACCCTACCAACTGTCCTCAAGGGTCCTGTTTTGCAAGAGAGCTTCTTAATTCTTGTTGCATCACCATCTTGCTGTGATTTCTGAAGAGCCTGTGGCTGTTTGGTGCTGGGATAGACAGGTGAGTGGTGCTCACAGTCGCATCACTGGGAGCAGGAGGAACTGTTATGGAGCTAGAGGCCATGATGCTTTTGAGAAATGGAACCAAGGGTTTGGCAAATTTTATGGTGATAGTAGTAGAAGACTGGTGGGGCAAAGAGGCCACTGTAGGTGAATAAATGCTTTGCTGAAGTGCGCTTCATTGTAGGATTAAGATAAGTAGGAGAATAGTGAAAGAGGAGCCTTGAATGTCCCTGGTACCACGGTGGAAACCATAGAAGTGTGAAGAGTAACCATGAGGCTTTGTCCACTAACAGGAAACGGCAATACAGGTTAACGTTAGGAAAGCTTTTTTTAATTGTTGGGGCAGATAGCTATGTTACTGGCCACCAGGGCTGAGATCCAGAACTGATGTTTGTTGCCTGGTCATACTGAGTATGGACTTAAACTCTACTCAAAGATTCTTTCTTTTATCAATAGGTAATCTGTTTAGCTTTCAAACTGTGGGTGAGACATAAGTTTCAAAGATAGTGGAGCCATTACTTCCAAACACGATTAGCCAGTGCATATTGTAACCAGGTTAGAAATGGATGGTATCTTAACACTGCCATCCTAGGCATGTGCTCTCAGCAGTACAGTCCAAACTGATTTGCAAAGTACTTGGGAGTACATCAAACTTATGGCTAAGGCAATAAGTTCCATCTTTTCAAATGAGTGTGACATGTCCTAACTTGGCTGTGTTGTACTGCAGAGATTCTTCATCTGTTCACCTCTACTGTAGGATAGTCTTCACTGAAGAGTGTTAATCACCCCCTACTGGGCAACTCAAGGCTGGATTAAAGTGGTTGGGGGTTCCTACAGCAGTTTCCCAAATATGGCCCCTCTTATCCAAAAAATGAATGCACAAAGTAAGGAAATACATAGAATTGTAGAGTTGGAAGGGATTCCAAAGGTCACCTAGTCGAGTGTCATGCCCTACTGACTGAGCTATCAGATACCTCAGATAAAGACTAAGCAATTTATTGTTGCATAAGCTGTCATGGACTACAAAAACAACACCACAACACTCTGAGCAAGTGTAGTTTCATCTTTAAACTCACTTCTCATGGTTTTTTCTCACTTTTGCCCACCAACTTACTTCACATGGCTAAAGATACAAAAGAAGGCAAGGGAGGGCTCAGTGCTGGCATCCTAGACATCCAATTTTGTTTCCTTTAACCAGGTTGGTGTACCTTGTACTATAAAGATCCATATTTTTCTTGGTACTGCAGTCTTGCAGAGTAGTACAACTCCAAGGCTTCAGTCCTTCTTAATCTAGCCTGACTACAATGCTTTACAGAGGCATAACTCCTACTTGTTTTCACAGGCCAGGCCAGCTTACATCCTCATGACCCCTCTGATTTTGAGTCTATTTCCAGGGTTAACTAATTCTTGCTTGGGCTATTAATGCTAACTTCCCTTGCGGACTCAAACCAATAACCAAACCAATGATGAAGCCAGTAACATCTTACAGAGGCAGCAAATGGCTTCTTGCCTCTTTCCCTGACACAGTGCAAGGACACTTCAAACACTTGGCAGATAACTGAGTTCAGAGCAAATGATAGATAATGGCTGATAGAAGAGGTGCTGAGCACAAGGTCCTTTGGAGCATGTGGCTGAGTGGAGCCAAGGACAGAGGACTCCAAGCTGGGAACCTAGATCAGCATTTAGTTTTAGCATGTAGAAAAAGCTCTTATATCATTGGTGAGCAACTGAATGGAAGCTCAACGGGAGGCTGGATGCAACCTTGAAGTTGAGGCTGATGACCCTCTGTTTTCTCTCTTGTTAAAAGGTCTCTCTCTGTGCTTTTAGACCACTATTACTTAAATCTACCAGCTGACGGCAGACTGTGATGGGAAGTTTGCCCAGCAGGAGGAAGCAGATTGCTACTCAGCCAAGCCCACAGTCCAACGTAGAGAACAGCCAGGCCCTTGGCCTCAGCCGTGGTGCCAGGCCACAAGGTGGGAGGTTGTTCTGTGCTACCGATCCCTGGACATAGAAAGCTTAGGGTTGCATCCAATGCTAGTCCTACTCAGAGTAGATCCACTGAAATGAATGACCATGCTAACTTGGGACCATCAGCACAGTGGAAGGTACCAGGTGGGGGAAGGATGATCCGGGACTGGGAGAATAAAAATGGTGCCTTCTGGATAGTCTTGGACTACAACCCCTACCACTGCTGACCATTGGTGATGTGTTGGCTAGGACTGATGGGAACTGGAGGTCCCAGCCCTATATGGAAGGCACCATGTTGGCTGCCACTACTAGTTTAAACACTTCTCAGCTTTGCTGGCTAACTAACTGGTGAAGCAGGAATGTCTTAATCAGGCAGGGAAAGGCAGCCAAGAGGGGGCAAAACAAACCTCCCTGGGGAGGGAATCCCACAATCAATAAGCCCTTTTGTGGTGCCTCAGCCACCAATGGGATGTCAAGAGAAGCTGCCTCTGTTGATTTGAAGGTTTGCACAGCTTCTGTATGGGAAGTCTTTTAGATCATTTGTTGCCAGTACCTCAGGTTAAGAACTTAATTCGTTCTGGAGGTCCATTCTTAACCTGAAACTGTTCATAACCTGAGGTACCACTTTAGCTAATAGGGCCTCCTGCCGCCGCCGCATGATTTCTGTTCTCATCCTGAAGCAAAGTTCTTAACCAGAGATACTATTTCTGGGTTAGTGGCGTCTGTAACCTGAAGCGTCTGTAACCCAAGGAACTACTGTACTTGGCTTATCATCTATGTTCACTGGGCAGTTAACAAAGAAAGGCTAAAAACCCATAAAACCCAGTCAACTAGAGCTCTAAAAATTAACACCAGCCACTGTACCAGCTAAATAACCTGAGCCTAAGCTATTTAGGGCACTTTGAATTGTGTCTGGAAATGAACTAGAAGCCAGTGCAGCTGTTATAATAAGAGTGCACCCTGCTCCTAGGACACCTGAAGTTTCCTGATAAGTCTTCAAGAGCAGTCCCACATACATTGCATCGTAGGGAAGCTCAAGGCATGGGAAGATTATAAGCCGTTTGTTAACTATGTCTTTCTTTATTAACTTGTAGGTGAGAGTACCCCTATAGCTGTTGCTGTGTGTAATTTCCCTTCTGGACATGCAGAGCCAATGCTGTGGATGGGAGAGCAGCTGAATTTGCTATCTGAGTGAGTACTTGCACTGAGATGCTGAATGACAGAATTCCCCCTACCCATCTTGAGACATACACGAAGGTGTGGAACAAGGGTGTCCTTGTGGAACTGGCCTGAACTCTGAGACTTTTTGAAGTGTGATAAAGGCTAAGCTCTCTGTCGTTTGTGCTTAAGGCCCAGTTCCTTTGGCTTCTACTTGAGTCTCCACAAAATATATAAAAGATAATTGAGAGCCAATGTGGTATAACAGTATTGGACTATGACCTGGGAGACCAGTGGTTGAATTCCCTGCTCATTGGGTGACCTTGGCCCAGTCAAAGTCCCTCAGCCTAGCCGATCTCACAGAGGTGCTGGAAGCAGAAAAGGGGAGAACCATGTCGACCACCTTTAGCTCATTGGAGAAAAAGGTGGTATACAAATGTAAGAAACAAGTCAGCCAGTCAAACTTAATTTGTAGAAACCATTTGTCACCACAGAAATACAAATAGTATATAAATACATTTTCACATAGATGGTCTCCAGCACATGAGACCTCCTGTTGTATGATGAAATTTTGTGTGATCCATCTGGGCTGCTAAGGAAACTGAGAAACGTTGGGTACTATCCAACTAAGGAATCCCTCATCTTAAGGATTTCTGCTTGTGCGATGGGACTTCCTCTCCACTCCTCCCCCCAGCCACACCCTCCCCATATCTGCTCCAGAGGGTTGGGGGAACCCCTAGAACAGTTAGGGGACACAGAAGGGAGGAGGAGAGAGGGAGAATGTTCCATTGTATAAGCAGAAATCCTTACACTGACTGCACATTCTTGTAGTGCGATGTTGTATTTATCCCTACCTATCAACAAATAACAGATTTTCTCCCTGTTAGTTAAAAAGGAAAGCTGCTGGAAACAGTATAAGTATTTTTGTCACGGTAATGGCCTGCCCCCTTCCCTAGTTCTCAATTATGAATAGGGAAGATCTTCAAGGAAGAGGTCATTGGAAAGTCTTGATGCTCAATTTTACAATATGCTTTTCTTTTAACAGAGATGGTGAATGGTGGAAAGTGGAGTCAGTAACCACGGGCAAAGGCTGCTATGTTCCCAGCAACCATGTTGCCAAAATCTCTCACGGGTAGGAGTTTCTGCTTTCCTGTTTATGCTGCAGCAATATAAATGGTCTGGTTGGGAGTAATTTGGGCAGCGGTAGGGCAGTTCAGGATGTGTGCCCCCCCCCAAGAGCTGCCTAAGAGTGTATATCCCTGGAGGATCCAGTCTTAGCCTGCATGGGACAAGGGTTCTGGGCAGTAACAGTGGTGTGCGCTTCTCTTCCAGGTGGCTCTATGAGGGCATCAGCCGATCGAAGGCTGAGGAGCTGTTGCTGCTGCCTTCCAACAGTGAAGGTTATTTTCTGGTCAGAGAGAGCCAAATGAAGAAAGGTATTGAGTCTCTTCAGAAATCTTCTGACTCACTGGATTCTAGGGAACAAAGTGGGCTGAAGAGTGTGGCTCAGGAAGCTCAGAGGTGATTTCATACTACTTTGTGGCCTGATGGTGTTCTCTCTCACATGCAGGTTGCTACTCTTTGTCTATCAGACACACAAATCGTGCTTCCTGGGATTGCGTGAAACACTATCGCATTAACTGCATGGAAAATGGCTGGCTTTACATCTCCCCTCGCCTCACCTTCTCGAGCTTGCAGGAGCTGGTGGAGTACTATTCTGGTAATTTTGTTTTCCCCTGCTTCCGGGTTGATAAAAGGGAGAGATTCAATTCTGTTTTGTTCCTGCTTGAGGCGGCCTCCAGTAGTTACAACGCAGTCCTGGTGTCAGCACCTGGCATACTGGGCTGACACCTTGGGCCCTCTGGTGGCTGTATTCTCACAGCAGCCAGCCACTTCCTCCTGCACCTGCTCATGCCCTGCTACTGCAGCAGCAGCAGCCCTTTACACAGCCACCAGCTAAGCCTGAGTGCGAGTGTATGAGGGGGGAAGGCTGGCAGTCTCCCACCTTGCTGCTGTAGTGCAGGGGTCGGCAAGGTTTACCTTGTCTGGGCCGGTTCACTCCAGCGGAGATCCCTCCGTGGGCCAGATCGCGTGCATGCCTGCAATTTTTGGCGTCTGCGCAGACTCGATTTTTGGCGCTACGAAAGCGAGTCCCTACACCGTGCTGGTTTGGTGCAGCACGTGGGGACTCGCCGAGCGGGTGGCTCGGGGGCCAGTTAAATGACCCCTGTGGGCCACTTGTGTCCCATGGGCCTTAGGTTGCCGACCCCTGCTGTAGTGCGTAGGAGCCTGTAGTGGGTTGGATACACTGGCTCCCTCGAGAAGGGAGGCTGCAGCAGGCGAGCCCAAATGCCAGAGGGCACTGGGAGGCTCTATGGAGAGCAGCCTGCCCAAGTCCTCCCCAAAACTGAAGTCAGGCCTTGACAAATCCTCTTGTGTAAAAAGATGAGAGTTGTGCTAAAGCCCAGTGGGTAAGTAGGTGGACCACTCCATCTGTTATACCTGTGTAGGCGGTCATCTTGCATTAGCAAGTGAGGGATAGATGGATGTAATAATAATAATAATAATAATAATAATAATAATAATAATAATAATAATAAATTTTATTTATTAGAGAATGAGAGGGCCAGTATGGACTCTTGATGAAAGAGGCATCTCTCATATCAGCAGGTTTGACCCAACTGTAACACCTTTAGTTTCTGCCATAGAAGAAAATAGCTGCCATGCACTCCTGTCAGAAAAAACCAATGCGTACTTAAGAGGCATCATCAGGATAAGCAGCAGCTATCAATGCAGGAAAAGCCTGTAGTATACACTGCCATAAGACTACCTTAAAAGAAGTACCGTAACAGACTCGTCTATGATAACAGACTGACTGACTGTGCACTTTGTACTGGGAATTACATTTCATGCACAAGAAACTCTGATTTTCTGGATGTTAACAGCCTACAAACTCTCATCATCCTTGACCATTAGCTATACTGCCTGGAGATGATGGGAGTTGGAAGTTCAACCACTGGAGCAATACAAATTCCTCATCCATGACTTTAACGGGTTGGATGGTTGCTCTTCACACACGCGATTGTACACACTGCCTGCTATTCCTCTGCTAAACTTCCTGGCTGCAGCTGGAAAAGAGGCTCACGTTGCTTCTGTAGAATAAGGAGTGGGGAAGCTGAGCTTCCCTGGCCACGAGAAATCACAATTTGATACCCAACTTATTTTGTACTTTTTGCACTGCTCAACTTCATTCAGCACACGGGTTTCAAACCTATGCTTGGTGAAACTAGTTCTGGGTGGCGTGCAAGTGTGCAGCCACTCACACAAATTGCAGTCTGCTTGTTTCCCTTGGGGAACGCAACAGGATGCCTTTTCCTTGCTCATGCTAAAGTGGTGGTGGTGGGCTCTCCAATCGCTTCTATCTGACTCACAAGCTTGCTCTGAATCCTTCCAAGTACTTTGGCTTGGCTAGGATGTATCCTTGATTTGTGACCATGCCTTGAATGCCTGTGTGTGTGTAGAAACCTCCACCTTCTTTACATGCAAGTCATGTACATGCACAAAATTAGGAGCTGTATCTTTTGCTCTGGCATGCAACCTCCAGGATGCCCACAGGGGAATGTGGCGCTTGAGCTGGAAAAGGCTCCTCACCTCTTGTGCTGCCACCAACACACTGGTTTAAAATAGCAAGGTTGAAACAAGTATGTGGTGATCAGTGCAGTTTAGCTTTGTTTACTACTATGCGCTTGGTCTGGAATACCTAGTGGCTATGCATGGAAGGCCCAGATTAGAAGATTCTTTCCTCCTTTTGTTAACAGAAGTTGGAGATGGCTTATGTTGCTGCTTGAAGGAACCGTGCTTCATCCAAGGCTCTACATTGTGGAAGAAGTCTAATCTTTCCCAACCAATGGTAGTAAAGAAGCCAGCTCTCAACTGGGAGGAGATCAGCAGGTACTTTATTATTATCCTCTTTTCTTCTAGCACAGAACTCAGCACAGAGTTCCTAAGCAGTCTCTTTATCTGGGCTTGTATGAATTCATGTTGCTGCACTATCAGCCTTCAAAACCGTGTTCTGGTCGGGCATCCTTCCTCTAAGGAGAAGACAGCAATCTTTGCAGACGGTCGCTGCTGTGATGATTCACTGGTTGCAGCAAGCATAAGACCATTTAATCTGTAGTGGGTAAATACTTCTGCTGCAAGAGAAGCATTTGGTTGCACTTGCTAATAGCAACAAGAGATAAAAGCAAGTTTCTGACAGTGGTATGACTGGGATAAGCAGTGGGGAAGTCTGCCTGCTTTTGTGTGGGAACAATCTACCAGAATGCTATAATGAGAACGTTTTTGCAAGAGAAGGATGTTTATCCTTCTGCTTCACAGCATATTTTAATCTTTCAATGTTTTCTCCTGTCTAGCTCAGACTTGTTGGCAGAAAATCCGCTAGCAGAAGACTCGCCAATTAGCTTGGGCCTGAGGGAAGCTGTCACTTCCTACCTGTTAATGACTGAAGAGCTGCCGTCAGAGGACACAATCAGTGAAAAGTGAGAAAGATGCATATACAATTAAGGCTACTGTTGGGAAGCATTTCTGGAATGTGGAAGACAGGACTTCAGTACTGACCTCTTTCTACAGTTTTTAATGCTCGCTCACATTAATTTATCTACTTAATAATTATATTCTGCTGGTCTTCCATCATGTGGATCCCATGCAACTACTGACCAAACCCAGACCTGCTCAGCTTCAGCAAGATGGCAGCCTCATGTAGTTACACATGGCCTTGATGGGCTTCATTTACGAGGACTATATATATGTATTTATAATAATATTTTTAAATAATAAAGCTTGGCTGTGTATTTATGACTACTCCTATAAAGCTCTGCATTTCAGCAAAGTTCACTTTAAGAGTTCACTTCGCTCAACATCTGTAAAGGATATTTACATGGCAAAACAACAAGAACCGCAAGCCACTCAAACACCAGCAGATCTCCACAACTGTTAAATCACTCACCTTCATTGTTCACAATGGGAAAGATGTAAAGCTGGTGTTGGCTATGTAACTAAATACTGCTGTGAACACTCCTGTAATACAAGCACTATGCTACTTTGAGACAGCCAGGTGTCATTTAATGGTCACATAAGCTTTATTCCAAATTATTACAGCAAAATAAGTTTATCTGCTGTACAGATGTTACACTCATATCAATAAGTGCCAATAAATTGGAGACAAATTATTCCCTGAAATTAGTCTTGGCACAAAAGCCTTCGTTTCAACTCAGAATAGTGTAATAATTCTTTCTGAAAAAATTAGCTGGTCAAAATGTTAACTGAAGTAATTGTTACTCCTATGACAAACATTGGCTAACTGAAATTTACATAATCAATTCTGCAGCATATAAACATTACAGATTTATATCCATAATTATCAATTTGTCACTTAACAGGTCTTCAACTCACAAATGTGCTTTAATTTTAAAACTTTGGTGGTGTCAAAAACAACTGATATCAAGGTAATAAAAAATCCAACATTCAGAACACCATCAATGAAAAACAGTCCATTCTTGTCCAGCTTGAAGTAACTTTTGTCCCAGGTGTTGTCCAACACAAAAATCAATTATGGAAATATGATCTGCAGGCAAACCTTTTTTAAAAACATAACGAATACTTACAATACACCAATGTTTCCAAAAGGTACTGTATAATGTAGCTTCAACATAAGCAGCATTTTCACTTTGATCTCACAAATAATACAAATAAGGAAACTAAATAAAAGTACAAAAAGGGATTCTGAAACATACTGTTTTAACATAATGCCCCCATGCTTTGGGGACAGTACCTCATGCATAGATCTTGAGGTTCCATTTACACAAATATAAAATAAACTGATTCCCAAAACCACACATTTACAAGTCTCTACAATGAGAAAGTTTATAATATTGAAAAAGACTACTTTTCAAACTATAACCGGAATGGCAATTATTAACAGTAGGGTAGAAAACTACACCGTGTCCATCACAGACAAATCTGAATCTGTAGTACACCTTATATCTCACCGACCGTCCTGTCCCCTGCCATGAGGGTGTCTCATCAGCACTAGGTCATGAGAGGCACAGCATGGCCAGATTTAGAAATTCAAGAATGTACAGAAGTACAACAAAAAAAAGAGGGTTTCCCAGTACCTTAAGTCATGCTACAATGACATGATAAATACGGAAAACAATCATTTACTAAGAAAAGAAGTGCAACCAAGTTGTGACCTTCTACTACATCTATTCAAAATAGTAGACAAGTTTCAGGTCATAATCTGCAAACCTCTTGTAACAGTTTACAATTAAATTAGACATTCATACTTGCTAGGCTTGAAAATAACGTCTTCTCTATTGATTAAATACTGTGGTTATGCAATAAACCATTAGAAATAAAGTATGACTGTCTGGTGCACTAGTTATTTAAATAAACTATGCAGAATGTAATTTACAGCCTTGGTCAACTAATCATTTTTGGCTCTTAGAACTTTGTTCTCCAGTGGCACAATTTTGTCAGTGTATGTATGCAAAGAACATGAATGTTGAATTCAACAACTTAATACAAGGAGTGAAAAGTCTTATTACCAGCCTGCTCCTAGCCTCTGAAGACAAGACTAAATCCCTTTCCATAATGTTAAAAATGCCTAGCAAAAGCCAAATGAACAAAAGGTAAGGGCAACCCCATCACTTGTCTGAAGAGTGACCCTTGTCCCTAAACAATTCCCTGAAGTCAGTTCTGCATCACATGCAACAAGCATGCTATTCCATTTAACAGAGAGTGATCAATTCATGTGATGCGCTCCAGCCATCACGTAGAAGTCTCCAGTATCATGTGGAACAGCAAAGTGCTATTTGTTGCACTTTGCCCAAGTCTGTGAGGAGTTGTTTTATACAATGTTTGAGTTGGGGGAGTCTAGCTAGTGGTTCTGGTGGCTCCAGCTCTCCAGTATAATCCAACCAGCTCTCCAAAACTGGAAGAAAAAAAGAATAATGTTTAAAAATGTGCACACATCAGTCACTGGTAACTAACTTGTACTAGAGGATTAGAAAATAGCCAACAAAATGTCAATTTTTTAAAAAGGCCAGTTAGCTTAATGTTTGTACCAGGGTATCTGCTAGAAAAGCGAAGTATATAAAAATAACAAATCAGAATGGGTTCTTCAAAGGGAAGAAAGTTCTGCCTCATCACATTTTGAAATTCTTTTGAGTGCCATTAAGGACATGGATGTGGTGATCCAGTAGGATCATATGCTTGGACTTGCCAAAAGCTTTTTGTCAGGATGGTTCCCCAAAGGTTTGTAAGTAAAGTCATAGAGTAAGAAGGCAGGCAGTGCTGTGGATTAATAAATGGCTAAAAAGAAAACAGAGAATAGGAATAAGCTCCCACCACTTATCCACTATGGAGTGATGGTGTTATCGGAACCAGTGCTATTTAACCTCTTCATCCATAGACCTGGATTAGGGATGAACGCCGAAGTGGGCAAATTTGCAGAAACCAAATTATCTGGATTTAGTATAGTGAAAATTCAGGTAGACTGTGACGGCTCCAAAAGACTCTCCTCATTCTAGATGAATGAGCAGGAAAATGGCAAATTGGATTCAAAACTATTGCACAATTAAGGCAAAAAAATTGTAAATTCCCAAGTACACTCTTGGGATTTCAAGTGGCAATGGCTATACAGGAAAGACATATATTGGGCTGTGGTGGATAGCTCAATGACAATATGAATTCTGAGCATGGCAGCTATGCCAAAGAATTATTAGGAAAGAGGCTGAAAGAAATTTGAATGTGTTTACACGTTACATAGAATTATAGAGTTGGAAGGAAGCGCAAGGGCCATCTGGTCCAACCCCCTGCAATGCAGGAATCTCTTTGCCCAACATGGGGCTCAAACCCATGACCCTGAGATTAAGAGTCTCATGCTCCACCAGCTGCTGGAAAGATAACTTTGTAAGCTGGCAAAGGCTGTAGAAAAGGGAAGAACAAATCATTACCATCCAGCTCCTTTTCAATTAAATCCATCCTATGAGTAACTTCATCTTGCAGAGACTCAACATGGGCCAGAAGGTTAAGTTGCCACTGCAGCTGGGAATTCACAACTCCTTCCTTGTCTTTCTCCAGCAGTTTTACTTCAATAGCTTCCTCCGATGTGACTTTTTCTCTTACCTATCAAAATACACAAGTTAATGATGCTTATAGGCATTAAATCAGTCAATGTAATTTAAAGGAAAATCTGGCTCTACAAATGGGGCTACTTCTGGATCAAAAGACAAAGTATAAATAGATACAGTGGTGCCTCGCAAGACGAAATTAATTCGTTCCGCGATTTTTTTCATCTTGCAATTTTTTTCGTCTTGCGAAGCACGGTGTCGGAAAAGTTTTGGAAAAGCTTCAAAAATCACCAAAGTCTTCAAAAACCTCAAAAAAGGCTATGAGTTGCTCCTCGAAGTCAAGTCGCAACTGTATTAACGGTGTTAAGAAAAAGGAAACAAACTTGCAAGACATTTCCGTCTTGCGAAGCAAGCCCATAGGGAAAATTGTCTTGCGAAGCAGCTCAAAAAACAAAAAACCCTTTCGTCTTGCGGGTTTTTTGTCTTGTGAGGCATTCGTCTTGCGAGGTACCACTGTACAGTGGAACCTTGGTTCTCGAACGGCTTAGTTGACGAACAAATTGGCTCCCGAACACTGAAAACCCAGAAGTGTTCCGGTTTTCAAATGTTTTGCAGAAGCTGAATGTCTGATGTGGCTGTCAGCTACTGTTTCTAGGGTGCCTGCACCAGCTGGAAGCTGCTTCTTGCTTTTTTATGCGTTTCAGGAGTCCAACGGACTTCTGGAAAGGATTAAGTTCGAGAACCAAGGTTCAATTGTATATCAGTAAGTTCCTTTGTCAGATGCTGCAGAACTCTGGGTTTTATGACTACAAGCTGTTTTTCAGAGTACAGTTGGGAAAATAATATGGAGTATTAATACAAACATTAAAACAACACATATTAAAGCTTGTGTACTCTTATGGATATGTCTTAATATATGGTTCATATACAGTCATCACAGAAGTAAGCCCTAAGAGAATCACAGAGTAAAAATACTGTTGTGTTATATAGAAAATACTTCCACTCTGAAAGCTAGTTAACTTTTCTTTTTTTTAAAAAAAGGGACACCCAAATTAGAACAGAATGTAACCTTTCTAAATAATAGATAGGCACGTTAGTTCTATATAGCTCTCCTGACAAATAGTCTATACTCTGAAATTTCATCACAATTTTCCGATGTGAGGGGTTTTCGGTTGCACAGGTTGTATCAAATGGAGTCCCTTGTGCTGACAGAAGGCTTTTTGAATCAGCAGAGGATTTTGCCAGTGGAATAGGGAGGGATTATTACCGATTCCCCCTCCTGGTGATGCCCTCTGCATGTGTCCAAAATCTACTTTAAGGAGTTAAGAGAACCTCCGGAACAGTCTTTAAGATGTGGGGAAAATCACTTCCCTTCCAGTTTCCTCTTCAACTGATCAAAGAGCCTTCTGTCAGTGCAAGGAACAGCATTAGATACAGCCTGCAATTCTCACCTTTGCATTTTATTTTCTATTGTTGGCCAGCAATGCATTATATATATATTTCTATTTCCATTAGCAACTACTCAGAATTTCCAAGTTGTATGGACAGGTATGCTGCCTCATCCTCCGTATACAAGCTCGGCTCTTCCCTGTGCAGGGATTATCATATCTATTTGTGTTGGAGATAAGATTCTCCTTCTCCCAGCTGCGGAAACTCAGAAATACTTCAATGCAACATACCTTAGAGTAGTTATGTTTCGATTCATTTTCAAACTTGTGTATTTCTCTATCCAGCTCCCATCCTAATCTCTCTACTATAGTATCATCTCCATTCTCTCTTATCCTATTGACACCATCATCAATGTCTGAATTTCTGGTTTCCACGACAAGTCTCTGTTCTATAGCAGGATAGTAGGCTCGAGGTTTTTGGTAACAGTGTTCACTAGTGATATATGATTCCTCTACAGAAGGAATGGTTGAAGGTTTCTCAATGGTTCCATTAAAAGTTCTGTAACTTGTAGTCTCCTCTTTGCAACAGTTTTCATCAATATGAATGAGGCGCGTGCTGTGTGATTTTTCATCTACTTCAAGATGTTTCCAAGGCTGACACCAGAGCTTCAAGTCAGGATGTTCTTTGCTTCTGATGAAAAAAGTAAATAAGTGGGAGTCAAGACTAAAAACTTTTACAGACGATTCAGATGACCTACCCCTTTTCTCCAAGAACATCAGAAGTTTTCACTTCTGCTAAGATTAACCATGGTCAAGTGTGCAGTCAACTGTAGTCAATAAACTATGGTCAGCTTAATAAAGTATGGTTTAAAGTTGGTTTATTTCAACTAACTATAGTTGAGATCAGCATGGCCAGCTGTGGTTAATTTAAGATGAAAGTGACAGTTTCTGAACTCTCCCGTTGCAGCTATACTAGAAGAGGGGGAAAGCACATGAGATGGAAGGTCACTGTGTCCAGTTCTCAAGATGGGTTAGCAGCAAGGCCACACTAGCCCATTACAAATTCAGATCTACAGTACAGAACGCCATACACAACAGAGATCTGCAATGTTAACCACACTTCTTCAAAAATCTAGCGGTATGATTCAAATGAGAACTTGCAAAAACAATGCTTACTGCAAAATGCTCATCTTCAGTTGAAGTCCATGCAGTACTTCTATCACTTTTTGTACATCGCCAAGAAGTTGGTGCGTAGCTACTATTTTCTTAGCATTCTGGTGGGAATAATTTTCTCCCAAAAATGTTAAGCCATGCATGTGACCACTGCACAACCACTCCTTCTCATACCAGTATTTCAAACTGGATCTCTTACCTGAAGCAGAATAATGAGAGGGTGAGATTACAAAAGTAAATGGATGACATTTAGTAATACTCAAATTCTCTCTTGGCTTTTAAAAAAATAGTGAATTGGATATCATTTAACTAAAGTAAAAACTAGTGAGTATCAAAATGCAAGTCCTACGATGCAGAATTTCATTTGAAGCCAGTCTAAGAAGGCTTGGAAGCTGGTAAAAGACACAAAGGATGTAATCAGATCTACACTAGCCCACTGAACATAGTGGAACTTTCTTCTGTATGAACACACACACAGAAATCTTTATCTGAAACTTAGTTAACCACATATTTGCACTTGAATATAAACACACAAAATCCTTGGCTTCAAGTGAGGAGAAAGCTACTGTCGCCACAGCACAAAAAACCTGTTTCCTTATGGCAATGAAAAGATAGGTGCTGCTGTGACAGTGAGTTTGTTTTGGTTTCAGCAGCACCTTCCTTGTGAGGAGTGCAAGAGAAGGGAAAAGCCAGAATTGGGCTCGCCTGTTGCAGTGGTGTATTCTGGTCACCATCTCTACACAGCTGTATCCTAGAGGCACAAGAACAGTTTTTCCTTTTCAAAAGGTACAAATTATACTGACAGAAGTCATTTGGCTGAAAACAGGTCAGTTTAACCTCTTTTCCACATGCTATTATATACAACTGTCATTGCAGTGAGGGCCCAAAATTGCTCATTCTCCATTCTCCTTTAGTGGAGAAGTCACATCTCCCCTTGAATATGCAAACAGAATAGGTTCTGTCTGGCAGGGAGATGGAGATTTGGCTGATAATAATGCATAATGCATTTCCCAGAAGGTGTCAAGCTACCTCCCTGAGGGATACGATTGACTTCTGACTGGCTGGATACAGCCACCTGTCAATCAAGACCCAGCTAGGTCAGAAACTCTTCAAAAGATGACTGTTGCCAAACAGTTTCTTGTTCCTCAACTGACCATCTGCTGCTATATGTGAGGAGACCAGAAGCCCTTATCAAAGTAGCTATACTGGAATAGATGAGACTTGAACTAAAATGTTCTTTTTGTTATTTTCTGCCTCTTCCATTTGCCCCCTTCCTTCCTTTTCTATTCTTAAGGGTCTTCATAAAATTTAGCTGTTGGGGTCCTGAATGCATTTGAGCCCAAACTCTCAGGGTTATTCCAACCTCTCATGTTATAGTCACTTGATTCATGCTATGTGTGTGCTATGAGAGGGAGGAACAGATAAACCGGATGCAATCTCTGCTTCCCCTTTGCAAGCATCTGCCTTGGATCCCTGGAAACCACGCCCATCTAGGGTTACAAGGAACATGCCTTCTAGCCTCTGGCACTACTGGTCTCCCCAGAATGGCAGTCGTGGAACAAAGGGAGTAATAAGTTATTTACCTCACTTCCATTACAATCATTGTAAGTGGCTTCATTTGGAATGCTCCAAACAGTATGAATTAAATGACAAGGAAAACAAAGTTCCATCTAATGTATCGCTTCAGATGTATAATAATGTAAACTTGCAAATTAACAAGAGATAAGTCAGTAACAAAATCAAATAGGTCGTATTTAAAAGAGACAAGACAATAATAGTAATAATTACTACATACTATTAGAAGACTCTGCAACCTTAGAAATCTTTGTACCTGGAGGATCTTGACAAATATAGCAGGTATATTTCTCAGGTACATTATCTTCTAATAGACCCATACAGACTCCATGCTGCCAACAGAGACATTCTTCACACTGTTGTAAGTCAAATAAACAGAACTAGATCAATACAAAGTATGCATCACACACACAAACACAAACACTTTAAAGGTATTTTAGAGGCCTAAATACATGACTGTATGTTGCTGGTGCATATTTCTTTTACAAACAGAATAAATGAAAAAGAGAAGAGTTATTATGGGAAATTATTCTTTTTTCCCTTAAACTGGAAAATTACAAACTATGCAACATAGTTGCATAGCAGGTAGCAAGAAAATTAATCAGGAAATATCAGGTCAATATATCTAAAGAGAAGTTATGTCAGAAGCAAAAACTTAAGTTTTCCCATGTGAATGTAACACCTTTGGAAGGAAAATACGACATATAGTCTTGTGTATTAGAACTAGTGGAGGCCAAATCGGCCCCAACACCTGCTGTATCAAACTAAGCATACCAAACTATTTCCCTCAATAAACTGAACTATTTCGAATCTAATCCCATTTTTTCCTGTGTTATTAATAGATCTTCTGTTTCCACCAGGATCTTCTGGTCTTTCCCTCTTATGAATCTCAAAACTCTCAGCCTATTTATCTAAACTGCTGCTCTAGCAGCAGTTGAATGGTTGGAATGTGAGCCAGATACCAGGAGACTTAGATATGTCATCCTCAGGACTATGTTAAATGAGAAGACTACATCACTACCTGCTCCCAAGCCAGGCATCAGAATGGGAGAAGTAGGCCATCCTCTATCGCTACCACCATTATAGTTAACAAGCCAGGTAAACTTGGATGGTAGGGAGGAGGGCTTATTTCTCCAGCTTCCTGAGTGAAAAATGCCTACCCCTTCTTTACACAAGCGAAGTACAGCCTTGAGTTACAGGGAGGGAGGACGCAACATGTTTGTACAGTAATGGAATTTTGGGGGCTTTCTTAGGAAGATTAAAAGAGCTCTATGTCATTCTAAAATCTTAAGAATTTGTTCTAAGTGCTACTACATTAGCATTCACCTAAGCATGAATTGTACAAGCAAGGGTTACAGGTAAGAACAATTCAGAACATTCTTAGGGATAATATTTTCAACACAATAAAAGAAGAATAAAAGAAAGTAATAGAAGAAGAGGCAAATGCAAACAATTAAAGTTTTTGATATCTGACACCATCTACTCTATTATAAAGCAATTTCAGGTAACAGTTAAGCTCCATAACATCACCATTTTGGGGTTTGGTAATGAGGATTCTCTTCTATCTATCTATCTATCTATCTATCTATCTATCTATCTATCCACACAAATTATTATAAAACATGCACAAATGAATCTTCCTAATTAAGTACTGTTTGGGCATGCAGGAGAGCACTGCAATATATTTATTTATTTACAAAGATGCAACCTAGACTTTCATGAAAATATAGCAAGGTAGAACCATACAAATCCATAAATATATCAATAAAACTTCAATTTGTACTTGATAATTACTTATGTGTTTCAATTTACTTCATTACACTCACAATCTACAACCATGTACCTGAATCATAAAGTCATTTTCTTCCTCCACTTCACAAATGCACCGAACAATTTCAAAGTCATTATCGTCGTATTCAAGATCCTCATCAGGATTAGTTGTTACATCAATGTCCTGACTGCAGTCATCGTCGCTCCAAAGCAAACTATCTGCAGATGACTCACTCAAGGTATCATCCTCTGTGTGCAAAGAATTTAATAGGAATAAAATCTGTGTGAGTAATTCCAGAAAGCTGCCAAAGGAGGTGGTCATTCTAAACAATGTTAGCAAAAGAATATCCATTGATAAGACTTTCACACATTCCAGATTATGCTTAAAATCGTGTTTCTGTGCCAGACTCAGATGCTTTGTTAAATTTGTCTCCATTACTAAACAAATGCGAGACCTAAGGTAAAACCAAGCCAAACCCTCAATTTCTTGACTGAAAACTGGGCCAAGAAACAATGTAATAAAAGGAAGCCAGTCTCACTGAAATCAATGAAACTTGTATGCTTTGCTTTGACTGGATCATGTCAACATGCAACTACAACCCTACACATGCTTACTTTTTCTGTGGAGCCTGCCATCAAGTAGTAAGGACTTGCTCCTGGGTAACCATAGCTGCAAGGAAAGTTTCTGACACCAAGTATTTTCTCTGGCCATAGCCCAATAGTAATGTGCTTATACTGCCTACTCATGGAAGCAATGGTTACACCACTTCCATCTACACAAAAACTGGTTCCTAAGGGGACACTAAACCAAACAGATTCTAATGCCTGAGAGCAGCATGTAGTGGTTAGTTACTTCTGTTCTTGAGAACTACAAAACTAAGCAAATGGATGGCAATCTGGATAAAAAACCCAGGTTCAAGGATCACCTGGGAGAAAGGTTCAGCTCCCAGATCAATAGTGCCCTTGGATGCTCTGACAATTACTCATTTGAAGCAAGTTAAAGCGCTGCACTTGTTGTTAACTGTACCAAATCTACTCTAAAGCATCCTTCAACCCTCAGGAGAATATTCTGGGAGCACATGGGGAGGAAAGGATGTCCACTCACACAACATTCAATTTGACAACTGCATGACTCTTTTAAGATATCATCTATGTTTTCAAGAGATGATAAAGAGTTGTTTATTTAAACTGGCTGTTTCTACTTTTCTTACACTGAACAAAAAACAGCTATTACAGCAGTGAGAACTTAGTAAGAAGAACAAAAAATGTAGTAAATATATTATCATATCCCTTATGACTATTATAGCATTTTAGCGCACACAGAGAATAATGCGGGAAGCAACAGAAAAGTAGATTAAAGTAAGTGAGCAGAATAAATACAAAACTCCTCTCCAATAACAGAGGTATGTGATTTTCATGTTACACACACTTAATTTGTCACTGAGGTTTGCCATCTCTTTAGGTGGTTTGCAACAAAAAGTTCCAAGTTCCCTATGATTTCAATGAGTTTGCTCAGGAAATATTTAGATCTGGATCTAGAGATATAACTTCTCAATTTTTGCATCCAAAGTAATTTGCTGTGGAGAATTTATTTTCAAGTCTTCAGCTTTTTTAAAGATGTCACATAGTGATTGAAATGGAAAATGCATTTAACTTCAAATTCTAATTTGCTTTAGAGTAGCAGTGGACATTACCTCTTATAAGTAGGTAAAGGTTGGTTTAAGATTAGAAAAATGTAAGTCACCTTTAAGCAGAAACCAAATCTAGAAGATTTCAGCCTGAAGGTTGAGCATTCTGGAAAGATACAAATGATTTAAATGCAAGAATTTAGAATGGAAACTGGTGGAATCCAATTCATTTTAAAATAAGTATCAAGGACTTTATGTTCATAGATGAGTGGCTGATCTAGGAACAGTGAAGCACACAATTCTGAGCCACACTAGGTCACAGTGTGGTTCTATTAACAAGGACTCGAATACACAAAAAAATGTTATTCTTCACAGTTGTTGTAAGAATGCTTTCAGATACTACTAAATACTATGAGACAGATCCAAAAGAAAAAACAGGAACCGACTTCCATATACAATTAGTTTACTTAAAGTGCTGCTCTCTTTACAAGATAAACAACCTTCTTTCCACAATAGCCCACAAGTAATAAGGTGATCACTTGATCCTTTTTTTCTGAGCTCACACACAAACACACCCACCTGTATACCCCATGCTCATAACACAGTACTTTTATAAGTCAGAGCTTTATATGGGAAACTAATGCAGAGGCAAGCGGTATTGTAGCACAAAGTCTTTACCGGCTGATGCAGCTAGGGAGTAACTGGATCTTTTGTTAATACAACTGAATATTTTCTAATATATCTATAAACTATTAGTGTATAGAAGCATCAGATATTACTTAACAATACTTCTTTAAATTAACAGAGTCATATATTGAACTACTTATCTGCAAATTGGAGGAAATTATCAAGATTAAAGATTTATGATTAGGATGCCTTCTCCTTCACTGAAATAACTACACATGGACATGTCTAGATGTGGAACGGGACCAGGAAAAGAAAGTTGGGTGTCATTTTTAGCCATGTTCGTTCTGTAACAATGGTTGATGGTTCAAGGATGTTTATGGCAGCTACATAAAGTATAAACTATGCCTGTTTTTCAGTGATCCTTCTTCAGGGCTGATCATGGTCTGCTTTTTACTATTTACCTCTTACACAAACTTCATTTCAGCTTCAGCAGTGTTTCACAGGTGCTAGCAGTTGTGTATTAACATCCACTGCTGCTATTTAAGACCCCCGGATATTATCAGCCTTGCCATATTTAAGGCCCAGTTGAGTTGCTTCTGTCATTGCTTTTTAGGCTGCAAGGCAAGCTTTTGCTGTGCTAGGTAGAGAATTTATCCCCTCCGGATATTCACCTTTATTCTTCTTTATTCACGTTAATACTTCTTTCCTTAGTACTACCCTACATCTAAAATTCTGTGTAACCTTCAGGTGCTTCTAAAACATTTGTTCAATATTCATTGGTGGTTTCCCCCTTTTCTACACTGTTGCTTAGTTCTGGCTATTCCAAGCCATCAACAAATACAGAGAATGGACACATAGTACCCAACTGTCTAAAACAATGGCAGCATTCTGACATGTTAAGCCAAGCTTATCTTAGTAAAGCCATACTGTGCATGAGGCCCAATCACTCCTGCTTTTCTCCTCTTCTGGCACAGTAAACAATGAGGATAGCTTAGCTTTATGTGTAAACGCAGGATCATGGTTTGTTGGACTGTAACAAGCCACAATCAATAAGTCAACAACAAACCATAGTTTAAGAGTAGCCAATGATCGGGGCTTATTATGAAGCAACAGACCACAATTTCATATTTGGATGTAACACCAATCTATCACCTTCCTGGTCTGTGTATCAACTCGCGCCAGGAGAGGAGCAGAACAGAAGCTTTTTCACAGCAGAACTGGGTTGCATGCACCAGCATGAAGCTTTTGTACAGTAGTTATTAAATCAAGCTTCTTGACTTACTATTATGTGCAAACACACCAAATTTAACACTTCTAAAGAACAGAAAACTGGAAGAAAGGGGAAAGTTACAAAAACAAGCCAGGCTCAAGCAAACCCGCTAAGGAAGAATAACAAGAATCCCTTTAACTAAAACTGATAGAATAGTTAAAGAATCCCTTTAACTAAAACTGATAAATCAGTCTTAGGTCTTTGAGCTCTGCAAGACAAATACATCATGCTTTATGATAATGTGTTGTTGCAGTAGTCAATGTGCTCCATCCTAGGCAGCAAGTCTTTGCAAATTTTCAATTCCTTTACTAGCATTTCAAAGTTCTAAAGTGAAGACTATTGAGGTAGAAACTAAATCAATCTCACCATTCGTTTTTGATTTGTGTTTACGATGCCCAGAATCAGCACCCTGCAGTTGCGTACTCGAATGTGCACAAGGCCGATTTGCTGAATTGTATCTCGTTGCAATGGCAGATCTCGTAGGGGAAAGCTCTTGGGGAAAGTCAACATTTTCTTCACTCCCTGAATGCTCTGTAAACATTAGGAAGTGTTAACACTTTAAAAATGAATATACCCAAGATTCCATGGTTAAAGAATTAACAGTACTATGTTTGCACTGGTTCTACACCTCTAACAAACAAGAAGTTAGACAGCGTCCATACTTGTAGGATCCTCTGCCTACAAGTATAGACCCCCCCATCCACATTATTTGCCCATCACCAACAACCACTCCAGAATGTTAAGATGTTCTGCTCTCCATTCAGTAGGAGGGAGGCTCTCTTCTTAGAAGAGGGGTGGGAAACCTGTGTCCTCCATATATTGTAGGACTAAATCTCTCTGTAACCAGATTACTGGCCATGCTGGCTGAAGCTAACGGGAGTTGGAGTCCAACAACATTGTCACAGAATACAAGCTTAATCAGAGGCTGGACTGATCTGCCTCGTCCTCTGCTAGATGCCATCATCACCTGTCTCTGAAGCAAACAGTGACACTTCTCTGTTAAAAAGACAATTGCATATATACTTGTTTACATAGATGTCTCCAGTGTAACATTGTCTTAGTAGTGTTTTCTGCTAAGAAAATGACGTTGATCAAGAAAGGAAAGACAATTAAATGAAGTCATATCCCCCATTATTACCTGATTTTGTTTTCTTTTTCTTCTTTTTCTTCTTCTTTGATTTTGATCTTACAATGTCTCTGGGTTTTTTCTCTTTGTTCTTCTCCTTTTCTTTATTAGCTTAAGAGAATTTTAAAAATCTATATTATTTCTTACAGGATAAAATAGTAAGCTTTTACTCAGGTATACTCAGTGCTTTTTTTCTAAAAAAAATGTTTAGGGGTGCTCTCATTTTCCTACACATATTGAAACACTGCCCCTCAATGAGGCCAAACTCAGATTCACAAAATGTTTAGGGGTATGCGAACCCATGCATCCACCCAGAAAAAAAGTACTGGGTGTATTTATGCATGATTAGGGTGTTTCTAGATCAGTAGTCATGCAAAATTTCATTTTAGTCATCTGTGTGTGTTCCAGTACCAATCTCTACTCATTTGCTATAAATGTGTGTTTCCGCCTCCTCAAATTGCTGGCTCATTATATTGCGCCCCTAAAGGTTATACTTAATTTGCACAACTCCATGTTGTAAATTAAGTGATTAATAGAAAAATAACAAGCTGAATTTTAATGATTAAATGTAACTCAAGTGATTCAGGCTCATAAATGTAACTAGAGTGTTAAAGGCCAATTCAAAATAGTTACGAGAAAGAATACTTTTGGCAAAACACTCACATAAGCAACCAGATGTCGTCCGTCTTCTATTAGAACATTCTTGACTGGCCTTTTCAGAAGCTACAGAGCCTCTTGTTTGAATGCTTCTTGTTGCTGGACTCTGTTGTGGTTCTGGTGACTTCTCAATACCATGAAAATACTTCATATGATAATGCAGCAGTTTGGCTTTCCGAAAGGATTTGGAACAATCCAAGAATTTGCATCTAAACTTGGGTTCATGTTCTATTGCAGCTTTTGAAGCAGTAAAAACATCAGCTCTTTTTGAAGCAGTGGTTACTGTAAGAACACAAGATGAAAACTTAAGAAACACATGCATTTTAACTGTAACATACTAGCCTTGAGTAGACATGTAAAGCCTTTTGCACAGTGGGTAATCAGGACTACACTGCCCAAAGCCCTTCAAACTAACTTTTAAAGAAGCCTAGCCTGAAAAATATAATTAGTAAAAACTTAACCTGTAACAGATGCCCCTGAAATCTCCTGCAATTCAGGTGTAGAGGAAGGCTCTGCTGTATTTTCTTCCTTTAAACTGGTGTCATCTACTGAAATCTGAGGTACTGAAGTCTGAGATACTTCGGAAGATGGAGGCAACTCTTCCTTAATCTTTTGGTCAGACTCAACACATGCTTCTAATGGACCTAAAAGTCAAAAGGGTGGGTAAGTGAAGAATAGAACACACAGATACAAAACACTTAGGTTAACATAAAGTCTTTAACAGCCAAATCTACATTTTAAGTTAAAACCTTAAGAGAACTCAAGCAAGAAATAAACTAGAATGAGGGTCAACACTACACGTGGCATTCAAGGCACCTTTACAACTAATGTGCAGATTTTTTAATTTTTTTTAAGTTCAAGGGGTGGCTTATAATTAAAGACAGGCACTTATAAAATCAGCTTGTTTACCTTCTACAACTTCTTTTGGGATAGATTCTGGCTCTTTTAAAGATCCAACTTCATCCAGTAGTGGTGCAATGAAGTCAGTATCTAAAGTTTCATGACTGCTACTGGTAGAATGTCTTGATCGTCTCTTTATAGAATCCTTTTCATTGTCCAGAGCATTTTTCAACTTTTCTTGCGCTAAAAATAATTTTAAGACCAATCAAATTTTAACATAATATTTTATCATAATATTTACATGTTTAATTCAAATGCAACCTATTACACCACCAAAGGTATTTCACCAAACAGTTGCATACATTCATATACACATAAAATTATACACAATGTGTTGACCTTGTGGCAATTATCATTCATCTTTATGACCACATCCATTCTTCTTCATGTAACACAATTCCTCTTCCCTTCTGGCTTCCCCAAAAGCATGGATGTAGGTTCTCAGCCTCCACACCTATTGACTAGCAATAGCTTATTATTATAAATGGGCACTTTAAAAAAGGTATTATATCCACTGCCAATGGTTAGTGAAAGGCATGTTGTTCTTAGGGTCAAACACAGTCCAGTGAGAAGCAGTCTTTGAATTAATGGATCTTCTTGATGGTGCTGGGGGTTGTTACAGATAAGACAGCTGTGCCAGTGGACACAACAGGGTTTCCACTTTGTTTTCTCCTCTCCTCACCCCCTTTGCCCCACAATCTACTTCAGAGGGTTCCCTAAGCCGTCAGAGCAGAGTTGAGGGGTGGGGGAGAGAGAGGAAGGGGAAGTCCCATTTGTGTGAGTGGAAGTCTGCTGCACAATTGAGATGAGACCATTAGATATGTCCCATGTAGCATTTTTTAATAAAGAAATTAAAAAAATACTCAGGCAAATAGTGAACTACTCTTACTTTATATTTTATCCGTAAATCTGCAAACTTTCCCCCTGACCCCTTTTGTCACCGTCACTGGCTCCTTCTGTTAGTAGGTGTTCCTATCAAGTTTCTACACTATTAATCAATAAAGGTCATTAAAACGAACATGAGGGAAGTGACCAGCAGCTCTAAGCTACATGTCAAACTCAATATAGAAAGGGAAATGACCAGTCCTTTCCCTTCATTATTGTTTAATTCTTTATTAAAGCATTTATCTCACTGTTCTAGTGTGAATACACACCACTTAGGGCAGGTTATAAGATATAAAATTATGATTTCATAAAAAGAATGTAAAACTATTGTAACAGAAAGTGGGTCAGCTGTTTAAAAGATTGTAAGATTGTCTGCTGTGTGGAATAAAACTGACTCAATGGACCAAAAATGAACAAAGTCTGAATATTAGACTGCAATTCTTAGAGAATCAAATTCACTCACAGAACTTAAAGGCTAGCGCACTAGTCAGCTGAGAATATCCAGTCAGGAGAGCTGAATGTTGATGTACAATTATCAGCTTCTCCAGCTGACCCAAGTGCCATAAATCTGACCTCTCATGGCGTCTAAATAGTTAGACGGTGGTTCTCACAAAAAAATTTAAGGCTAGTGCTTCAGAATTTTATTTTATATATTTACACACAGTTTTTTGATCTAGCATTTCTAAGGAAGATCTCCAATGGATAATACAATTCAATGCAAGATGATGGTGTGACATGTAATCAGTTTTGAGAAAATGTGATATTCAAGGCTCCCCCTCAGCTGTGTGTTGCTCTTGATGCTACAGGCCTTAGAGGCCAATAGCAAACCCAAGCAAACTGCCCCCCTTCGGGAAGATGTAACTGTCACTCAGGAGTGGAAGCCTTTCCTCATGCAGAGCAGACAGAAGGCTGGCTTCTGGCTCATAATTTGATGACGGGGCAGCTGAGATGCTGGGGGGGGGGGGGAAGCATGATATTAAAAGCCTCTCGCCAGCTCTCTGGTGTCCCTGATGCTGCTGTGTTAGATGGCCAAGATAACAATGTGGGCCACTGGCCAGTTCCTGTTCCCCTTGGGAATTGACACAGAAAAGGCATTACTTCACCTTTCGTGGCAAGAGAGGATAGATTTGCACATCTGAAGTATTTTTGTCCTTTGGTTCCCCAATAAAACCAGAAAAGGAATCTACCACTGCTAGTAGAAATACATGAAAAAGCCTCCCATGTGCCTAAATTCAAAATGTAATGGGAGATAGTCAACTAAGCTTTACTTAAGAGTAGACCCACTGAAATTAGTGAACATGGCTAAGTTAGGTCCATTAATTTCAGTGTGTCTATTCTGGGTAAAACTTAGTTGAATGCCACCCAGTTTTGCTAAATATTTCCTATTCCAGTTAAATGCAAAAAAGGCTTATTTAAGTAAATGAATAAAATACTCACACATGTTCTTCTGGAGTCGGGGACGTTTTGAAGGGATCTCTCCTCCTTTAGGTATTTTCCGCCTTCTCAGTTCTAAAGTTATTGGCTGCAGTGTTTGAGAGCCTTGCTCTAAATATGTAAATAGAGCAAGGAAAAGGTTTCTAAACATACCAAGAGAAGAGGTAACCAGATTTTTTCTTTCTTTTTAAAAGGGAAATGATATTTTTCTACTGTTTTATAAAACTTTTATGGAGCTTAGGATTTGAATTCTCTAGTTTCACCTTTCCTTTTTTTTGGGGGGGGGGAGGGAAGTATTCTATAACATGAAGTGGTACCAACTGAGATAATAGCCATATATCATTAACATCACAAGCTCCTTAGGAACTGGATGACAGATCTTGCACCCCAATCACTGTTGTAACTCTTGGCTTTAACAAGTGTAGAACTTACACTAATTTGTGTGTGTTGATGGTCAGTTCAAATTAAAGTAGCATAATAACTAGTTAAATCTGTTGTATCACCTAAATTGGGATATCTACATAAGGAGAAGGAAGAGATGGGGGATCTTGTGACCTTCCAGATGATGCTGAACTACAGCGCCTGTCACCCCTGGCAACTGGCCATGCTTGTGCGCTGCTGAGAATTGATGTTCAACATCTGGAGGGCCACAGATTTCTCTACCCATCATATATGAATGAGACACAGCCTTGACTGTTACCACTGACCTGCAGGAGGCACCACAGGTGGTCGACCACGTCGTCTTTTAGTTTCTTTGAGGTTTTCTGGTGGGCTATTCACATTATCATTTTCAGGTTTCTTTTCAATCTGGGTATCTATTGAGAATTCTCTGTCATTTTCAGATATGTTCTCTTTGTCTTCTTTGCCATCCTTTGGAAGAGCCTTTTCAGACACCTTGCTCTTTTCTGAAGGAACTATTAGTTTCCCTTCTTTATCAGGTTTAGACCTTCGTTCAGTCTTTAACGTCTTTTCATCCTTGTCTTTCTTACTATTCTCAGTTGCTTTCCTCGGTTCTTTAAACTTTTCCCATCTTTCAGGAGATGAAGGGATTTCATTACCTCTCTCCTTGGGTCTTGAATTACTCACAATAGACTAAAAGCAAGTTTAAAAATTGTGATTGCTTTCCATTGTAAATTAAACTTACTTACAGAACTGGGAAGGGGAAGCACTGAAATAAGCCAATTAATAAGACACACAATATACAATTAAAAGAATCCTGTGACTGTATAGCTTTAATACTATTGTCTGGTTCCATTTTCCTAATATGATTGCATGCATATATAAAAAGAGTTAAAAGCTAGAGAGCAGTACATAAGAAAACAAGTACCATATGACAACACTCAGTGCTCATGGGAGATTACATGGGGGACAACTGGTTAGAGTATCTGGAATTTCTACATTAAGATTTATAATCTGTGTTTTAATCAAATTAGCAGGGTGGCATACAATTAAATTTTAACACACAATAAAACAAATACATAAATATAAACTTAGATTTATAAAAGCAGAAATAAGTAATACATAAGACAGAATAAAGCTGATAATCAAAAGCTTAAAAATGTAATAGTATAGTCTTTGCCTCATGCTGAAAAGATACCCAAGTAGGTACCAGTTGAGACCTCGTTGCAGAGTGTGTTCTAAAATGTCAGAGCAGAACTGAAAAGGTCCTTTGCCTGGTAAACATACACCAGATCTTGGTTCTGAATGGGAACCCAAAGAAGGACCTCTCAGAGCAACTTACAGCTTTTTAACTCCCCCCCCCCCCCCAAGTTGGCTCTGTGAGGGTTGGGAAGACCCCTGGAACACTGCACGGGAGGAGGAGAGGGCAGATCACTCCTTCAGGCAAGGAGATCCACTTAGTGAGTGATCTACTTAGCGCTATGTTGAATACGTCCTATGATATGTAAGGAATGCCCACAAACAAGACCTAAGTATAACAGCATTCACCTCACTTCTGGATTTCCAGCAACTGGCATTCAGAAGAATATGGCCTCCAACAGTAGATATAGAACATATGGCTCACAGCCACCGATAACCTCCATTAATTTGTCTAATCCTCTCACACTAACTGCCTCGTTCCCTTACAAGGACATTGTATCGGGGGGAAATATGGCAGTTCTCATAGGTCATGAAGGCAGTCACCTTTTTATCCTTACAATTCCCCAGGCAGGAACCGCATGTCTTAAGATAGTTGCTTTCTGGGAACATTTAAAAAGACTATGCGGAAGGACACTGTAGGGAAAAGCTGCCCTTGGACAATCTTGTAAATACAGTGCAAACATATGCACAGATTCATGAAACAATCATGCAGTTTCATCTGAGATCCATGTTCTGATCTGTGCATGGGTCTTCAGGGGGCAAAATGTGTAGATTTTATCCAAGATGTTGTGTGAACCAGAATCCACTTCATCCCTACATCTTAGACTGTACGTCCTCTAATAAAACACATGAATTAACGACCCTGTAAGTTATGTTCTGGCCCCAAATCAGTTTAACCAAATCAAAATATAAAAGTAAGTTTAATACCTGATCTTTGGAAAAAGCTTTGACGTGTATATTCTTGACTGTCTGAATTACACCATCATAAAATTTTACAGTGTAAGTACCTGAAATTTAAAAGAAACCCCACTTATAAACTGAAGCAGCAACTTTATAGTGTGCTAATTACTCAAAGCATAAACACAAAGTGATTCATACGTAAAAGTAGTCTTCCCCAACCTGGTGTCCTTCAGGTGTTTTGAATTACAACTCAATCAACCTCAGACATCATGGGCAATAGGCAAGAGTGGGGTAAAAGCATCTTCAGAAGTTCCAGATCACAAGTTTCCATCACTGTGAAAAACTGGGTTTGATTGCAATAAATTCTATTTTTTATCAAGGAAAATGTTGAGATTTCAAATCTGCTTAATAGCTTTTATTTCCATCGAGTGGAAATAAATACGAAAAGCTATTGCATTGCAGTGAAACTTAGCTTTCTATAAACAGAAAGGCTCCTTCATTCCATGGACACCTTTGATGCAGTGGTGAGATCTTGTTGGTAAAAGGTGGTAGGGGCAATTTTAACCAAAAACCTCTTTTTCTTGAGAGTTCACCAAATCTCCAGAGCAGGTTTTGAGAGAGCATAAGGAGCTGCAGGGGGGAATCTGAGAAGTTGCCTCCACACCCTTCTTCCACCAGAAGAAATGTCTGGATCCAAGCAATGGAACTTACACATGCCCATACTACTAGAAATTAAACCACAAAGTTGTCTCACATTACCTTTTCACTCTCACATAATTAGTGTTCATACCAATTCAAATATTCATAACATTCATAAGCAGTGGTTATAAAAATTGGGAATAGCATGGAACATATACAGCAGCTACTCATTTTCAAGATGACTTCTGAAAGCAGTCATGAAGGATGTTTTTCTACAGTGTACTCAGAAATTAACAATTATGCCTTACCATCCTTGTTAACAGAAGTAACTTTGGCTGGATAAAAACGACAATCAGACCAGCAAGCCAACACTTGATCATTTATATGAAATCCCTAAAAAATGGAAAGATAGAAACCAGTGTTCAGTATACACTGCTGCAATAATTATCATAGCAATAATAAAATAATCTATGCAGTAAACAAAACATTCCTGCAGCAGACTTTCCCACCAATTACTTTACAAACGATTTTAATAATTCTACTCAGCCTATGGGGCACAATAGCTGTGATATTCTAAACATATTGTCAAGGCAGGTTGATTATCATAAGCAGCAAGATTATTGAACACTTGGATTCAGAAGAGTGTGTTATTTGTATAAAAAAATGGGAAATTGCCATGAAAAACGACAATAATAAGGATAAAATCCTATACCCACATATCTGGGAGTAAACTTCACTGAAGTCAAAGTGAATTACTTCTGAGTAAACAACAGAGTAGAACCTCTGCAGGCCTAATTAAAGCCAACAGGCCACTTTGGCTATATCACACCCACATGCCAATCACCTACATCATACACAATGCCATATATGGGAAGGTAAAAAGGTGACCAGACAGGGCCAAAGGGGTCTTCTGAAATGTTGCCAATCACCTGATTGGCAGGAGTTCAAAAGTGCTTTGAAGCATGGCTTATCAGCTGATTATTGGAACTTCAAGTGCTTCATCGCCTTATGTTACTGTGACATCACCTATCAAATTGGACCACACGGAGTTGGGGTAAGAAGGATCTGGCCCACCAGACTGCACTGTAAAGCAAACTTCACAGCAGATGTGGAGAACTAATCAGGCAAATGGGCTGCATCTCTAACTCCTTCATCCCCTGTGGGTCAACAGTAACAGGTGGGTGGGACTGTAGAGAAAATATGTCCATTTGCACATGCGAATAGATTTCAAAAGGGATCACAGCAAGAACCTTCTGAGATGCACTCTGAAAGTTCTCAGTGGAGGTCTCACTGTTGAGGTAACACCTGAAAGCCCTGCTTCACACCTGATGTCACATTTGAAGTCAGGTGTGGGCGCGGTTTGGAGGGGACGAAGCCTTGAGGGCTACATTGGCATCTGTGTTGGGCCCAAATAGGTCCATGGACTGCCCACCCATGCCTTACAGTGACAAACAACATGTTTATAAACAGCAATGTTGCCCAAGGTTACCATATTTCATTTATCATTTTTTTCTATCCCACCCCAGCTAAGAAGAAATAGTATGCAAGTTTTTTTTTTATTATACCAATAATATTTATAAAAAACAATTAAATCTGCATTCACAAGTTTGCAAAGAATTGGGTTGACGTCAAGCTTTAACTTAGGTTGCTTTTACTTACAGAAGATCCTTCGTCATCATGTAATCCTTCTTTCCTTAACTGTATTTTTTCTAAAGGACGCAAATAAGGACTGTCCCAACAAAACCATTCATCATAGCGGTGATTCCAGCGTTTGAAATGGATTAGCACTTTTCCTTCCTCATAATCAATTTCTTCAATGTGAGCTGGATACCTATGCAAAGAAAGTTAATTTAAAATATTCTTGCCAAAAAAATGGAAATAATTGTCTTGAAAAAGGAGTAACTATATTACAAAGCCATACATTTTGGTAAATATATGAATATGATATACAAATAGCTTCAATTTCCACCTTTTGTGATTAATTTAATCTTGCTGCTTTTTTATTATTAAGTAAAACTGCTTTCTTTTTCTAGGAAATATGACAAACACCTGAAATCAATGCTAACAAAGAGCCGACAGTTTATGTGCTTATGGTTGTGTCTTTTGAATTCTTAAGTCATGGTTTACAGTCACGGTTTTTATCCATGCTTATGCTGTGCAGACCTTGCACTTTTCGCCATAACTAATGTTCTAGCCCAGGGGTCTGCAACCTTTAAGACAAAAAGAGCCACTTGGACCCATTTCCGAAGAAAAAACAACAACTGGGAGCCGCAAAACCATTGCGACATTTAAAACAAATCTATCTCCGGAGCCGCGATCTGACAGCGGGCGGGAAGGTGACGTCGGGACGGTGCGTGACTAACGCACGCACCGCCCCCATGCGACGTCACAGCCAGTACAGCGCCCACCACAGTGAGGAGTGTCGGGGCGCACAATGCGCCTCCTCCCCTCGCTAGTATCCGCCCCGGAGCCGCGGCAAAGATGTAAAAGAGCCACATGCGGCTCCGGAGCCGAGGGTTGCAGACCCCTGTTCTAGCCAAACAACCTTGCTGGTGCTATCAGCAGTATATGAAAGAAAGTTAAAAATCTTATGCCATCGGAGAACAACAAAAAGGCCCCTAGGAATAGCTGCTTGGTATCCTCAGGATGATGACAATAGGCAATGCTAATTTGTCAGCACCACGACCTGACACTGCTGTTATCGGTGGCTGACATCAAATTGTTCCCAAGTGCTGGCAGACAGACTGCATACCCACCAAATCTGTCTTGGAAAGTTACAGGACCTTGTGGGAATATGGGGTGGGGAGGGGGCTGAAGGAGGACGAAGAAGAATGGGAACTCTACTTTTGTAATGTTTGATGTCACTCAGTAGTGTTAAGAATTAGTCTATTTTAAAAATTAAACACAGATCCATACAACATGTACATCTCTACAATAGCTTAATTTACACTTTTGTTAAGGGTAACTTCAAAAGTAACAAACAAGAGCTTATCCCATATGACAAAGTAACCGGGGAATTTTCAAGCGTGCAATAATCATGTGGGTACAGAAGCTGAGAAGGACTCCTCAGACCTATATGCTTGTTCCTAGAGAATAATCAGTTCCTCCTGATTCGCAAATGGAAGAAAGACAAAATAACTGTCAACCTCCCTCGGTCTGGGGCTCCATGCAGGATCTCATCTCGTGGAGTTGCAATGATCATGAGAATGGTGATGAAGCAGCCCAGAACTACAAGAGGGGAACTTGTCAATGATCTCAGGGCAGCTGGGACCATAGTCATCATGAAAACAGCTGGTAACACACTACACCATAAAGGACTGAGATCTTGCAGAGGCCGCAAGGTCCCCTTGCTCAAGATAGCACGTCTGCAGTTTGCCAATGCACATCTGAAGGACTCAAAGGAGAACTGGGTGAAAGTGTTGTGCTCAGATGAGACCAAAATTGAGTTATTTGGCATCAACTCAACTCGCCGTGTTTGGAGGAGGAATGCTGTCTACAACCCCAAGAACACCATCCCCACTGTCAAACATGTGGGGGGGGGCATATTATGCTTTGGGGGTGTTTTTCTGCTAAGGGGACAGGACACCTTCACCGCATAGAAGGGACGATGGACGGGACCATGTATCGTCAAATCTTGGGTGAGCACCTCCTTCCCTCAGCCAGGGCATTGAAAATGGGTTGAGGATGGGTATTCCAGCATGACAATGATCCAAAACACATGGCCAAGGCAACAAAAGAGTGGCTCAAGAAAAAGCACATTAAGGTCCTGGAGTGGCCTAGCCAGTCTCCAGACCTTAATCCATGGGTAGGCAAACTAAGGCCCAGGGGCCTAATCCGTCCCAATTGCCTTCTCAATCTGGCCCGTGGACAGTCAGCGTGTTTTTACATGAGTAGAATGTGTGCTTTTATTTAAAATGCATCTATGGGTTATTTGTGGGGTATTGGAATTTCCCCCCCAAAAAATATAGTCTGGCCCTCCACAAGGTCTGAGGGACAGTGGACCGGCCCCCTGCTGAAAAAGTTTGCCGACCCCTGCCTTAATCCATCAAAAATCTGTGGAGGGAGCAGAAGGTTCGAGTAGCTACACATCAGCCTCGAAATCTTACTGACTTGGAGAGGATCTGCAAAGAGGAGCGGGACAAAATACCTCATGAGATGTGTGCAAACCTCATGGCCACCTACAAGAAACGTCTGGCCTCTGTAATTGCCAACAAGGGTTTTGTCACCAAGTACTAAGTCAACTTTTGCAAAGGGATCAAATACTTATTTCATTCATTATAATGCACATCAATCTCTGACTTTTGTCTTCTGGGTTTCTGGGGGTTTTCCTGTTGTTATTCTGTCTCTCATAGCTACAATAAACCTACCATTAAAATTATGGACTGGTCTTTTCTTCGTCAGAGGGCAAACGAGGAAATTTAGCAGGGGATCAAATACCTTCCCCCTCATTGTATCTTTACTTTGATATACTGGCAGATTAGTTTCCTCTCAGAATTAGGAATTGAAAAAACAAGTTCTGAACATTACAAATCCTTGACTACACATCAATATCAGATACAGCAGCTTTCTCCAGCCTGGTGTCCTCCAAATGCTTTGGATAACTCTTAACAATCTCAGCCAACTTGACCAATGGTTGGAGATGATGGAAGTTGTAGACCAACAATATCTAGAAGGCATCAGCTTGGAGTAACATACTTCTATTTCCAGAGCATAGCCAAAAAACAAAACAAAGCCCTACTTATCAATGGTTAGCAATCCTACGTCATTTATGTCATTTCTTCTCCTTCTACCACTCCTTGCTCACCATTAATTACCTGTCTTAGAAGTGCTATCTCTAAACTGGACCCAATAGCATGAATACCCTACAACCATAGAATTCTATACAATATCACATCGGCTATAACCACCAATCATTTTCAACTACTTAAGGACTACGGTTCTTGTATACTTAAATATAGAAATTTAAAACTAATTCTAATAATACAACTTCTCATCTAACACTTCTGAACTAATTTTATTTCATGCTCCAAACCTGTATTTTGCTATAGTAATACCTACATTCTTCTTCAAAAGGCTATAGGCTACCTTAGACTCAAATGCCTAAAACCAGGAATAAGCAACATGACACACCCCAATTGTCATTGGACTACAACTCCCATGAGCCCTAGTCAATCAGCACTTATGGAAGTTGGGAGTCCAACAGAAATTGAGGACACTACATTGGTAATGGGGGGGACGACACCAGTGCAGAATGATACACACAGGTCCCACTTTCCCAAGAAATCATTCTTTAGTCAAGTGTTTACTAAGTTTACAATTCTCAGTAAAGTTAATGCTGTTCTTTTCAAACCTAGAATCATAGTTTAGCATATAAACTCAAGTTCAATAAAGGGCAGACCAGGTTGCTTTATAACTTGACAACGGCAACCCACCTTCGGCCTCCAATTATCATGAAGTCTAATACAATTCTTGCTGTGTTGCTACTGCATCAAGAAAGCTTAGCTCCTGAAAACAACTAGGGTTATGTCAAATATACTGATTATACACACCCCCATCTATACTTGCAAGGAGAATGACATAACACCAGCATCTGCCTAACAAGCTACAATTTTCTCTCGCAACTCAGTATTGCTGTTTTTTACTTGCACATTATGTGCAATGAAGTGTTTATTCAAAAGGTTTCTGTTTATAAGGCCTACTGTCAAGGAAACTATAATTAACTAGCTGTTCAATATTATGTTTCCAGTTGTTCAGATATTTTAAATAACAAATGAAAAGGTAAGCAGCACATAGGCAGCAAGAACAGATAAAATCAACACACACTTTCATACATTCATATAGACAGAAAAAGCTCATCTGCAAGTAGGTTTGTATCGTTATGCAAGTGACCCACTAGCTTATACAGGAGTCTCATATGCACATCAGAGCTCCCTAATGTATTAGGAGCCATTGGTCTGAGCTGATTATTATTTACAGCTGGTATAGAATTCAATGGCCAGGTTGCTTGGGGTAAGAGACTCTAGGCAGTTAACACTAATCCTGGCGAAACTGCACTGGCTACCAATTAGATTCCAGGTCCAATTCAAATGCTGGTTTTGACCTATAAAGCTTTATGCAGCTAAGGACCTCAATGCATCAGGGACCACCTTTCCTCATATGAACCAACCTCGACCCTGCAACCATCATCTGAAGCCCTTCTTTGTGTGTGCCCCTCCTCAGGAGGTCTGAAGGGTGCCAATATTAGAACAGTGCTTTTCAGTGGTGACTCCTTGTGCTTAGAATGCTCTCCTTGGGGGTGGCTCACCTGGCACCATCATTGTAGAGATGCAGACACCAAATAAAAATATTTCTTTTTCACCAGGGCTTTGGCTCTTAATTATCTGTGGTCCCCTTTAGTGGATGGGGCATTTTTAATCCTGCCTTTAAAAAAAGGATTGTTTTTCTTGGTTTTTCTTTCATGCCTGGTTTAATGTGTTTGTTTGTTTGTTTGTTTATACAATGTAAGTCACTTTGTGGTCCTTTGATAAAAAAGTGACCAATAAATTTAACAAACAAATTTAAGACATTTATATACCACTTAATTATTCAAATTTCTAAGTGGTGTACTGTCAGGGAACTGCCATCGGAAGGACAGGAGGTGCAAAGGCTCCCTCAGGTTGAAAGAGACGGAGCAGCTGAAGAGGGAACCAGTAGGGGGCGAGCAGGAACTTCCAGGGAAAGTGAGTCGGAGGGGTGGCTCAGAGACGTTTCCAGCGAAAACAGTGGAGAGGTCTCAGGACCTCCTATAGGGACACCCACGCCTCGCCGGAAACTGTCACGCAGAGAGTCCAGAAGACGTGTTTCCGTGAAAGAGCTTTTATGTTGGAAACGTTTCCGAAAGCAACCACTTTCGGATGCTACTAGCGATTGACGCAGCCATGCCGGAGGGGCTCCGTCACAGGCAGAGGTTTGAAAACCTGATCAAACTCTGAGGGACTTGCATTTTACGCACAAGCAGCTCATCATCCCACCACAGCAATCCGAAAGTCACTGAAAGCCAGCTTGTGCAAGCAGCGGCATCATGAGCGACCCAGCCGGAACCGGAGGAGCAGGAGCAGCTGGAGGAGGTCCAAGCCTGGAAGAAAGGTACAGGGCGTTGGAGATCCAGCTGGCCATGCAAACGGCGAGGCTTGAGGAGAGGAGGGCTCAGGATGCAGAAAAGGGAAAGGAGAAAACCACCTCGATAGCCAGAAAGGTGCCAGGATTGGTGCAGAAATTCGGGGGAGATCCCAGAAACTATCATGCCTTTAGAACTGAGATGCAATACGCTCTCAACCTGCAGTATGATGACTTCCCCGACGAGGAATCGCGAGTGGCTTTTGTAATTGGCCATCTCGAAGGGGGGGCGAAGGATTGGGTTCGACCCCTGATGGCAGTGAATAATGAGATACTAAAGGACACGAGGAAGTTTTTTCGTGCCATGGACCTGATGTTTTCCAGTGACATTGAGCAGGGGGTGGTACGAAGGCAGTTAATGGCTTGCAAACAGGGGAGCCGATCTGTTCGTGAGTACTGGACTGAGTTTACTATGCTGATTCATAAATTGGGGTGGGACCTATCGGCGGAACCCATCCAAATGCTTTTTGAAGAGGGGCTTTCTTCGGCCGTTAAAGATGAACTTTCCCGGGGGCCAAGGGCGGAGTCTATGGACCAGCTGACCAAATCCGCGCTGGCCATAGGAGCGCGCCAGGAAGCGAGAGCTTTGGAAAGGCGGGAAGGGAAAGGAGAACGTTGGAGGGAACTGCGCATTCCGGACATTCCAGAGCCACCTTTCCCGCCGGCAGAGCCGATGGAAGTTGGAACAGCGCGGGCGCGCGCAGTTTCAAATCCCAGTGAAGGGCGGAAGAAGGAGGGAAAGAGCGCCAAGAAATGTTATCTCTGCCAACAGCCAGGGCACTTTGCCAGAGTCTGCCCACAAAGAAAGGAATGGCAAGGGATGGCAGGAGCTGTGGGGGAAAGGGAGGAGGAAAACAAGGAGCAAGTAAAAGCCAACGCCTGGCTGCCACCGTCGGGGCACAGCAGCCAGGCCAAAGAGCAGTGAAAGTGCCCACGCCAGAACCACCCAGACCTGCTTTAGTGATAGAAGTGTCACTAGAGCTGCCAAATGGACACCCCCTACAGGTCAAGGCGCTTTTGGATTCAGGCAGCTCCTGTAATTTTATGAGTAAGGAGTTTGCAGCTGAGCACCAGATACAGACCATCCCTTTAAGTAATCCCTTGCAGGTGACCACGATTGATGGCAGAGAGCTGTTGGGAGGAGAAGTTAGCCAACAGACTGTCCCGATGATAATGAGGGTGGCAAGGCACACCGAACGGATAGCGTTTAATGTGGCCACCTTGGGAGGAGCTCCCATCATCTTGGGGATGAGCTGGCTGGCGCTACACGATCCGCTAGTGGGCTGGCATCAGAGGGTGGTCTCCTTTGGGTCAGCGCATTGCCTAGAACACTGCAAGCAGGGGAAGGTTCAGGGCGGAGACAAAGTCACCCTAGCCGGGATGGAAGTAATGGGCAGAGGGAAGGTGCCCCCGCAATACGCAGATCTGAGCAACGTATTCAGCGAAAGGGAAGCAGACAAACTGCCGCCGCATAGACCCTTTGACTGTCAAATCAACCTACTCCCTGGGGCCCAACTCCCAGTGGGCAAGCTGTACGCCATGTCCGACAGGGAGATGCAGGAGCTGAGGGAGTTCATTGACAAAAACCTGAAGCGAGGTTTCATCAGAGAGTCCCGAGCGGTGGGGGGCAGCCCAGTGTTTTTTGTGGACAAAAAAAACACAGATAAGCCGAGACTTGTGTGTGACTTCAGGGCCTTGAATGCAGTGTCGGAACCCCTGGCTTTCCCTATGCCCCGAATTGATGACATTTTGACCAGGGTAAGGAAGGGAAAGATTTTTACAAAGCTGGACCTGCGGGGGGCGTACAATCTGATACGCATAAGGAAGGGAGATGAATGGAAGACCACCATGTTCACCCCTTTGGGAGCCTTTGAATACCTCGTTATGCCCTTCGGTCTACAAGGAGGCTCCGCGTGCTTTCAAGCGTTTATTAACCACGTTCTGGGGCCTTTGCTCTACAAGAACTGTGTGGCCTTTTTAGACGACGTGTTGGTGTATTCGGAGGATGAGGAGCAGCATGTGAGGGACGTTCGAGAAGTGTTGGGCAGGCTGCAAGCCAACCAGCTGTGGGTGAAACTGGAGAAGTGCCAGTTTCATACCAAGGAGGTGGAATTCCTGGGGTACCGCTTGTCAGACAAGGGATTGGCCATGGATCCAGGCAAGGTCCAAGCGGTACTGGAATGGAAGACACCGAAGACCAAGAAGGATGTGCAAAGATTCTTGGGGTTTGGGAACTTTTATCGGAAGTTCATCAAGAACTTTGCCCACTTGACGGCGCCCATCACCGACTGCCTCAGCAGCAAGAAGAAATTTGTTTGGACGGCGGAGGCGGAGCGAGCATTTGAAGAACTGAAAAGGGCTTTCGCCTCGGAAGAACAACTTCTGCATGTGGATTTACGAAAACCCATGAGAGTGGAAACCGATGCGTCCGACCGGGCGGTAGGGGCGGTACTTCTTCAACCGGGGAGGAGTATGTCAGAGTGGAGACCGTGTGCCTTCTTCTCGCGGAAGCTGAATAAATCCGAGAGGAACTACACGGTGTATGACAGGGAACTACTTGCCATTCACGAAGCGTTCCGGAGGTGGAGACATTTATTAATTGGGGCACAACAAAAGGTGCAAGTGTGCACCGACCACAAGAATTTAGAGTATTGGAGAACAGCTCGAGTGCTCAACCAACGACAAGTGAGATGGGCACAGGAATTCTCTAAATTCAACTTTGAAATTTGTTATGTGCCAGGTCCAGAAAACGTCAGGGCGGACGCTCTCTCACGCAAACCAGAGTATTGGGAGGGGGAGGGGGCGATTGAAGAGAGACATGTCATCCCTGAGGACCGCTGGGTGTGTGGGGCGGCGCTGGTGGGGCAACGAGAACTGGTAGAGGAAACGGAAAATGATGAATATGCCCAGGATAAGCTCAGAGGACTCAGGGGGGAGGGCGAGAGCCCCGAAGGTTTTGAGGAAAGAAATGGGGCATTGTATTACAAAGGGGCACTGTATATACCCGAAGGTGAATTGAGGGGGAGAGTACTCAAGCAGTTGCACGATAGCCCCACGGCGGGACATTTTGGGCAACACAAGACCATGTGGTTGGTTACCAGGGAATTCTGGTGGCCCAAGGTGAGGGAAGATGTAAGGGAGTATGTAAGAGGGTGTGACCAATGTCAGCGAGCCAAAGGGGAAAGACGGGCGCCGGCAGGGTTATTAGAACCATTACCCACACCAGAACGGCCTTGGGAAGCGGTATCAATAGATTTTATGACGGATCTGCCGAAGTCCAAGGGGAAAACAGCCATCATGGTAGTAGTAGACCTGTTAACAAAGATGTGCCACTTTGTAGCATGCTCACATGCAGTCACAGCGGAAGAAACAGCGAAGTTGTTTGTAGAACACATCTTTAGGTTGCACGGGGCTCCCTTGAGGGTGATCTCGGACCGCGGCAAACAATTTACTTCCAGGTTCTGGAGGAAGCTCATGAGCTTGCTGCACGTGGAAGTCAATTTTTCAACGGCCCGGCACCCTGAAACCAACGGGCAGGCGGAAAGAGCAAATGGCATTCTTCAACAATATCTGAGGTGTTATGTCAATGACAGAGAGAACGATTGGGTCGAAAAGTTGGCGCTGGCAGAATTTGCCTACAATAATGCGGAGAATGTGTCCACAGGGATGAGCCCCTTTTTGGCTAATTACGGGTGTCACCCCAGGGCATTTCCAGGGGAGGGAGGGGAGAGATGGAGCGTTCCAGCGGCTGAACATTTTGTAGAAGAGATGGAAGCGATCCATCATCAGCTCCAGCTCAACTTAGAAAGGGCCAAGGCACAATATAAGAAGCAGGCAGACAAGAACAGAAGGGAAGGTGAAACCATAAGGGTGGGGGATCAAGTGTGGCTGTCAACCCAAGGGTTGCCGTTCAAAGGGGGTTGTAAGAAATTGAGGCCCAGAAGATTGGGACCCTTTGAGGTCATTCAGCAGGTCAACCCGGTGGCTTTCAAACTCCGGTTACCCAACCACATGAAATTGCACCCAGTGTTCCACAGGTCGTTACTGTCACCATACAGGGGGGGACGTGAAGGGGAGCACGTCAGGGGACCAGCCTTGGAAGAGAGGGAACGCAGCAACCATGTAGCGGAAATCCTCGATTCCAGGTGGAAGGGAAATCAGGTAGAGTATTTGGTGGCGTGGGAAGGGGAACCGGAGTCAGAAAACACCTGGGTGACTGCAGGGGAGGTCAATGACGAGGTTTTAACAGAAACGTTCCACCAAAGATTCCCTAGGAAACCACAGCCGGTAGAAAGGTTTAGGAGGGAGTACTTCGGCACCACCGACGAGGAACAGGAAATGGAAGGATTCACGGAGTCGGAGTTGGAAGAGGGAATAGACTCCGAAGACGAGGAGTATCGAGAGACGAGGGACAGTAGCAGGTGGAGGGAAGTGTTCGAAACTTCGGACGATGAGGAAGGTTCTTTCAGGGGTTTTACTTCCTCCCAGCCCGGAGGGGAGGAGACGGGAGGGGGTGAAGGGGGCCCTGGAGGGGAGGTGGATGTCAGGGAACTGCCATCGGAAGGACAGGAGGTGCAAAGGCTCCCTCAGGTTGAAAGAGACGGAGCAGCTGAAGAGGGAACCAGTAGGGGGCGAGCAGGAACTTCCAGGGAAAGTGAGTCGGAGGGGTGGCTCAGAGACGTTTCCAGCGAAAACAGTGGAGAGGTCTCAGGACCTCCTATAGGGACACCCACGCCTCGCCGGAAACTGTCACGCAGAGAGTCCAGAAGACGTGTTTCCGTGAAAGAGCTTTTATGTTGGAAACGTTTCCGAAAGCAACCACTTTCGGATGCTACTAGCGATTGACGCAGCCATGCCGGAGGGGCTCCGTCACAGGCAGAGGTTTGAAAACCTGATCAAACTCTGAGGGACTTGCATTTTACGCACAAGCAGCTCATCATCCCACCACATGTACATTATCTTCAGTGACAAAACTGAAGAAATGTAAATATTATCAAGAGACACTAGTTCATCCATTGAAACATTTCAAAAATAAACTCTTTTTTTTTATAAACTTCCAATGCTACCAACCCTCATCTTTAGCAGACTGCAAACTGTCCAGAATGCATCATTTTAGATACATCATTTGCTATAGCCTTGATCTAGCCAAAACAAGTTCTCATGAAAGCATGTTTCCATAATACATTAACCCAAGAGAGACAGAATGATTAAAAATGAAATGTGTAGCTGTCTTTTCTAAACAAATGTCTAGTATCAGTGTTCTGCAGTGTCAAGGTTCAGCTCAGTCTCTTAAAAAAGATTGATTCTCAGTTTTCCTATACATGGTGGTCCTAAAGAAGCAGCATCAAAAAGCGAACTTTCCAGTATTCTCTATTTATATAACACAAAACAAAGTTCTACTTATCAATTCAGAACAATACAAATAATAAATTACTATTATTTGTTTTTAATGTGTGACATTTTAATGTATTTTTAATTTTTGTTGGAAGCCGCCCAGAGTGGCTGGGGTACAAATCATAAATTATTATAATGGACTATATGGAACTGGCGGAAATGACTGGCAGAATCCGAGACCAGGGAGAAGAGTCGGTGGAAGAAGATTGGAAAAAGTTTAAAGTCTGCTTACAGAAATACTGTAATATTAATGAATGTTAGAATGATGTTGGATAAGAAGTTAAGTGGTTTTTAGCTGTAATGCTATAAAGGAATATGAAAAAATGGATTATTAACAGGTAAAAAATTAATGTCATAATACTTTAAGATTAAAGTCTGGGACAAACAAAGAGGGAAAGGATTTGCTGAACTAACAAATTTGAACTGGAATACAAAAAAGGGAGGTGTGAGGAGGTCCGGGAAACAAGCAAATGAAAGATAAGTAATGGAAAGATGGAATTGTTTTTAACTATTTTTATTTTGTATTTTTCTTTTTTCTTTTTGTAATATTTTGAAAACCTTAATAAATATCTTTTTAAAAAAACAAATAATAAACTATTACTATATCACATTCTACTTTCAACCTCCATAAAGTCAGAATGAAAAAGTAATCCACTAGTTTACCCCCTTTTAAAGCATTCCTCATGATCAAAGTTTTTATTTCAGCCACTTGACAGGGGTCCTTTATTTCAAGGTACAGGGTATTGAAGAGTAAGGACACTATACCTCAGGGGAATGGGATATACCCTAACCATATTGTTCTTTTTTAATAATTTATTGATTAGAGTATGCTCCCTTCTAGAGTAAATACACTGTTCATGACTGTTTACAACATATAAAACATAATGCTTCCATAAAAATAACATAAAAATTCAGAATATATCCATATATGTGTCATAAAATAAAAGGTCACAATGAAATGGTCTTCAATAGCTTGCAAACAAAAAACAGCAAGGGAGAGAGCCAACCACATTTCACAAGGAAAGCATCCCACGATACCAGTTATTTAGAGGCCTCTTCTCTTATCCCACTCGGTTGTGCTTCCACTCTAGGAAAGACACAGAGAAGAACCATTTCTTCTGATATTAGAGAGCAACTAGGATGACATGGGAGAAGGCAATCCCCAAATGATCGACATGTTGACTCAAATGTCTTTTTCAGAGCCTCTTCCTAGATCCCTTACACTTGGCACCTCAAAAACAGTAATACTGTGATAACAATTAAAATGGTGTAAAGCAGAAGGTCTCACTGTGGCTTAGGAAACAGCCTCACGCCAGATCAGAGTATTTGTCCATGTAGTCTAGTACTGTCTACTCTAAATAGTCATGGAGATTCCAGATCCTGAATCAGAGATTATTTTTCAAGAAAGTGCAGCTGGGTGTTCTTTGTGCAGGAAACTCAGGCTGAACCCTGTACCAACTTCACAACAGTTTTAACACAAAGGCTGCAATCCTATACCCACTTACCTGGGAGTAAGCACCATTAGGCTCAATGAGACTTACTTCTGAGTAGACATGTATAGGATTGCACTGTATTACAGATCAGCAGACATTAGGTGAGGGGAGCAAAATCAATAAATACTATATGAACATTTGCAATCAGAACAAAGTTAATGTCAGGGAGTCAAACCGAACCCTTTTTTTAAAAAACTGAAAACCCACCATAATCAGAACCTACATAATCAATGGTGATGTTAGCTGTCTGCAAACTTTTATTATGCCCGAATTCAACTGTGATCCAATTTATAATTTCTGCCGTATTTATTAAACAAAATTATTTTAAAATGTCATTTTTATTTATTTATCATTTTTATTAAAGAATACCATGCTAATATTATGTGCTGTATAAATATATCATTTCCTAAATAGCCAAAAGTATCTGGACTGAAATGTTTGATGTTATATTCTAGTGAATGCAAAGCTGTACTATTTTTTAATGAGATACTTATCAATGTTGTCATATGGGTCTTTTTTAATGTGGAAAAACATAGAAATGGAATTTCTTCCATTACCAAAAATATCCTGTCCCACATCATTGTTTGAAACAAGAATGAGAACACAATAAGAAAAAAGGGCAGGTTATTAGTTTGGAATAAGGGTTTGACTAAAAACTGAAAAGATAGCACTTACTGACTCCAAAAACAAAGAATTATAATAAACTACTAATGCATTCACAGAACTACTATTGAGAAGAATGCAATGCTAAAATCATGGTTTACTGCTATAAGAACAAGCTGTAAAAGTATTGAGGAAAGCCTGATACTCTGAACCAGTTACTGAAATGCTACTGGTCTGATTGCAGTTGAATCAGAACCAGACCTGTACTGGAACTTTTGTTGGTTTGACTCCCTGTTTGTAGCACAATGTGACAGCATCACAAAAATGTATCCAAGTTTTATCATGAAATAAGAAATACCAGTTTTTTAATCTGTCTCGGGCTTCCAACTGGGCTCCCACTTCAAAGCTGATACCTCTTCTGTTTGGTGGATGTTTTCTCATTTTGTTATAAGCCGCTGCTTTTATTCCCCTGAAAAATGCAATTAAATATCAATCACCAGAACCTGTGTCAATTGCTAATCTGTCTAATCAGTTAAAATAATTCATATTCCAATGTTTCAATTATGTAAGTTTTCTTTGCATTCTTTATACTGTATGTTGAAAAGAGTGCCCTTTAATATATAGTCTCTTCATTACAAAGACTGGCTTTGTATACCCCAGATCTTACTAAAACTCATCTCTGGATGTCAAAGTTGAGCACCTGGGTATACTGTGGAAACAGTATCATTGTTGAGGGGCTCCCTCCGGTGTTCAGGTACCAACATATCTGTAATGCTTCTCAAATTAAATTCTTTGTGGTCAATATTTTATTGATAATTCAGCACAGTTTTGTACATCACTGTTTGTTCTTTCCAGTCCTACCTGTCTACACTTTGCTCCATGTGCTATGCCCACCACCTTTAGAGTTTACTGTGTTGTTGCCACGTAACATGTTGTTGAATGTAACTGCTTACCACCTGGATTGTCATCTCTAAAAGTTTCTCTAATAGTACGTATTTATTTATTTATTTTTTAAAAAAAATCCTTGCCATATGGACCAGGTATCATGCAGAACAAATTTTGAGTAACCACAAAGCTGATGCATTGTCTGAAGAGGTCCTTAATTTCAATCCTGCAAGTTTACAGATATGATGCACTGAACAGTGGTAGCTTTTACACAGTACAGGAATCTTAGATTTAGTGTATGTAGTGTATTACAGAGAACTGAACAGATGCTACTGGATTATCTGGGTTATCTGATATATACTGCTAAATATATTATATTTTCTGCAATGCCTTTGTTCTTGCACTTTTTGCTTCAAGTTCATGCTAACAGCACTACATTCTTTTACTGCTGCAATTTTGTTAAGGTTGTTTTGTGATTTATCAATGCCTTCATTAACACCATAAGTCTCAAACTAATGAACAGTGGCATATAAAAGCACTGTTCTGGAACAGTGATCTGGAACATGCACACCATTGATCTAGAACATGAAAATCATTTGCAAAATGAAACAGCCTTGACATGGTGGCTCTTCATGACTTGTGTTTTAGACATTACAATAGAACTGCAACGCCTTTTTCTAAAAGCTTTCATCGCCCCCACCCTTGGTAACTGGAACATTTGTTGACTCCTAGAGTTGTTCTAAGTTTGATGTACAGCTTAAAATCATAATTTTAAAATGCTATTGTGAAGTAAACTACAATTTTCTGCTGAAATTTGAGGTGCTATAGATGTGAGCTACCAAGAAGCAGTGGGCATTAACAATGTTTCAAATATTAAAAATAATGTTTTGCTGGTTTACATGGCTCTGTCAACAGCATAACAATTAGACTACAGTAACAAATCCTATACACACAGAGACAAGCCAAAATTTGATAGCCAAGCCAAAATTTGCAGTTGTCAGTAGCCTGCCAAACTCGCTGAATCCAATTAAGTCACTGTGTTGGTGGAAAGACTGCTCATGTAACAGATTTTCCCCTGTGCTCCCCATACCCCCCAAATCTACTTCAGAAGGTTGGGGGTGCAGGAAGAAGATAGGGGACGTCCCATTGCACTAACGTAAGTCATTCTACTCATGCAGTGCCTTTGCTAGGCTTTAGAGGCATGCAGTTGAATCACTCAGTAAGCCCAGCACAGGTGTAGGGAACATCGCCACCCATCAAGCTCTGAACTAAAGGTGGTAGGTGAGCTTGCTTTTCTGGACAGCCCAGCACCAAGAAGAGCAGCCTTAGCCTTCTCCAACTGGGACCTGGTATGACAGGGATCTTCCCCATAGCTGGGCTGTGCTTCCAGTACAGTCCAACATCAGGGACAATCCCTACTCCCCATCCACGTCCAAGGCAGAGAGGAGGGCTGGGCTTTGTCTTGTCATACATACCAGCGAGTGATGAGACACACACTGAGTAGGGTGTCTTAATACAACTGAAGAGTGGCAACACATCTCCCATATTAAATGCAATGCAAACATGATCCTGCTTAGCCTTCTCTGCACATCTAAAAAAAATAAATTACTGAGACATATGGAACCATGAGCTAAAATGTAACTTGAAGACTACTAAGCATGTGAAAAAGAATGACACCCTCTTCTCCTAAATAGCTGCACAACCGAAAAGAGAATTGAGGCTTCCCTAAGCTTCTGAAACTGGACCCCTACCCAAGGCCTATATGGTGCAGTGATGCAACCAAATACATATTTATTGAATGTAATTTGTTCCCACTTTAGGCAGAAATAGAAGACTAAAAGACACACAAACACATTGCTAAGGTTTCTCCTTCTGTAACGTGTTGCTGGTGAAAATCTGGTCTTGGTTAGCACAATTATTTGTGGTAACTGTATTTTGCCTGCCAGATCACCACTTTGATGAACACTATGTTTTATCAGACAAAAAGCTTTGAAAGATTCAAAACAAGATTCCAGAATTTTACACGTCAGCTTATTTTATTGGTCTTGCAGTGCTCTCTCTCTCTCCCTGAACACGCACAAACACACAAGCTGCAAACTATCAAAGATGTATATGTGGATAGCCAATCCTGCTACTATGGAACACACTAGAATGGGACATTCATAACCATGTGCCTCCCTTCTCTGACTTAAAAGGCCAGTATGTAAAGCAAACCTTAGAGCTACCTTAGAGCTAGGCATGCAGAGCAAGATGCTGGCAACTAGCTCCAGTCAACAGCTGCAGAGTGTCCTACTGTTTCTTATCCAGAAAACCAACCTATTAGACAACTGTACAAGGTATAATTTCCCACACCTCTTTGTAAACCAGGCAGACAGGGTTTCTCCCTTAATACAATACTATGTATTCAATATTTAACACAAAAGAAAGGAAGTCTTGTCCATCTGTGCCACTGGATTCTGGGTCCAGAAGGCATAGACAGAGATATGTAGCAACTTAGCTCAGCTCTGCATATGGGGAAAATGAATGAAGGGACAGGAAAGCTTTGACAGAGCCGGGCAAGGAGCAGATTTCATGTGAGAGAAAAAGGGGGTGATTGATATTTCTATCTATCTTGTTCTCTTTTTGGTTCAGGGTGGGTTACTAAAAATTTTGTCTTTAGGCCGAAGAAATAACTGCCTAAATTTCTAAGCCTACAGAGCACTATTAGCAAGAACTACTGTACAGAAACTGTCAAGCAGGCCTCCAGTAGCGGCTATCAGGTACATAAGCAGCAAGTATTTTTAAAAAAATAAGTTTTAAGGTCTCCTTAGTCCCCTTTGAATGTAATGCCTAGCCAGAGGCTGTAACCCAAAGCAGCTAATCCAATAGTCACCAAAGGGACCATGACACCTCGCCAGTGGAATATAACTACAAGATAAATCAAAAGCCTTCACGGGCTTTCCAACTGAATGGATGAAGGAGCCTGAATCCATTTTAAGCCATCTGTGTGAATTGAGTGTGTGCTGAATCCTCATGCACAGGGCATAATATGGTCTCTTAAAATGTGTGGTCTCCGCTTCCTAGGTGGTTCTCCCTCAAACAGAAACTACTTTATCCCCAAAAGCTTTAAGACATTTAATATGTAGATGCAATTAAATGTATTACAGAATGCTGAGCTGCTCATATTAGTGACTTTCCCACCAGATAAGTGCTTTCCACCATCAACTTCTTAATAGCACTGAAAAGTAACCTAGTTTTCAAGACCACTGCATTTTATTTATTTTGCCATGCTGAGCATGAACATACCACAGCCAGGTGAGTTCAGGACATGCACCAAGGCTAGCATTTGTCTATGGACAGCTATGCTTTATTACTGGAGTCCAAAGGCTATTTCCTCCCACAATGGAACTGACTAGATCCAACTGACTTTGGTCAAGTCAGTTTATTATTGGACTATTATCATCCTGCATTATTCATTTTATGTATTCCTCCTTGCACTTTGTTCCTGGTCTCACCAAAGGCCTGTCTCTATAATTCTGTTTTTCAACACCCTGAACCGATTCTATGATAATAATCATGCTTCCATACAACTGCACATTCTATTTCCTTTGCTGTATCCAGCCTGGAAAAGATTCAGCAGTCAGAACCTTTATGTTCCATTTCCACAATGCACAGAATGTCTGTAATACTATGTCTCTGTCTGAAGACCAATCCAAAAGAGAGGGATAGTATCTGCACATCAAGCTCTGTTCTTGACAAGCAGCCATGGACTCCAAGTGCCAGGTTAAAAAAGAATGATTTTATACTGCAGTAATGATTTAAAGATTTAAAGAAACGACAGATGATCACACTATTTTTCATATTAACTGCTCCTGCTAGTTTACTCATGTTAATGTGTGGTAGACATTATGGGGCCCAGTAGACATAATGCTAGCTCCCTAAACTGCAGGTGGGAGTGACCCATGCTTGGGAATATACAAACTGCCCTCTTTCTCCTCCACTTTTTGGCACAGGTTTTCCTATTTTTTCTCTTGTTCACTTAACTGTAGGTTACCATTGCATCTGTACTGATATTTGCCATGATTAATGCTGACCAGGGTTTGGAAATACAGTCTTAAGTGCAGTTATGAAGGGACCTTTTTATATGATTAGCATTAACTGTGCTTAGTACCACTGTATGAAACTGGGTATTTTCAAGTTTGGCTGTAAAATTTCATGGTGGTTTATGAATTGGAGCATATCAATGTCCTACAATGTTTCTGCATGCCTTCATTCCCACTCACTCCACCATGTAGTCACTGAAGTAATTACATAATGTGCTTTTACTATACTACAGTGGAACCTCGTGTTACGTACCGTCCTCCTTGTGAACGCTTCAGGTAACGAGCTCCGCTAACCCGGAAATAGTTGCTCCTGGTAGCGAACTTTGCCCTGGGATGTGAGAGCATCCCGGTGGCACGCGTGCAGTGGGAGGCCCCATTAGCAAAAGCACAGCTCAGGATAAGAATGGTTTCATGTTAAGAATGGACCTCTGAAACGAATTAAGTTCGTAACCAGAGGTACCACTGTATACTATACTTTTTTCTGATGAATGTGCCTAGTGATATATTGGTCCAATTTATATTTATATTAGTCATACACCTTATGTGCAAATTGCTTTGAGATGGTGGTTAACCAATTAATAAATAATACTTATTTCATGATGATTATGATTTCTGTTTTATTAGTATATCAGTGGTTCTCAAATTGGAGGGTGGAAGAGACAAAACACCTGAATGGGGTAAAACATTAAAAGGCAAGATAGTATCATTGAAGATATTGAAGCTTTCTCCTTTCACTAGCCAAGGTTTGTGGGCTGAATGCCTTCTGGCAGACATCACTGACTGATGCACACTGAGTTTGTAAGAGTGACTGCATCCCCACTATCTCATCATACCACTCTCATCAGAGAAGAAGGTTGCTAAGATAGATAGGGTGCCTTGTGCGTAACGTTAGAAAGCATATTCTTCTCTAATAGCAATAATTTGATTAGTATCAAACATATACTAATGAAGCAGCAGAATGAACACAACTGTTTACGAGCTTCTCCACACAATCACTTGTAGCATACATTACTGGAGTTGGTTTACAGAGCTACATGGCACAATGAAATAAAGAAGTTTGAGATACACTGAGATAAATAATATAATCATAAATACTCAGTGGTGACATGTGTTGTGCATCATACCATAAGTAATGGCAAGAACAAATAAAATCTCACCCAGTTCACCCCCCGCAATTTGCATGCCCTCATCAGAATTGGTCAGTCCAAAGTAGGAGTGGTGAATGTCCATGATGCCTGACACAATTAGGGTCCCTTGCAAGTGGATGGCCACAGCCAGGCTGCGCTGAAAAACACACCTGCAGGTAAGAAAAGGCAATTGCTACATAAGGCCAAGACCATCACTACTACTGTTTTAACATTCCTATAAAAACAGGCAGCATTCCTGGAGCAAAGATTTAGAAAATATCTTCCTTGACCCACACCCTGTCCCAAATGCAGAAATGTATTAACAATTCTAGGTACACACACTGATCTCAACCCCAAAGTGGAATTTTGAAGGCAAAAATAAAAGGATTCCCCTTGAATTGAATTTCCTTATCTTTAAATAATGCTGTGTAATGTAATATAAACCTATCAAAGGATTAGGGATGAGAAAAGTATTCTTAACTACATAAAACCTCTAAAACTAATGGGCTACATTCAAATGTTTCTCTCCATTTAGCATGTAATTTAAGCACATATGATCCTTTAAGTCTTTACTGACACATTAATGTATTTTTTTAAAAAGTTGTTGCCTGGTATATAACCCAAAATACTTTATTTGTATTGATTACATTTAAAAAACTGTTAAATACTTGTATGAAGAGAGCTGAGGCAGTGGCAGATGAGACGATTACCTCACCCCCATTAGATAACTGGCACTAGCAGGCATGGAGACAGATGGAGGTTCTGCAGGTGACACTGCACCTATGGGCAACAATTAACTGGTGGTGATCCCATTCCCACTATGGCTGACTACTCTTTGTTCCTTTCCAGTTTCCCTATCTCTTCCCCCAGGATTCTGCTTCCACATTTCTTTTTATTACCTAGATCTGTTTATCCAGGACTGACTACTTACTGAGGATTCATGCACACTTTTAACTGTGCAGGGCAAACCCTCAATTTAGTTACTGCCTCCAGGTATGGGAAGTATAACCAGGAAAGGGGGGGGGGAGAGAGAAACTTGAAATAACTAATTGTTATGGTCCAACCATTTCGTGAGATTTGGTCTTACAGCAGCAGCTGGCAGCTCGCCCCTGCAGAGGTAAGTAACCCATTAAGAATGTCTGCCTCCAGAGATTTCAAGAATGAAGCAGGTCAGATGACAGCTAGAGCACATATGGTGCAAGACTTGCCACAAATGCAATTGAGCGCATGCTAAAGGGCATGACTGTGCCTACTGTGAGGTGATAACGGGTGGCGAAGAAAGTATACTCTGTCACCTCCATCTCATCCTTAAGTAGCCATGGAACAGAGGTTAACATCCATCCGAATAAACAGGAGTATAGGAAGTCTGCTGTGGTAAGTTTACAAGACACTTCAATGATGAAATTTACTGAATCCATGATGATTTGGACAACACGGCTGTGAAAAGTCTAGATAAAGTGTGGTTTTGTGAAAGCAGTTTTAGCTTCTGAGGTCTGGGGATGTGAGACAAGGTGCTTGCAGCTGTTTGACTGACCTGGCAACTTCTCAACCTTTTCTCATTGTGGCTGATCTGAACAAGCTTGTGACAGGTGTTGTGTTTTACTGGGTAAGTCCAAGGCATGGTAAATGCACATCTGTGTGCAGAAGAAGTGCCTGCCATCCTTAAAGAAGCAATATTAGGCCTACTCTTGAAGAAGAAGAAAAACAACAACCTGGTCACAGGGGCTTATGACAACTACTTTTTAGGGAAGATGTTTAAGAAGGCTGGTGGTGGCAGCAGTTTGGCTCCAGGTGCTCCAAGAGCAAGGTGGGCCGATATTTTCATACCCAGTGGGCCACAAGAATACTTTGTTCGGGAACCCATGGGCCGCACACTGTCTTGTCATGCAGGGATGGGGAGGCCAAAATTTGATCCCGCTCCACCCACCTCTCATGCTGCCTTCCAAAAGCCAGGTATGTGAGGTGCTGCGCTTTGGGAAGGAGGTGTGAGGACTCTAGGACCCTATCAGAGCCCTCATGCATCCTTTCCAAAGTGCCTCACTTACCCAGCTCTGAGAAGGCAGTGTGAGGGCTGGGAGGGGTCAAATGTTGCTGATGGCTGCCAAAGAAAGCCCTAGGCCTTGGGCCGTGTGTTGGATCATCCTGTCCTAGAGGAAACTGATTATCTAGACTCATTCCAGTCTGGGTTCAGAACTGATTTGGCCTTGGTTGCCTAATCATTTACTTTCACAGAGGTTCAGGTAGGTAGCCGTGTTGGTCTGATGCAGTCAAAATATAAATATATATATATATATATATATATATATATATATATATATATATATATATTTGCTTTCGTATATATATATATATATATATATATATATATATGCATCCAGTAGCACCTTAGAGACCAACTAAGTTTGTTTTTGGTATAAGCTTTTGTGTGCATGGCATGCACACAATACACTAGTATCTGAAGAAGTGTGCATGCACACAAAAGCTTATACTGTCATACCTGGGGTTGGATGTGCTTCAGGTTGAGTGCTTTCGGGTTGCGCTCCGTGGCAACCCGGAAGTAACGGAGTGCGTTACTTCTGGGTTTCGCCGCTCATGCATGCACAGACCCTCAAAATGACATCATGCACATGCGTGGAAGCGGCAAAACGCGACCCGCGCCATTCCGTCTTACGTTCCATTCAGGAAGCGAACGGGGCTCCGGAACGGATCCCGTTAGCATCCCGAGGTACCACTGTACCAAGAAAAGAACAAACTTAGTCGGTCTCTAAGGTGCTACTGGACATTCTATCTATCTATCTATCTATCTATCTATCTATCTATCTATCTATCTATCATCTATCTATCTATCTATCTATCTATCTATCTATCTATCTATCACAGAGAGAGACAGAGGTGAAGTGCAACCTTGTTGCTTCTATTCAATTGTTTCACGGCTTTCAACTGTAGTACCTTACTGGACCAGTTAAGCAGGATCCCCCTCCTTCTTTTAATGATAAAAATGCAAATTGTATTGATGAAGCTAAATTGCTTGACAACAAGAAGTGGTAAATATTCTGCTGTTTCACAGGCAGTTTTCCATACTTGCAGGAACTAAGCCAGCAAGTTTTTTAATATTGAGGAGGGGAATGCTTTGTCCCGTGGTACACGGAAGAGGTAGGCTGATCATATAGTTTATCCAAAAATAGTGGCTAAGTCTTCAGTAAACCACTGTATTATAGTGGTTCCATGCATATCTACAAGGCCTGTTCTACAGCATGGCATTGGGTGCCTGCATCTTGGCCTTGGGGGGGGGGTGTGGTGAAGCAGGTAACTTCTTGTCTCTATTGATGTTGAACATGAAGCTGTTCAAGGTAGTCATTAGGAAATTTGGGGTGTGGTGTCATCAGTATGCAAATGACACCCATCTCTACTTCTCTGTTACATCAGTCAGGAATAGATATGCAAGTCTCCCTGGACAAAGGTATTGATGAGCATCAATAAGATGAATCTTGATAAAACAAAGGCCTTGTCAGTAGGAGCTTCCCGGGTCTGGGGAGTGGACACATTGCCTGTTCTGGATGGGGCTGCACTCTCTCTGAAGAACAGGTGCAAAGTCTGAGGGTACACCTTCATCCACTATTGTTACTGGAGGCCCAAGTGGGCATGGTAGCCAGGGGTGCCTTTTACCAACTTTGGCTGGTGCACCAGCTGTGACAGTTCCTGGACAACCTAGACACAGAGATTCATACATTGGTAACGTCAAGGCAGGATTTCTGTTAATACACTCTTTGTGGGGACGTGCTTAAGGTTGGTCTGGAAATTGCAGCTTGTGCAGATTGCTGCTGTTATGTTGCTGAGTGGAGCTACCTACCAATAGTATATGACAGCACTTTGGAAAGAACTGCCCTGGCATTTTTACCACTGCATAAAATCAGCATTTCCCCCATGTGATTATCAATAAGATATTGTTATATATCATTTTAAGTTGCTCTGTCAATGCTTAAGAAATAAAATTGACAGATATGTGAGCACATGTAGCTTAATGCTCAAGACTGGCATGCCTGTGTACATTGTTTTTTGAGAATTGCTTGTTGTTTGAAGAAAAGATACAACCTGAATATTATACAACAGATAAACACAAAACTACTGGGAAAGTTTTAATTCCCCAAGGCTGATTCTAGTAATAGTAAATGTCTGGCAGAGTCAAAGGGAATATATTGTGATAATAAGGATTGTTGGAAAAAGAATATTTAAAGAAAATAATAAAAATTTATCTGGGGGGGAAATGTTTAGCAGAAGTCACCAACATTTCTGTTTTTCTCTATCCTTTCTGCTGCATTTGCAAAAGCTGTTCCTCATAAATCTATAGTAAATTTTATTTACCATTTCTACATCTAAAAGACCTCTTACCTATTTGGGTACCAATACCCAAGTACAAAATATATTCATATCATATTGTAACATACTGTATATAGTGTGTGATGAATTTATACATTGCCACCAATTGTATTTTCCTGTTCCAAAAGTGCATTAGTTCTGCACTCTATAATTGAGTCTATCAAGTATTTGTAGTGACTTAAATTAATTTAAATTCATGTTAACCAGAGAGGATCAGTTATGCTCTGTAATGCCAACTGATACAATCCTTTAAAAGAGAGTAACTACAATGCGGTGCTAAGGTTCAGCCTAGACAGCGTATTCAAAACAGTAACCACACTAGAGGAATAAATCTGCTGCTGTTATAGAGCAAATTACAACTGTATTCAGCCACTGATTTCTGCTACCACCCCACTTGAAAAACTAAAACTTCCAGCTTACTAGAACCACCAGCTACTAATTCTTCCTCCTCTGCCCCTGCTCAGTTTGCATATCATAGCAACATATGAAGCTGCCTTACGGGGTCAGACCATTGCTGGATCTAGTTCAGTACTGCCTACACTGACTGGCAATGATGCTCCAGGGTTTCAGGAGTTGCCATTAATTGAACCTGGGATATTTTGCATACAAACCAAGTGCTGTACCACTGAGCCAGGACTCTTACTTTAATTCCCTAAGTCTACATACATAGCAGTTTAAAGGACTGAGTGGGTAAATGAAGGTACTGCAAATACAGCTACTTTGATTTTTCTGATCATCACACAAAGCAACAGGATTATATTTGTACAATTTCCTTGAAGGTGTTTATCAGGCTGTGTGGTCAGTCTGCAGCATACACACCACAAGTTGCATAAACAGCAGGAGTTTGTGGCACATCCGAGCAGGAGCAAGAAGTACTGGGAGCCTGGCTACAGCAAAGTGTCATCGTCCCCATGCTCTGCTGGCCTCTCCTGTGCTGCATACTCCTAAGGTTAGTAGGGTCTGAGGCAAAACCAAACCATTGTAGAGAGGTTGCCTGTACTGTTTAAATAAATCTAGCATACACAAATCTAGCATACACCTTTTCATTCTTTGGGCTTGAAATACTGTGGCACATTTGCTTAAAAAGTTATCTATTGTTGCATTTAGAAAAATGAGGGTCAGTAAAACTATCCAGCTAATTATGTCTTCAATTTACTATTTATTTAAATATCATTATATTTTCCCTTCATTAAAAAAGATAGCATGAATGATGGTAGCATTCTGTTTGATTTACAGCCCTCCAGATCAGCTTTGTCATCTTGCCACTGAAACACACTGTGTGCTAATATCTTAGCTTCCAAGTAAAAGAGGATCTAATTATAATGCAGTAGCATTAACAAGAATGGAAAAGTAAATATAGTTTACAAGCAGGTGATATACTAAAGTTTTAGCAACTCTGGATAAAAGCTCTTCTGAGTATCTTGGTCCTGAGTTTACTTTGATCCCACAGGCAATGTTTATTGTACAATAAGTTAAAATACATCCTCCCCTGTGGTTTTCTGTGGCAGATTGAATATGTCCAATTCTTTGGGGGAAAAATATATCTAGGTTTCTAGGTAAAATACCCAATAATACTTGCCACTCCAGCCTATTTTCCCATAGGCACAGAAAAGGTAAGCAAAGTGAATTTGAAACACGCAAAGTGAAACCACATTTCTCAAAAGGCCTTACAAACAAATACCCACAGCCAACATGAAGGGCACTGACCTATTCTAACAATATAAGCCCTAAGGGCAAGCAATTAGGAAAACATATGTTATGCAACTGCAACGCCCATTATGACTGTCAAGAAAATAATACAGACTCCAGGTCCCAGCAATTCATCACCACCTTTAATTATTACAAGAGATAATCTCTGCCCAAGGAGAAGAGGGAACAATTATCAAGGGTGTCACTACGCCCTAAGTGGCAATTATTGCGGCCACTACTAGAACACTTTCCTTTAAAAAAAATCCCACTAATCGTGGGGCTCTCAATGAAGCCAAAGTAGCCAATGAAACAAACCATGCGCGCCAGTCCTGTGGTACAAAAAAAATGCGTAAGTTGGCGTGTTATTAAGGGAATGAAAGCGCAACTGCGTCTCGATCCAAACCGGACGCTGCGCCTTGAAAGGGATGAGCGGAGTCTTGGCTGATGCAGAACCTGCCACGATCAAGGTCACGTTACTGACATCCTAGAAACACAGCATCCCTTCTTGCCCAAGAGGAGGAGGAGGAGAAGCTCGCCTGCCCTTTTGGCTTTCCTCCATTGACGGGGGCCGAGCGGCGTCAGCAGCCTCCGACGAACAAGAAGCATGGTGCCGGGAGGAAGCCGAGCGCTGCGAAGAGCCACGCCGCCGACACCCGCCCGCCCGCCCCTTCGCAGGGCAAGAGGCGGCGCGGGAGACGTGACGGGCCCCTCCGGGAAGCCTCGCGCCGGTCCCACGCGGGCGCCGAAAGCCACCGGCGAGCCAGCCAAGCACTTTCCCGGCTCCCGCTGAAGGAGCCTCCGGGCACCCCGAGCCCGGAGGGAAGAGGCGCCGCCCGGGGCCCGGGACTCTCTCCTCTCCGCCACAGCCGCGGCTGGTCCCCGCCCCTCTCCGCCTTTGTGAGGCCGCGGCGGGAACTCTTCTGCGCTCGCTGCCGGGCTCCCTCCCTCCCCCCTCGCCTCCCTCTCTCCGCGGGGCCGCCTAGGGAGCGCCATGTCCTTACCGGGGAGGGGGAGGTTGCTTCTCGTACGTGCCAGGGGCTCGAGCCGCGGGGGCAGGGGCCGCCGATGATCCGCTCGCCGAGTCCAGCCCAGCGCCGCCGACTGAGCAGCGCCACAAAATGGCCGACGCGACTGCGGCGCCGCTAGCTCGCCCGCCTGCCTGCCGCGAGGGGAGGGGAGGGTCCTCCTGTGGGAGGGGCGAAAGGGCCAGGGGGCGTGGCTCCGGCGGAGAGGGCTCGGGGGCCCTCGCGCAAAATCCAGGCGGCGGCGGCCCGTCACGCGCGCATCCATCTCTCGGGACCCGGAAGGCGTTGCTGCTTTCCCGTTGTCCAGTGTGAGTTCGCCAGGGAGAGGAACTCACGACTCGGGCAACGAGCGCGTGCTTTTTTTAAATACCCGCTGCTTCTGGGCTCAGGTGTATTGAATCCTTGGAGAGCATAGGCGCCGACCCAATGGGGCTTGAGGGGGCCCGAGCCCCCTCAAAAATTCGTTTGGGGGGGCTCTGCCCCCCCAATAATCTCCAGCGCCCCTCCAGCAGAGCGCCATCGCCGCCCCTCTCCCAGCCCAAAATGCACAGGGAGGGGCGGGCTGCATGCCTCCTGCCCTCCCGAGCAAAAGCTCCACCCAATTTCCTTTGGAGCTGATTAATAGGCGCAGCACGCTCTCCCCTATTCGCTCACGAGGAGGCGGTGCCACTTTATTTGCATATTCATGAGCTTATTTATTATTCATGAGCTTTCCCGGGCCCCCCCAATATTTTTTATAAGTCCGCGTCCCTGTTGGAGAGAGGGGCCATCAGCCTCAAATTATGGACCACTTTTAAGGCCACGTTTAAAACATACCAAACCTTTTCCTCTTTCACGCGGGGAACAGGGCAGAGTTCAGTGACTGGAGTACGTACTTCGTATACAGTGGTACCTCGGGTTAAGTACTTAATTCGTTCCGGAGGTCCGTTCTTAACCTGAAACTGTTCTTAACCTGAAGCACCACTTTAGCTAATGGGGCCTCCTGCTGCCGCCTCGCGATTTCTGTTCTCATCCTGAAGCAAAGTTCTTAACCTGAGGTACTATTTCTGGGTTAGCAGAGTCTGTAAGCCGAAGCGTATGCAACCCGAGGTACTACTGTATACAGCAAGTTCTCTCTGATCCCAACCACAGCCACTGGTGTAGTGGTCAACTCTGAAGTGCAGGCACTCTTCAAAGATAGAGTTGCACCTTGGCTTGTGAGCTTATACAACAACAAAAATTAAACATGAATTTTTTGACCAATGCAGACATTACGGCTTCGGTATCAAGGCAATTTTCTGCTCACTCGCTCTTCTTCCAACCAGGGGCGTACCTTGAGGTTGGCCATGTTGCCTCTTGGCCCCCCTGCCAAGGGTGGGTGGGTGGGTGTACAAAAATTTTTGTTTCTCTCCACTCTGGTTTGGAGTGGCTAGGAGCCATTTTGCTGGGAGGAGAAGCAAGTTGGTTTAGAATCCTGCTGGGTATTTATAGGGTGCTCTTTTCTTTTAAAACGCAGGTTATCCTTGTTTGTAATTTTTTTGGTTTTTTAAAATGTTGTTTTAATGTTTATTTTAATGTTTCTTCTCAACATTTTCCAGGAGAAAATCAGGACCAGATTCTCCCCTTTCAGGTTTTGGAGGAAACAATTAAATAACGTTATATAACATAACTCCTCCTCAGTCCGCTGCTCTGAGCAGCAGTCAGAATCTCTGATGTTGGCGACGGGATCACTGACCATAATCAGAATACAGCGTAAAGCGTTACGGAGCCGAGTTCCGCCGGCTTTAGAGACCTCTTCATATATAGTTCGATTCCTACACTGGCCATAGGGTGGCAGTATTTCCCTAAACACATCCTTTGTTTCCATTCCATTAACTGAAGAAATCAGCCGCAGTTTATCGAGAATGAGCAGCAGTGCTTTTTTTCTTAAAAAATGTTTAGGGGGACTCTCTCCCTGCCAAGTTTTGATAGGCAGAATTTTACTTATTCTGCCTAATAATATGGACAAGTTGTTGCTGAAGATTGAGACCAAGCATATACCCCCTTGAAACTGCCCCAAGCAGCTTGTCTATTTGGGAGTATCAACACCTATTTATTAGATGATGTGGAACCATTGCTTTTGTGTGTGTGTGTTTACACATATACATTTTTTAAAAAAAGTTGCGTCTCCCCTGAAGTACTGAGTACTTCCAGGTGGGGTGGGGGGCTAAATAGATGGTAGATTGAAGTGAAAATTAATGTTCTCATGTCTACCATCACAATTTGTTCTCAGCTATGTCCACAGCTAATATCCAGTTCTGCACAGAAACTGGAACGTGCACGCCCATTGTTAGCTTCTAGAGCTCATTTTTTGCTGGAAGCTACAGGCTTTAAGTTGAAAATTCTGCCCCTTGAACTCAAAGGTGAAAATAATAGGATACATCAGATCTATTAGCTGTGCAATCTTTTGAAATGTCAGGGTGCAACAGGGGAGCATTCACAGCCATGCATCATCTGAGAGCTATGGAATATTGCAACAGGGTCTGGCGTATATCCACTACTGCACAGATAAGAAACTTTGGGCTAAGTGTAGCCCTCTAGGAGTCTATGTGGCTCTCCCCACGTCACACCTCTCACCAGCCATGCTTCATGCCCTTGAGTGCTCTTGACTAGCCAGAATGTGTCCTTGAACTGTGTTAATGCCTCTTGCTTGTTGCAATGGAGGGGTGTGTGACTTTTACCTGTTGTTCCACCTATTTTTAATATGGTTCTGCCTCGCCACGAACGTGTGGCCTCCAGATTGCCCACGAGGGAATGTGGACCTTGGGCTGAGAAGCGCTATCCACCCTTGACCATCCTGATTCACTGATGTCCTTAAATAATTGCTTTTCCATGTGACCATGTGGGGCTATTTGCAGTGTTGAGACAGCTCTTGCGATGAGGGAAAGGTGCTTCCTGCACGCTCAAGAACACATTCTATTATTTCACTTTTCTGGACTAAGCCAATGAGCTGAAATCACTACTGTTAGAAGACAACAAATTGCAAGCAGGAATGGCTGGTAAAAAGTCAGCTAACAGAATTGGAGGGGGGGATAAAGCCCGTTTTCATACACTCCTCTAGATATTCCTAACCAGAAAACTTCAAGCGGCAGAGTTCACAAATATTGACCTGCAATGTATCAACCTTTTGACTGATATAACCTTGATGTTATTTGCATTAGCACTAAGATTAGGAGCTAATATGCATTCCCGGGTAGTGTAACCTGGAAAATGATCTGTGGAGGGTGAGGACCAATTTTTATACAAACCTATATAGTATGAACTGTTTGCTTTGCATGTGCTTAACATTTATTATTATTAATTATCATCATCATCATCATCATCTAACTTTTTATTGCCCAAGGCAACTCAAAGTGGCTTATAACCAAACAACTCCCCCTCAATACACACATTAAAACTGAGAAACAAAAATATATTAAAAACATCCAGGCCACAGATAGTTAAGAGGCTAGAGGCCTGGTTAAAGAGGAAATATTTTGCTTGGCATTGAAAAATACAGAATGGTGCTGCCAGGTGATCCTCTGTGGGGAGAGCATTCCACAAACGGGGAGCAACCACTGAAAAGGCCCATTCTTGTGTTGTTACCCTCCAGACCTCCTATGGAGGAGGCATACGAAGAAGGGCCTCAGATGATGGTCCATATTGGTTCATATGGGAAGAGGTGGTACCTGAGGTTCTGGTAAAATGAGTACTCTGCTATGTCCCAAAACCACAAAAGAGACACCACCACAAAGAACTCAAAAGTAGGATGATTTTTTAAAAGACTGTCTGCCATTAACAATGTAAATAAGTTATAGTCACTATTCAGCCAGGAGAAAAGGTGGGGAGAAAGCAGATATTATGAAAGGTAGTTTAAATTCATGCCCTTAGTCAAGGCACAGTTTGTCTAAATCTAAATCGGTGTTTAAAAACACATAGAAAACAATGATGAACCACAGATGTTTAATTATTCTTTAACAACAGTAAGGGACAGTATGTTTTGCTGATTCACATTTACAAACATGTTGGCAAAAAGAAAACAATATCCAGTGTAATTTTTAGCCTATTTTACAGCCCTTGAGGGGGAAAAGCATTAATATAACAGCCTGTCTATGCTTCTGTTATACTTAAGTGCCAGGGAGAATTTTAATCATTACCCACCCTGTAGTTGGCTGCAGTGTTTAAATCTGGGAAACCTGTGCACCCAAAGGACACCCCGAAACAATTTTTAAAAGCCTTTTTTAAAGGAGCGGGGGTATATGGCATACCAAATATTGGTCAACACTTCCCATTTTTAAAAAGAATTATTTGTGTAAAATGTAGTCGCTCTATGGTATGGCCACAAACAGAGCCAAGTCCTTAGTATGCTGCATGGATATGAGCTCTGTGTGAAACAGAGAAAATAACTTTATATCAAGATTTGTAATAGAAGCAGGCCCAAGGTACTGTGTTTCAGGCAAGTTTGGGAAGTGTCAAAAGTAGGAGTTTTTCTAATCCAACATATTTACTTGGGAATAAGTTTGAGTTTGATGGGACTCGCTCCCAAATAAGTGTTTGTAGGATTCCAGTTCTAACAACCTGGCACAAAGAGTGAACAGCACTGGCCAAATTCTGAAAAAGGAGCCTTTTTGAATAGCACCCAGCTCCTCGGAAGACTCAGGCTAATCTACTTCATCAAGTGCACCTCAGTAAGAGATAGCAAGGAGCATTCTGCACATGTCACAGTGATTGCCTGAATTCTGGATTCAGCTCAAACAACATGTTACAGGCAGTTGTGTGGATATCACCCACATGTGTCTCCCTGGCAACGTAAGGGGTGGAAAAGTCATGTGACATGCTACAATGGAGTTTCTGTAGCCACCTGCCTTATGTAAAGTAGGGAAACATGAATGCAAATTGCATCACCTATTCCTCACATTATTAGTGAGATGTGCATGTTCACATAACATGTAGTTTGGGTCCCAGAGAATGGCTCTGTTCCAATACAAGAAATCAGAACCCCCAAATTTCTTGATAATTTAATTGAAAAGAAGCTAACTCTCAAAAGATAGCTAGAAAAAGGCACACTATAAAGGTGAATGGGAACTTTGGCATTACCAAATAAACCAAGCTAAAGGATCTTTTACAGCAGAACTGGCTCAAATAGGGAAACAGTAGCATACTTTGGTTCCACATAATGAGATGGAATAATCTAGTAAGAGTCACAGTGTCTGGAGATCAAAGGATAATGTGCATTCCTCTATCCATTAAGATCACATCAACCACTATCTGAGAAGTACTAATTCGTTCCGAAGACTCATCACACTGGCACAGGAAAGGCTCAAAGCACTGACTGTAAAAGAATATACAACCTGACTCAATTTTCCAAGATTCTGTCCTTGTCATTTCCATCAACTGGCCTCTTCCCAAGGAACCCAAGCCTGCAAGTCTGTTCAAGGGCTTTCTGAAGGAGCGACACCCATTTCCAAAATGACAGAGAGGCAAGGACATGGAAGGCTCCTGTTTCAGGTATGTGTCAGGAAAGTGGCAAGAGAAAGGTGTAGAAGTACTGAGGCAGCAGTCCTACTCCTACCCCTTCCCCTTAATCAGCAAGGACTCCCTGACTAGTGGAGGGGCAAAGCGGTCAGAAGACTTCAGCCTCGGTGAGAAAAATCCAACTTTCTGTGAAAGGGTGAAATGAAGTTCAGAGTGTCATGGCATCAAACTGCTCTTCTTGCTTAGCGTAATTGCTCTCTTCTACCTTAAGACTACAACCTGTGTTTTTCAAACCAGAAGTACTGACTGAGGTCCTAGCTAATATGGATGAAGGAAATCCATGATCAGATCTCCCAATGTCTTTTTCTTTCATTTAAAAAGCAGTCACTGGCAGGGACTTAACCCTTTACTCCTCTCACTATTTGCCCAACTTATAGTTCAGAGATGAGGGAAGAGACAGGTATTATACGGATACTGATTTTCCTACCGCACTGGATCATGCTTCTCAGCTAACAGCAGCTTGGGAAGGGCAATCTAAGTCTGGAAAGTGCAGTGGACAGGAAGGGTTCAGCTCGAAACCAGTTCAGCCTCCCTACAGCTTCTTTTAACGAAAGAAATAGATATCAGGAGATCTGATCAAGGAGTTCTCTCGTGTTATGTCTAGTTTGGCTTTGTAAGCCTGAGTGGCATATCTTGAGCTCAGTAAAAGCCTTCATGCTGATCATGTTTGCTCATAACATCTTCACAACAACTTGATACCCGATTTTAGTCTATGTTGAAGTAAGGAGGAGAAAGGCAGCAGGAGTCATAATTGACTGCAGTTTTTAACATATAGAGAAAGTTCCATTCTGGAGAAACAATCTGTAAGCTATTTACATTGCTGTGACCTAGCTTAAACTCAAGGGGACAAGGATCATTGCCATTTGAGACATCTAACCCAAACAATGAAAAAGTATATTTGGGCTAAAAAAAAAAAGCTTGAAATTTAATCAGTCTCTTTCTAAGGTACTATACAGCAGGAGAAGAAAGCAACAGGCAGACTCCCAAACTCCAGTCCATGACTGCTTTTCACTGTGGGGAAAGGTTGCTGTCAAATAGCTTGACCTTGGTTTCCAACAATGCCTTCCACTTGGTCCTTCTAATATGAATTGAGTAGTAAAAGTACTCCAGGCATGAGGAGAGTCAACCTGGATCGGAAGCCACAGCTCATCCAGTGCTGCCAAACTGAACCTTTGGTAAGAGTGGTGTGTTTTAAGGTAGCAAAGACAGGTAGAAGAGTTGGAGAAGGATGCAGCCAGCAATTTGAATGGCAGTACTGGCTGCAGCAGGTTTGCTCCAAGGCAGGATATGTGCTATAGTAGCCTGAGACAACAACCCTTTTCCTTCTGGGGGTGAAGCTTGATTAGCGAAGTTTCCAATCTTCAGGTGGTGGAAGCAAAATCCCAGTATCTGTGAGCAGTTGGTTCCCAATAAACATTCCACTTTGAATGTGCAGTGGATTCCCAGTGTAATGCAAAGCGGTTCCAACTTTTGCGCTTTGACAATGCAGTGGCTGCTGCCTCTGGCATCTTGACTTCCTAGGAATCAACTGCTGCAGGTTCTTAGGAGTGCCCTCACAGCATGGTCTGAGAGTTGGCTCCCTGATGCCTCAAAACCCTTTCTAGAATGATGACTTCATTATTATAGGGTTTCCTTGAAGACATTAGCGGTGTTGCTGGGGCGAGGAAACAGCTGTCGAAGCAACAGAAGCAACCCGAGGAGCCTGGAGCCTGCAGAGGGGAAGATCCATGGCTCAAAGAAGGTAATACTGGCAAGAGATCCTTGCTCCCTTCACATGGTGTTGCCTGAAGCCAACCCTTCACACCACTCCTTTGATAAAGCTGGTGTCCAAGTGCACAATTAGCATGCGCAAGAAGGACATCTCTTTGCGAGTGTTTTCAAAGATAACTCTGGGATCATCAGATTGGCATCGCAGACAGTTTGGGGCCATCACCATGGCCAAGTTGTTTACGTCCATCTTGGTTTTGCCCACATTGGTTGGCTGAGCAAAAATCTGTGAAATAAAGAAGGTGCAGCTCAAATAAACTCAAAGATATATAGATGTAAAATTCTGGAAATAGCCCAGAAGATTTAGTTGTCCCACAAAGAATCACTCCTGCTAGTGTTGATACGCTGTCAACTTTAAGAAAGACTTTCATATAGGAGATCTAATTATATTATTATTACAGGTCCTAAGACCTGCAGCCAAGACTGCCTCTGATACACATTAGAATAAATGAAGATTGAATCTTCAGAGGGTTTTATTCAATTGTCAATCTTCCCCTAGTGGAAGGTTCTTTGAATTAGCAATGCCTTTTCTCAGTGGAGCAGAGATAGAAACATTCATCGGCTACTACCCTTTTCTTCAGCAGACCCCACCCCACCTCAAATCTGCTCTGGGGAGTTGGCAAGCCCTTTAGAACAGCATGGGAGGTGTCAACATGGGGAGAGGAAATACTTCAAGAGGTTCTTAATCCCTGTTCTACTGATGGAAGGCTGTGCTGGATTAAAGAGCCTTCCATCAGTGGAAGTATATCAACTGGATATAATCCAGAATATTTGAAATGCAGAGTAAAGCGAGACGTTCCAGAGTGCAGCTACCGTATGCTGCTTCAGAATGCCTGTGGCTTGTCTGCTGCTTCAGAATGATTCCTAGTCTCAGAAATGCAGTTACCTACATACCTGTAAGAAGTGAATGAGGTAACACAAAACCAATTTGTTGAGCTCAGGCAGGAGTTCCACTACTGCTACAGCAGCATCAGGGTTCTCATAGTTGCTGATACACTCCTTGTAGAATTGCTGTGGGATGACGGGCTCCTCCAGCTCCCGGTACCACAGCTTCAGCAAAGAAGCTGCAAGGGCAAGAAGGGAAAAAAACAGGCACTTTCAACAACAACAGCTTAACAAATAAGGTATCTGGGTCAGAAACATCTGTCCTGAAGCAGATGTTTAAATGAATAAGGGCACAGCACTCCTGCTCCTCCATCTTATGCTAAACAAGACTCTGTTCTTCCCCAGAGGAAAGATAACATCACCCAATTCATTGAGATTTATGGTTTCAGACCTTTGAAATCACAGGACACAAATCCCAAAGGGGCTAGGGTAGCAATGGCCTGTGGCTTCAGAAGTAGGTATTAAAAGCTTTGGTTTAGATAGGAGGGAAGAAACATAAGAACACAAGATGGATCTATCTCAGTGTACTGTGATTTGGAGTGTGACTGAAATGTTAAGGTAAGAGGGAATCTACTGGAGGGCAGAATGCTGGAAATGGAGCAGTTGGGTATGGAAAACGAAGTGGGTATGGACCAAGGGCGGGTGGGGAGGGAATGAGTTTTTTGGGTTAGGAAAAGGTCCCAAATCAAAGATCTCCTGTTTTGAAGGCTTCTGAATAAAAGTAAGTTCCTGCTATTTATTTGATTCCCATTCTCTCATGAATGAAAACAGTTATATTGTCAATCTGGGTCTACTTTCCACGGAATTGAAGGATTTGAACACCTCCCCACAAAAGTAATGTATTAATGGTGAGGCTGTGACAGGGGACAGGATCACAAAAAGAAAACAGGCCTTTTCAGCAGTGCAGCCTTCCTCCTGCTGGTTGGAATGTTCTCCCAGATGATTGAGTAATATTTTTTCTTGCAACAGTTGGCAAATGTGGGGATGGGGGGTGGGGTGGTGCTGTTCTGCAGAGGTCAGGGGATGGTGGGTCTGTTTTATGGTGTGATTGTATTTTTAATCTTTAAGTTGTTGTGAGACCTTTTCATAAAGTAATCAAGAAACAAACAAACAAATCTGGGCAGCTGTGTTATTTATCCATACCTGGTATATTGGGATCACCAACGTTGTTAGGAATTTTCCACTGATCAACCTGTAGCTTGAGTGCATTGACTTCATCAATATCACCAGGAATTCTGAAAGCAGACACAGAGATTCATCAATAAAGACCAACTGAACAGAGGAAGCAAATCCCACAGATCCAGGAACCAGAGGAACAGACAAGACTACATACTTCAGAAAGCCATGTACAGAGTTGTTTGACAAGAATGCCATAGTTAGTGTTATACAAGTAGGACACGAACCAAAATATTGCAGTTTAGAGTGCATCTGTTTGATATTTCCCCTTAAATGGGGGTGGGTTGTGGTAGGGAGAGGGATACTGCTCTGCTTAAGGACCAGAAACCTTGGCTCTTCCTCTCCCTGAGTCTTTCAATTCCAGCTGGTCATTACAAGAACTCTATTAACTAAGAAATAGTGCCAGAGTTTGCTTTTCCCCTCTTATCTCCCAAACTCTTTTCCTTTCAGGTCATGACTTTTATAAACTTTTAGACTAAGCCTCAAGGCATCATTATCATCAACATTTGTAAACTGTTCTGGGAGCCTTTTATGGCAGTAGAATGTGACTTTAAAATGCTATAAACAAACAAACAAACAAACAAACAGACCAAGCTGCAATATTTGGGGGGTCTCATTAATCTACTAATTCCTCCCTCTTGAGCATGGCGGCTGTGGCTAAATGAAGAGTCATGTTCTGAGAATGAGTATTTAATTAATATAGAGGATTCATTTTTTAACAGTTTTTGCCCAAACAATGGCCTTATTGGTATGGTAGACATGTTGGGGGCGTGTTATATTTCTAAAAACGCCGTTATCAGCAGCAGCCCTAGTATGAGGCTACAAACTACCACAATGAGACTTCCTTCCTTCAACTATGATGCAGATGTCAGCACTGCCATAAATCAAGCTCTGGCTCTAAATGGTTTAAACAAGCTAAGCAGCTAAAAACGCACCCCCTTCCCCATGTTATGCAAGAGAAGTTTCTTTACAACTTTTCAACTTGTGGTCTACAGGGCCTGTCCAGTTTTTTTGTAGTGGCTTCTTCATTCTATAAATATTTATATTTTTATTAGTTGCTTCCAGATGCAATTCCTTGCCCTTGATTTTCAGAACAGAGTGCAAAAACAAAGTAAGTTCCCCACTCTCAAGGCCCTAGATTAGGTAGTATCTCTACTGTGTGTGGGGGTGAACAGTGGCAATTCCTCTTCCCATCCTAGCTAACTCTGACAAAGCTAGCTAAATGGCTAAATGGCCTTCGCAAACACGGTGATATTCTAGGAAAGGAGGAGATTAAATCACAGAAAACATGCACAGCTGATGTACATGTACCACAGTTCTCTCCCCACCCCCAATCCAAAATATGCAGATGGGTAGATTAGATATTTTAGCCTCAGGTTTTAGGAGCGAGTTCATATGTACTAGCATAAGCCTATTTGTTTGGAAGCAACTGAGAAGGTGGCACGAGTCCCTGGAGACCTCATAAATCTTTTGCTGTGGTTTGAAAGCTGCTTCCTCTCCTAAAACTGTTTGTAAAAATGAGGCTTGAGAGGATGCAGTTCCACTAGGGCAAGGGGCAGAAATGCCATGCATCTCCAACTATCCGGTCAGAAATACAGTAATCAATCCTTTATGTAGCTCTGGTCAGCCAACCTCACCTGAATATTCCCTCAGTCTGTTCTCCCCCCAGTTCCAAAACTTGCTGAGACAGCTGTGTTTGTACCCAAGGTAGCTTGTTATCAGGATACATGTCCTGCTGCCGTAACATGATTTCCTCCAGAGAACTGCCAAACAGTGAAGGTGTTACAATAGCATTCTTGGCATGTATTATCTCTTCAATTGTAGGCTTCCGGAGACCCTATAAGCAAAAAGGGAAAAGGAAAAGAAAGGATGGAAAACAACGATGAACAGATTTGCATAAGAAACAATCACATGGAAAGCCTCCTAGGAAAGCATTTTGTATTTGCTCTGAAATTTTAGAAATAATTATCTATGTCAGAACCTGTGTGGATAAGCATGTTAGCTGTGGCCTGTTTGTGCTGTATGCAGCACCCATGGGGGGTGGGGAGGATGCATATTCACAATTAAGCCATGGGTAGTTTATGCAGTGCCCTCCAGATTTTGGATTCCGATGCCCATCAGCTCTAGCAAGCATGTGCAATGGAAGTTGTAGTCCAGCAACATATGGAGGGCACCATGTTGCTCTCCCTTGGCTAACCAGCCTACCCACTTCTCCACTGGGGGAAAAAAGCTGCAGTGGGGGCATAGAGACTCAATATGATGACTGTGTCACACACTGGAAGCTGCCTTACACGAAATCAGACCATTGATCCATTGAGCTCATTATTTCTACACTGAGTTGGCAGCAGTTCTCCATAGCTTCAGACAGGAGTCTTTCTCAACGCTACCTAGAGATGCCAGCAGAGATAAGATTGGGAGTGTCTCCATGCAAAGTATATGCTCTGCCACTGAGCTAACGCGCTTTCCCAAGAAAAGTACTTCTAAAATGATACACATTTTTAAATGGTCATAGCAGAAAAACTGTGCGTCCATGGAGCTGTCATCCTAGTATTATTCCTCTGTAAATGTAATTCTGGCCTTCAATTGCTGCTGATAAGTTAGTGGAGCGTGCACTCATATTAGCTATTTATTCATCGTTTTTGCAAACGTAAGGTAATGGAACATTTCCAATCCAGACAAGAACTTGTATAATTCCTCTATGGTACTTTGATGTCATGCGTAACAGGAAGAATTCAGCCTCACAGTGCGCACATGACTCAGTCAGATGATCACATCTAGGCCAGGCAAGAGTACGCCATTTTTCCAGTAATGATAAATATGCTGAAAATGTCTGCATCATAATGAAATTGATCTCAAAAACCGTGAGTGCTAGAAATTCATTCTTCACTTTGGGGGGGGGGGGGGAGATTTCCAGAACTCACATAAGTGTTTTACTATATGTGACCTTGCTCACCCAATCCTGCAGCATGCGTTTTATAAGTACAATTCCAAGGGCCCCTATCTTAATTCTGATTACCAGGGCATCCTCCTACCCATTTGTTGTATGAATATTCAAGACCTATGAAAATGAAGATTTCATGCTATTTTGTCTTTCCACTGAATTTTTCTGCTTAAAAAAGGAAAAGAAGAAGATTTCTGGCATATCATTCCCACACCTACCACTGACTTTTCCATTAATGTCTGCAGCTTTCCAATCTATGCTTCTGATCACCATCAAAATAATGCCAAAGGGGCAAGAGAACAGTTCACTTAAACTACTAGATGAGAATATGACACTGACTCACCTTTTTGCCTCCAGTGACTGCAACTTTTTGAAGCTTCCGGTAGCAGTATCTGGCATAAGTGCTAATAGGCAGACCTAACAAATGGAAATAAATAAAATGGGAGTTTTAGAATAGTTGTGGAGAACTTCAGAGGAGAAAATGGCCCCAGAGCACAAATGTTTGTATTCTCCCTAACTGACCCTCAAGCTTATCCTTCTGAGCAAGTGATAAAATAAGTGCTATAAAGGCCTTATTACTGTTTTACTGTGCAATAAATGTGCACTTGTTGTGGCAGATCTAGATATCCTTTCTCAAGATAGCACTTCTGCCGCAGGGTTATTTCATTAGCCTGGCACTCAAAATAGTCTTCCCCTCCAACTATCACATCCACTGCAGTTTGGAGTGCTGTGAGAAATGTAATTGAATTGGGGTCAAGTGGTACAACTCCTTAAAGTCCATGGCATTTTGTGAATTTTTATTTTTCAAAAGAGGGATTTTTTTCCAGTGCAGGAAAACACATACAGTGTTTCTAGAAGGGAGAAAAGTTCTGATGAGCATCAGAAAGGCAATATTTCCCCCATAGCAATGTTCTACATTTTGTGAACCTTTACCCATCAAAAACACATATAATACTAAACTGTATGTGCTTTTTCTCTAGCATTAGTGCTTAGACTTAAACAAAAAGAAAGCAATGAACAGGTCACTTTCTCCCGCACTGTGTAGGACTAATATTAGTTTCTGACAGACTTTAGTATAAAATGTCATTTGGCCACTGTCTGGAAAAGCACTCAGAGGGAGCTGCTAGGCTGAGGTGTCTGTGAGAAATGAGTTGAACAGGTCTTACAAACTGCATGTGCAGTTCTGCCTCCTAACATGAGATAATATAGATGTGCATTATTTCACTTTTGCATACGTGCTTCACAGTCTCATATAGGCACATAAAGCTGGAAATGGCAACCCTCTAATTTCTTTGGATTATTATCCCACCTCCTGCTGCTATTCAAAATGGCAAACAAAAGCCCTCCAGTGCTGCAGTCCTGAATTTAACAAAGTACAGATACATTCTCTTTCCTGAAATGCCCTCACTTAATCATGTTTTCTGACAAGTCTGGGGTCCAGGTGACGAAGAATGCTCTTCTGGGAATACAGAAAAGGGCACGGTGAATGGGCAAATTACTCTGGGCATCTTCTGGCTTCAGATAATGGAACCAGCCGGGTTCTGTCATCACATATACTGAGGAGCACCTCGTAGTGCATTCTTAATCCTTGATGGAAATCAAAGCTCCAGACCCCTAAATTACTTTGCCAGATCAAGTCCAATTAATTTCAGTGAGACTTGAGCTTGGGCTGACATAGTGCTTTGTGGATGAGTGCTGAGGGAGCACCAGTACAATTCTGGAGCAGGTAAGCAGCTCCATGTGTGAGAGGTCTTCTTACTGCCCTGTGCTTCCAGAAACAGGGTCATCCTAAACTAGCCAAAATGAGGTACCCTGGGCAATATTAAAGCAAATCACTGAAGGTCAACACTGAATTATTTGAGATTGGAAAAACATAAATGAATTGTGAAGAGCTCCAAAAGGACCTCTCCAAATTGAGTAATTTGGAGGCAATAAAATGACAAAAGTAGTTCAACATAAGAATCAAATGCACAGTTTCAGATAATGTAACTCCTATGAGGAGAAACATTTTAGTTTAGTTGAGGGCTTTTTAATTTAGAGAAAAGACATGTAAGGGAAGAAAGAGAAATAAACAGAGAGAGAAATAAAACTGCATGGTATGAGGAAAGTGAATAGGGTATTCCTTCCTCTCTCATAACTAGTAGCCAAGAACATTAAGTGAAGCTGAACATTCAAAACAAACAGAAGTACTTATTCACACAGTGCATAGGTAATCTATGGAGTTCCCTATCACAAGATGTGGTGATGGCCATCACCTTAAAAGAAGATTAAACAAATTCATGGACGATAAGGCTGCCAATGACTAGTCATGATGGCTGTGTGCTACCTTGAGGATCAGAGGCAACATGTCTCTGAAACCAAAGGAACACAGAACACAGGAAGCTAACTCATAGCGAGGGCACCATTGCTCCATCTACCTCAGTATTGTCCTAATTTCAGACAGGAGGCTAATCCAGCCCTTTCTAAATAGAAAAGGAACTCTTTAGCTGCTAGGTAAGATGGGAATGCAGTGATGCCTGTCTACACTGAATCCAGTGAATCCATCTCGGGACTTTTGCTATCAAAGTTCTCAGACTAGAAGAGAAGGGAAGGAAGCCCACCCATCTACCATAAATGTAGGGTACAAATATAGCTAAATAAAGGTTTCTCCTAAACCCTGCAGTTGAAAGTCTATTATTAACTAATCCCATCTGAATGGAGAGATCCAGTTTGCTCTGTGAAAATAAGACGGCAACACATCTTTATTTGGAAACACGTTCTACTGAAATCAATTGGACTTTAAGTGTGGTTAAGATGTGCTGTTAATCATTAAATACTGCTCTATCAAGTGTTGCATACAAATTTTTATCAGTAGCCATTTTGCAATTTCCTCCATTCCCAAAATGTTGATGCTTGTACAACTCCTGGGTCTTATCTTTCTACAATAAAGCCCGTACAACTATATCTGAGGTCAATAGCACACAGACATGTGTAGTTGTGTCTCCTCTATTATTAGCCCTCCTCATAATTCAGTTATTTTTACCTTCATCCTCTGTATTTTGCTTCCTCTTTTTCCTGGATTTTGAGTTCTTTTTGTTTTTCATATCCAGAAGCTCCTTAATGCGCTGGGTAACTGA